>NC_137469.1:44291109-44891109 GCF_964235325.1 Thermobia domestica
CCTTCAATTTTGGAAATTGACCAATTTCAACATTGGGTATTATAGTACAGGACCCTAATATGTAGTATGATAAATTTGGGTGGTCCACCTCGTTCCCTTCTAGGGGTACAAAATTGCCAAAATATAAACGTAAGCAATACGTAGTACCACGTGTTTGGTTTTTTGGTCGATTTTATCCCTTTGATGAGGTGTTATTATCCTATATAGTTATATGGTCATGTATAGGTGTCCATTACCTTTCATAAGATATGGGTATATTTGTGCACTCCTTTAAAAATTTGGGAGGGGTAGTTTGGCCCACCCCTTAAATTTTGGAAATTGCTCATTTTATATATGTGGTATTATAGTACTGGACCCTAACATCTATTATGATAAATTTGGGTGGTCCACCTCGTTCCCTTTTAGGGGTACAAAATTGTCAAAATATAAACGTAAGCAATACGTTGTACCACGTGTTTGTTTTGGCTCAATTTATCCCCTTGGATGAGGTCCTATTACCTTATATGATTATATGGTTATGTATATTGGTCCATTCCCTATTATAAGACATGGGTATATTGATGCACCCTTTAAAAATTTGGAAGAGGTACCTTGGCCCACCTCTTTATTTTGGAAATTGCCCAATTTAAACATTTGGTATAATAGTATAAGACCCTAATATATATACATATATATTACTATAAATTTGGGTGGTCCATCTCGTTCCCTTTCATGGGTACGAAATTGCCAAATTTTAGTACAACCACGTGTTTTGTTTTTCACCTAATTTATTCACTTGGATGAGGTCCTATTACCTAATATGATTATATGGTCATGTATAGGGGTCCATTTTCTATCATAGGTACATTGATGCACCCCGGGAGGGGTACCATAGCCAATCCCTTATTTTGGAAATTTTTCAATTTAAGCATTCGCAATCATAGTACATGACCTCAATATGTATCATGATAAATTTGGGTGGTCCACCTTGTTCCCTTTCATGAGTAAAAAAAATGCCAAAATATAAACATAAGCAATATGTTGTATCACGTGTTTGGTTTTTGGCCCAATTTATTCCGTTTGAAGCGGTCTTATACCGTATATGGTCATATGGTCATGTATATAGGTTCATTTCCTATCATAAGACATGAGTACATTGATGCACCCTTTAAAAAATTTGGGAGGGGTATCTTGACTCATCCACTCAGTTTTAGAAATTGTTTAATATAAGCATTTGGTATCTTCGTACAGGTCTTCAATATGTACCACTATAAATTTGGATGGTCCACATCGTTCCCTTTCATGGGTAAAGAACTACCAAAAATCAAATTTCGGAGGTTATTGACCCTTTGATAAGTATTTAGCACGTTATATGGTTTATTACCTTTATATGTTTATGTTCTCTTTTAAATTTGGGAATTATAAAATAACATAATTTGGTAAACGTTTTCTAGGACCCATTGGTGTTCCTCTTATGGCCAAATATTCAAAATTTAAAGGTTATTGACCGGCTTTATTATTGAATAACTACAGGATTTATTACTTTTTCATAAGACACAGGTGTATTTGTGTACCAATCTTAAACTTTGGGAGGGGTACATTTCTTATTGTCATATCAATAATTGGTAATTGTTCTTAAAATTGGATAGTATCTCATTCATTGGGTAAATCATTATGATCACGTGATCAGTTATTGACCTATGATGGGATTAGGAGTCCAGGACATTGGTACATTTAAACTTTGTAGGATAATTTGAGAATGCGTCATTGGTATTGATTATTACAGCCAAATATAAACGTAAGTAATACGATGTACCACGTGATTGACCTTGATGAGGTAGTGTACAGGGATACATAGCTAACCTTATTGAATCTTATGACTCATAGTCTTAAGGGAATACATGCTACAACACTGGCAAAGTTATTGTTGATGCAATTTGATTGGTTGATCACTATCTTTCGTGCAATCTGATTGGCTGATCACTATCTTTCGTGCAATCTGATTAGTTGCTGATTTTCAAATCTTTGCTGCATTCAGTTTTAAGTTTTATTTAACATTTAAAAAGTTTGAAACTTTGGTTTGACATTTTTTCGTTTGATATTTTTAGTTTAAAAATGTTTGTTTCAGAATTTTGTTTGAACTTTATGTTTAAAAATTTTTTGTTTGAAAATTTTTTTTGTTTGAAAATTTTTTGTTTGAAAATTTTTGTTTAAAATTTTTTTGTTTGAAATTTTTCGTTTCCAAATTTTTTTGTTTAAATTTTTTTGTTTCGAATTTTGTTTTTCAAAATTTTTTTCGTTTTAAAATTTTGTCTGAATTTTTCGTTTCCAAATTTTTTCGTTTCAAAAATTTTGTTTCAAAGTTTGGTTTCACATTTTTAAAAGTTTGTGCACTCATTAGTAAAGAACCGGAACTGTTTAGAACTAAAACCTCTGGCAACATTGTGGTGCAATAGTACACATCAGAATATGGGGTTGTACTTGAAATGAAAAAACACAATTCATTGAAATGGATCATTTTATTACACTCCACATACATCCATACCAGATAGTGGTTCTGGATATTGTCGATACAATGTATTTTGAACTTCTTGCACTAGTTTGTCTTTAGCGTATAATTTTAATTCCAATTGAAGTCTTTTAAGGTCTATTGCGATATCAATTGGTGGAAACTCAATGTCCATTTGATCACAAATAAACTGTTTATCAATACAGTTATGCACCCACGAACGATGTTGACAACCATCACAATATCTAGATACATGTTGTACAATATGCATAACACATTTTTCAAAATAGTACTTTTTCAAGAATATACTTGTTTTGTTGCACACTTCCACTGCATGTTTAACACACTGAAATACGCTGATGAATTTGTTCCATTCCGTTTGCGTTAGATACACCATGTTGCGAGGGACATGGAATGTACTCTTTTTACGTAACAGCACCATCTTCTCTTCGAGGACTGTACGCAGCACCACTTCATGATTTGAGCCTAATGATTTGACTATGGTCACATTTAGCTCATCATGAAAATAATCGTTCGTTTGGTCGATTCGTGAACATAATATTTGCCATTCTTCACAGGTCAGTTGTACACCAAATTGTTCTGCTTTGCTCAATCGAATTACTGGTTCAAATGTTCTAGCACTGATACCAATCATCACATGTTTTGTTTGAAATATATTTATTGGATAATAGCTTGCGAAGATGAACTCTTTATCGTTAGAAGTACACATCTTTCCCTGAAAAGCACTTGCTCAAATGATTTCGTGGGATGACAGTGTATTGGTTGATTTATAGTTATTGCTGACGTCATTGGAAAGGAATGTGCTGACATTTGAATTCATGGTTTCATCACAGTTACTGACGTCATGCTGACCAACCAAATTCATACAACTATGTCTGACGTCAAAGGAATGTGCTGACGTTTGAATTCATGATTTCATCACAATTGCTGTGTACTAAATTCAAATTGATGACTTCGACCCAAGAATCCTTTGTAACATAAAGATACAGATCCAGTATTTAAGAAACGCAGCAGTTCTTCTTGTTTTGAAGCTTCCATGGGTAAATATCTTGCTGGTAAAATTATATTCTTATCATTTTCAAGCTTCACTACGATTCTTAATCCAAACTTTGTAGGGATCATTTGGCTAGCTAAGATTCTATAAGGTACATTCTGTTGTAAATCAGTAATCTTGGTAAATGATTTCATCACATCACGTGTGTTTAGAAACTGCAGACAAGTAGCCGTGATGATGTTATCATGAATACTAACTCGAACGATACTTATATATGATGCAAAACTGATGACGTTGCATTATCATGTTCTGACGTGTACTATTGCACGACAATGTTGCCAGAGGTTTTAGTTCTAAACAGTTCCGGTTCTTTACTAATGAGTGCACAAACTTTTAAAAATGTCAAACCAAACTTTGAAACAAAATTTTTGAAACGAAAAAATTTGGAAACGAAAAATTCAAACAAAATTTTAAAACGAAAAAAATTTTGAAAAAACAAAATTCGAAACAAAAAAATTTGGAAACGAAAAATTTCAAACAAAAAATTTTAAACAAAAAAATTTTCAAACAAAAAATTTTCAAACAAAAAAATTTTCAAACACAAAATTTTGAAACATAAATTTCAAACAAAATTCTGAAACAAACATTTTTAAACTAAAAATATCAAACGAAAAAATGTCAAACCAAAGTTTCAAACTTTTTAAATGTTAAATAAAACTTAAAACTGAATGCAGCAAAGATTTGAAAATCAGCAACCAATCAGATTGCACGAAAGATAGTGATCAGCCAATCAGATTGCACAAAAGATAGTGATCAACCAATCAAATTGCATCAACAATAACTTTGCCAGTGTTGTAGCATGTATTCCCTTAAGACTATGAGTCATAAGATTCAATAAGGTTAGCTATGTATCCCTGTACACTACCTCATCAAGGTCAATCACGTGGTACATCGTATTGCTTACGTTTATATTTGGCTGTAATAATCAATACCAATGACGCATTCTCAAATTATCCTACAAAGTTTAAATGTACCAATGTCCTGGACTCCTAATCCCATCATAGGTCAATAACTGATCACGTGATCATAATGATTTACCCAATGAATGAGATACTATCCAATTTTAAGAACAATTACCAATTATTGATATGACAATAAGAAATGTACCCCTCCCAAAATTTAAGATTGGTACACAAATACACCTGTGTCTTATGAAAAAGTAATAAATCCTGTAGTTATTCAATAATAAAGCCGGTCAATAACCTTTAAATTTTGAATATTTGGCCATAAGAGGAACACCAATGGGTCCTAGAAAACGTTTACCAAATTATGTTATTTTATAATTCCCAAATTTAAAAGAGAACATAAACATATAAAGGTAATAAACCATATAACGTGCTAAATACTTATCAAAGGGTCAATAACCTCCGAAATTTGATTTTTGGTAGTTCTTTACCCATGAAAGGGAACAATGTGGACCATCCAAATTTATAGTGGTACATATTGAAGACCTGTACAAAGATAACAAATGCTTATATTAAACAAATTTCTAAAACTGAGTGGATGAGTCAAGATACCCCTCCCAAATTTTTTAAAGGGTGCATCAATGTACTCATGTCTTATGATAGGAAATGAACCTATATACATGACCATATGACCATATACGGTATAAGACCGCTTCAAACGGAATAAATTGGGCCAAAAACCAAACACGTGATACAACATATTGCTTATGTTTATATTTTGGCATTTTTTTTACTCATGAAAGGGAACAAGGTGGACCACCCAAATTTATCATGATACATATTGAGGTCATGTACTATGATAGCGAATGCTTAAATTGAAAAATTTCCAAAATTTAAGGGATTGGCTATGGTACCCCTCCCGGGGTGCATCAATGTACCTATGTCTTATAATAGGGAATGGACCCCTATACATGACCATATAATCATATTAGGTAAACCTCATCCAGGAGGATAAATTGGGCCAAAAGAACAAACACGTGGTACAACGTATTGCTTACGTTTATATTTTGGTAATTTTGTAGCCCTAGAAGGGAACGAGGTGTACCACCCAAATTTATTATAATACATGTTAGGGTCCAATACTATAATACCAAATATATAAAATGAGCAATTTCCAAAATTTAAGGGGTGGGCCAAACTACCCCTCCCAAATTTTTAAAGGAGTGCACAAATATACCCATATCTTATGAAAGGTAATGGACACCTATACATGACCATATAACTATATAGGATAATAACACCTCATCAAAGGGGATAAAATCGACCAAAAAACCAAACACGTGGTACTACGTATTGCTTACGTTTATATTTTGGCAATTTTGTACCCCTAGAAGGGAACGAGGTGGACCACCCAAATTTATCATACTACATATTAGGGTCCTGTACTATAATACCCAATGTTGAAATTGGTCAATTTCCAAAATTGAAGGGGTGAGCCAAGGTACCCCTCCCAAATTTTTCAAGGGGTGCATTAATATACCCATGTCTTATGAAAGGTAATGGACCCCTGTATACGCCTATATAACTATATAAGGTAATAACACCTCATCAAAGGGGATAAATTAGGTCAAAAACCCCCGAAATTTGACTTTTTTGGCAATTTTTTACCCATGAAAGGGAACGACATAGACACATCATAAGACATGAGTACATTGATGCACCCTTTAAAAATTTGGGAGGGGTATCTTGACTCATCCACTCAGTTTTAGAAATTGTTTAATATAAGCATTTGGTATCTTCGTACAGGTCTTCAATATGTACCACTATAAATTTGGATGGTCCACATCGTTCCCTTTCATGGGTAAAGAACTACCAAAAATCAAATTTCGGAGGTTATTGACCCTTTGATAAGTATTTAGCACGTTATATGGTTTATTACCTTTATATGTTTATGTTCTCTTTTAAATTTGGGAATTATAAAATAACATAATTTGGTAAACGTTTTCTAGGACCCATTGGTGTTCCTCTTATGGCCAAATATTCAAAATTTAAAGGTTATTGACCGGCTTTATTATTGAATAACTACAGGATTTATTACTTTTTCATAAGACACAGGTGTATTTGTGTACCAATCTTAAATTTTGGGAGGGGTACATTTCTTATTGTCATATCAATAATTGGTAATTGTTCTTAAAATTGGATAGTATCTCATTCATTGGGTAAATCATTATGATCACGTGATCAGTTATTGACCTATGATGGGATTAGGAGTCCAGGACATTGGTACATTTAAACTTTGTAGGATAATTTGAGAATGCGTCATTGGTATTGATTATTACAGCCAAATATAAACGTAAGCAATACGATGTACCACGTGATTGACCTTGATGAGGTAGTGTACAGGGATACATAGCTAACCTTATTGAATCTTATGACAAAAAGTTTTGAAACAAAAAATTTTCAAACAAAAAAAATTTTCAAACAAAAAATTTTGAAACATAAATTTCAAACAAAATTCTGAAACAAACATTTTTAAACTAAAAATATCAAACGAAAAAATGTCAAACCAAAGTTTCAAACTTTTTAAATGTTAAATAAAACTTAAAACTGAATGCAGCAAAGATTTGAAAATCAGCAACTAATCAGATTGCACGAAAGATAGTGATCAGCCAATCAGATTGCACAAAAGATAGTGATCAACCAATCAAATTGCATCAACAATAACTTTGCCAGTGTTGTAGCATGTATTCCCTTAAGACTATGAGTCATAAGATTCAATAAGGTTAGCTATGTATCCCTGTACACTACCTCATCAAGGTCAATCACGTGGTACATCGTATTGCTTACGTTTATATTTGGCTGTAATAATCAATACCAATGACGCATTCTCAAATTATCCTACAAAGTTTAAATGTACCAATGTCCTGGACTCCTAATCCCATCATAGGTCAATAACTGATCACGTGATCATAATGATTTACCCAATGAATGAGATACTATCCAATTTTAAGAACAATTACCAATTATTGATATGACAATAAGAAATGTACCCCTCCCAAAATTTAAGATTGGTACACAAATACACCTGTGTCTTATGAAAAAGTAATAAATCCTGTAGTTATTCAATAATAAAGCCGGTCAATAACCTTTAAATTTTGAATATTTGGCCATAAGAGGAACACCAATGGGTCCTAGAAAACGTTTACCAAATTATGTTATTTTATAATTCCCAAATTTAAAAGAGAACATAAACATATAAAGGTAATAAACCATATAACGTGCTAAATACTTATCAAAGGGTCAATAACCTCCGAAATTTGATTTTTGGTAGTTCTTTACCCATGAAAGGGAACAATGTGGACCATCCAAATTTATAGTGGTACATATTGAAGACCTGTACAAAGATAACAAATGCTTATATTAAACAAATTTCTAAAACTGAGTGGATGAGTCAAGATACCCCTCCCAAATTTTTTAAAGGGTGCATCAATGTACTCATGTCTTATGATAGGAAATGAACCTATATACATGACCATATGACCATATACGGTATAAGACCGCTTCAAACGGAATAAATTGGGCCAAAAACCAAACACGTGATACAACATATTGCTTATGTTTATATTTTGGCATTTTTTTTTACTCATGAAAGGGAACAAGGTGGACCACCCAAATTTATCATGATACATATTGAGGTCATGTACTATGATAGCGAATGCTTAAATTGAAAAATTTCCAAAATTTAAGGGATTGGCTATGGTACCCCTCCCGGGGTGCATCAATGTACCTATGTCTTATAATAGGGAATGGACCCCTATACATGACCATATAATCATATTAGGTAAACCTCATCCAGGAGGATAAATTGGGCCAAAAGAACAAACACGTGGTACAACGTATTGCTTACGTTTATATTTTGGTAATTTTGTAGCCCTAGAAGGGAACGAGGTGTACCACCCAAATTTATTATAATACATATTAGGGTCCTGTACTATAATACCCAATGTTGAAATTGGTCAATTTCCAAAATTGAAGGGGTGGGCCAAGGTACCCCTCCCAAATTTTTCAAGGGGTGCATTAATATACCCATGTCTTATGAAAGGTAATGGACCCCTGTATACGTCTATATAACTATATAAGGTAATAACACCTCATCAAAGGGGATAAATTAGGTCAAAAACCCCCGAAATTTGACTTTTTTGGCAATTTTTTACCCATGAAAGGGAACGACATAGACACATCATAAGACATGAGTACATTGATGCACCCTTTAAAAAATTTGGGAGGGGTATCTTGACTCATCCACTCAGTTTTAGAAATTGTTTAATATAAGCATTTGGTATCTTCGTACAGGTCTTCAATATGTACCACTATAAATTTGGATGGTCCACATCGTTCCCTTTCATGGGTAAAGAACTACCAAAAATCAAATTTCGGAGGTTATTGATCCTTTGATAAGTATTTAGCACGTTATATGGTTTATTACCTTTATATGTTTATGTTCTCTTTTAAATTTGGGAATTATAAAATAACATAATTTGGTAAACGTTTTCTAGGACCCATTGGTGTTCCTCTTATGGCCAAATATTCAAAATTTAAAGGTTATTGACCGGCTTTATTATTGAATAACTACAGGATTTATTACTTTTTCATAAGACACAGGTGTATTTGTGTACCAATCTTAAATTTTGGGAGGGGTACATTTCTTATTGTCATATCAATAATTGGTAATTGTTCTTAAAATTGGATAGTATCTCATTCATTGGGTAAATCATTATGATCACGTGATCAGTTATTGACCTATGATGGGATTAGGAGTCCAGGACATTGGTAGATTTAAACTTTGTAGGATAATTTGAGAATGCGTCATTGGTATTGATTATTACAGCCAAATATAAACGTAAGCAATACGATGTACCACGTGATTGACCTTGATGAGGTAGTGTACAGGGATACATAGCTAACCTTATTGAATCTTATGACAAAAAATTTTGAAACAAAAAATTTTCAAACAAAAAAAAATTTTCAAACAAAAAATTTTGAAACATAAATTTCAAACAAAATTCTGAAACAAACATTTTTAAACTAAAAATATCAAACGAAAAAATGTCAAACCAAAGTTTCAAACTTTTTAAATGTTAAATAAAACTTAAAACTGAATGCAGCAAAGATTTGAAAATCAGCAACTAATCAGATTGCACGAAAGATAGTGATCAGCCAATCAGATTGCACAAAAGATAGTGATCAACCAATCAAATTGCATCAACAATAACTTTGCCAGTGTTGTAGCATGTATTCCCTTAAGACTATGAGTCATAAGATTCAATAAGGTTAGCTATGTATCCCTGTACACTACCTCATCAAGGTCAATCACGTGGTACATCGTATTGCTTACGTTTATATTTGGCTGTAATAATCAATACCAATGACGCATTCTCAAATTATCCTACAAAGTTTAAATGTACCAATGTCCTGGACTCCTAATCCCATCATAGGTCAATAACTGATCACGTGATCATAATGATTTACCCAATGAATGAGATACTATCCAATTTTAAGAACAATTACCAATTATTGATATGACAATAAGAAATGTACCCCTCCCAAAGTTTAAGATTGGTACACAAATACACCTGTGTCTTATGAAAAAGTAATAAATCCTGTAGTTATTCAATAATAAAGCCGGTCAATAACCTTTAAATTTTGAATATTTGGCCATAAGAGGAACACCAATGGGTCCTAGAAAACGTTTACCAAATTATGTTATTTTATAATTCCCAAATTTAAAAGAGAACATAAACATATAAAGGTAATAAACCATATAACGTGCTAAATACTTATCAAAGGGTCAATAACCTCCGAAATTTGATTTTTGGTAGTTCTTTACCCATGAAAGGGAACGATGTGGACCATCCAAATTTATAGTGGTACATATTGAAGACCTGTACGAAGATACCAAATGCTTATATTAAACAATTTCTAAAACTGAGTGGATGAGTCAAAATACCCCTCCCAAATTTTTTAAAGGGTGCATCAATGTACTCATGTCTTATGATAGGAAATGAACCTATATACATGACCATATGACCATATACGGTATAAGACCGCTTCAAACGGAGTAAATTGGGCCAAAAGAACAAACACGTGGTACAACGTATTGCTTACGTTTATATTTTTGGCAATTTTGTACCCCTAAAAGGGAACGAGGTGGACCACCCAAATTTATCATAATGCATATTAGGGTGCAGTACTATGATAGCGAATGCTTAAATTGAAAAATTTCCAAAATTTAAGGGATTGGCTATGGTACCCCTCCCGGGGTGCATCAATATACCCATATCTTATAATAGGGAATGGACCAATATACATAACCATATAATCATATAAGGTACTAGGACCTCATCCAAGGGGATAAATTAAGCCAAAACAAACACGTGGTACAACGTATTGCTTACGTTTATATTTTGACAATTTTGTACCCCTAAAAGGGAACGAGGTGGACCACCCAAATTTATCATAATAGATGTTAGGGTCCAGTACTATAATACCACATATATAAAATGAGCAATTTCCAAAATTTAAGGGGTGGGCCAAGGTACCCCTCCCGGGGGTGCACAAATGTACCTATGTCTTATGATAGGGAATAGACCCCTATACATAACCATATAAGGTAATAACACCTCATCCAAGAGGATAAATTGGGCCAAAAGAACAAACACGTGGTACTACGTATTGCTTACGTTTATATTTTGGCAATTTTGTACCCCTAGAAGGGAACGAGGTGGACCACCCAAATTTATCATAATACATATTAGGGTCCTGTACTATAATACCCAATGTTGAAATTGGTCAATTTCCAAAATTGAAGGGGTGGGCCAAGGTACCCCTCCCAAATTTTTCAAGGGGTGCATTAATATACCCATGTCTTATGAAAGGTAATGGACCCCTGTATACGCCTATATAACTATATAAGGTAATAACACCTCATCAAAGGGGATAAATTAGGTCAAAAACCCCCGAAATTTGACTTTTTTGGCAATTTTTTACCCATGAAAGGGAACGACATAGACACCCAATACTGATAGAGGTACATACTATGGTCCTAGGCTACCATACCAAATTTTTAGATTTGGCAATTTCCAAAATTTAAGGGGGGTGGTCCTATGTACCCCTGCCAAAATTTAGGGGTTGGGCCATGGTACCCCTGCCAAAATTTAGAGGGGTGGTCCTAAGTACCCCTAGGTCATTGACCCCGGCCAGGGACCATGGGTCCTGAGGCAGGGACCCAGGGGCCAAAAAGTGTCCTAAAGTGACGCGATTACTACTATTATGCTCCGAGGCTAAGCGAAACAGTAATGCAGGTAACTAACAAAATGAACTGAAGAAAGTTGAATTTAAATGAAATTGGAGAACCACTAGAAAACCTACGCATATCCATCGAAGGGCAGGTATCTCTTCTTAGGACGCTAAATAGATTGCAAGGAACTTCTCGCTATCTCTGATAATAAACAATAACTACATGTACCTTACGATGGAGTACTATACCTTAAGTTGAAATACTACCAGTAGCAAGCGACGTAGACTACAGTGACACCACGGATTACATAACGACGAGGGAACAGCAGAGCCACCACCTCACCTGGAGTGCAATATAACGGAGAGGATTCGACGGACAGTCACCAGTCTCGATTGATCAAATCCCCTTTCTGGACTTGCAGCAGAGCCTAGAAAGTACCCACAATAACCCAATGTCTTAGCTTGCAGGGGAGCTAACGGTTCCTTCTCCTCGTTATATCTCTTGCAGTGGAAGAGTGAGAGAATCCTAATCACAATTTGGCCTGGCTTGCAGTGGAGTCTTGTTGGGATCCTAACTCCTTTCTGCTTGCAGAGGAGCAGAGAGTGTCCTACACCTCCTCACGTAGTTCGCTACTGACGAATCCTTCCAGAGACCATCAGGTTGAAGGGACACCTATTCTAACCTTACATTACAGAATTTACATCATTGTAATATTTCTGTAAAAATACCGTTTATAGTGGAAATTTTATAGTAAACTGGTAGTGGGAAGTTGAAGTGGATTTCGGGAGGTTGAAGTGGTATCGAAACCAGAAGTTGAAGTAGATTTCTACCAGCTTGGTTTATAGTTGAGAGTAATCTCTATACATCATCATCACCATCATAGGTATTCTGCTCTTATTGGCAGGTCACTTTCTGCAGCTGAACAGCTTCCATATTCCACGCTCCTCCGCTAAGCCCTTCGTCTTTACGTATATAATCTTTATATTTTTATATCATCCATTAACTGTAGTCTCGTTCGCCCGTTCCCTCTCCTTCCCGCCACCATACCCTTTAGCACGTCCTTCATGATACAATTTTTTTAGGCATGTCCCAACCAGTGTCTCTTCTTCTTCTCAATATCTACAAGTGCTCATTTCTCCCCCACCATTTCTAACACTCTCTAATTTGTTTTCCACTCGATCCAACTAATTCTTTCTATTCTTCTCCATACCCGCATTTCGAAGGTTTCCAGTATTTTCTACTGAACTACGTTAAAATCGGAAAGTTTGATTTCTGCGACTTTGGGGTTGAATATAATTTCTATCAACAAACTTGATGCCTAACGTTTAACCCTCTAGAACTTGACTATAATTCATCTCGATTTTTTCTCTCCCAGACATTTAGACAAAACAAATACAGTAAAACTTGTTCAAAGCGGAACGTGAATATGACGGAAACTTGCCTCATTGTGAACAAATTCTATGGTCTCAGCTAAGAAAAGAGATTATGCAATGATATTTATTTCATAATACAGAATCTATCTAACTCAGAAACGAAAAATAACAATTAAAGAATTCACTAGAAACTACGAGGATAATACGGAACATTTTTAGAATAATCCACGATAGAGAAATATTCCAACACTTTCACGGTTTTTTTGTCTTGTTCGCCTGTTACGAGTAGCTTATTGCTTATTACACACTTTTTTTTTTTTTTGTCAGGGTACGAATAGTGGTGCCTTGACAGGTAGTGAAAAGATGCGAGAATGATTTATTCTGGTCTCTGTGTGTTTATTCAGTTTCGCCCTGTCAATACTGAGTGTCTTTGAGCATAATAATCCAAACCAACACACAGAGAGCAGGGCAGAATGGAAACATCCACATTTTGGTTGAATTTTCCTATTTGCACTACTGAGCCTACAATAAAATGTATTTTCTTTTTTCTTTTTAACATTTTAGCAAACCAGTTAATTCTCAACTTTTTAACAGCGAAAATCATAACTATGTCGCGTATCTCATTGTCTCTTAGTGATAAAACTATCGAAGCTAAAGATAAAGACGAAATCTTAGTAAGGAATACAATGACGCAATTTAAGTACGGGGAAAACGCTTAATTATATGAAGCGCTAAAACGTAAAAATAAAATAATGGATGAATGACTGCAAGGAAATTGCCAAATCAAAAGGAAACCAAAGAAAACCTGTAATGAGAAAATTAACCTAGTCGTATGGGGGATTGTTCCCTAATGAGAAGTCAAAGCATATCCACGTGTCTCGACTAATGCAACACACTGTACTGCAGTACAGTTTATTTGTGGTTGGAGGGGAGCTGGTACCACACGTTGTCTACTTGGGATCTGGCAACACCACTATTCACGTGCTGCCCACTGCCTACATAAGTGCAGCACAAGCACGACTTGCCTTTCTTCTTCTTGATTACAAGTCTGACTGGTAGCAGAAGTAGCAATGGAGAAACCGAATGAAATTCGATTGACGCAGTTGAAGATTCAATTGAAGTTGACGTTTAAGGAGGATTCCATTTCTGCATGGATTCAAGTTTCACTGAATGGATTGTTTCAAATTAAGTATTGACAATGTTGTACTCCTAAGTGAATACAATTCAGTGGCTTACGAAATGAAAAAGGATTGACAGTTCTGCAGAATCACCAAAGCTAAGTAGCTGAATATTATTTTTTCTTGTACAGAACATCGCTTTGTTGTTAACTTTGGCAAAATGTGTTGTAACTTTTCACCATATATATTCTTGGAAGTTAAACGAAGTGTTTCGTTTCTGTTTGTATCCCTAGATTTCATCATCCAGTTTCATCCGTATTTATTGCACGTAAAAGACAGGGACGCTCGATTCATTACAAGTCAATCTTCTCGTTGAACAGCTTTGTACGTGAACGACCACATATTGTAATATAGGGTAGTATAGTGCAATGAAATACAGTATGAAATGTAGTGTACAAGAGTAGGGGAAGGCGTTGTACCTTTGAAATAATGTACCTTTGAACACTTGTGCTTTACTCGAATTGAGAGTTATCTAGGTGCAGTGATTAAAATTCGTTTGAAAGAGTAAATGAAAAAAAAAAGCACTACAATGCGTTTGGCTGTTGTTGAATGAGTATTGTGCCGAGTAATGATCATTTTATTTTTTTCAGCCTCAAAACGAATTATTTTGTAGTTACCTTTTGAGTTTTGTGCTCTTCGGTTTTTGCGACTTGCGATATTTATTTCCCCAAACTTGGGGTAGAATCATTGGTGAATACAGTAATATTTTTAGTTTTAACTTCTGTTCAATATTTAAGCTAGTGCAGAACATTTTCTAGTAATGGTGACCCTCTTGTACCTATGAACATTAATGCATCGTGTACCTTTGAACGATAAATAATACTGTTTAAAGCTACATAATGTAAGTAGTTAAAACAATTTATATATTTTATATAGGATAGGTTAGGATATAAAGTTATTAAATATAATTTTAAGTAGTTTCTAAATATTCGCTTATTGTATAACATATAAGGTTATGTTGTATATGCTCAACATTATTGTTCACAAGTTTATGTTAGAACTTCTCTTCAATTTTTAATGTAATTAACAAAATTTCAATTCTGGGGAACTTTTTATAGCTAAACCTTTTATTGCAATTTATAACCAGTAAAATTTCTGGCTTCTCTTTATATTATTGCCATGGAAACGTTGTAATTATCACTTCGTTCAAAGGCACAAGAGGGTCTGTTCAATAGTACATTACCATAATGTACCTGTGAACAAAACGGATATGTTCTTATTATAACCTATAAAAGCTACTGTAATTCTGTAACACCTTTAAAAGTCATCCTATCTGGTAGCAAAGAGATGGCATTTCAAATATACGACAAAAATTGGGAGAAAATTGCTGCACCAAAATTTCGAAAACTCTAAAAGTGTTCACAGGTACAACGCCTTCTCCTAATAAATAATTACGTGATTAGTAAATGTACTGTGTAATTTAATTAGTAGTAATTTAATTAATTAATAGTGTGTAATTAGTAAATGTAATTTTAAAACATGTAAAAATGAAATCAACGAGAATCCATTCACTTAAACAGCAAATACTTCAATTAGTATGTGCTTAAGTAGTAGAAAAATGATCGATCTGGCTCATGAGAGAACAATCCAGGAGCCCATGGGAAATCGAACACCTTGAACCATCCACCCACGGTCTTTTACGACCTCCATTTTAGGGGTGTATTTGTTCCCTTTTATGAGAACTATTAAGGGGGTGTACTCGTTCTCTTTTATGAGTAAATTTTAAGGGGTGGAATCGTTCCCTTTTATGGGCACTTTTTCCACCCCTATTTGAACATAGCAGATAATACATAAGACTACGTAGCATAGCAGGGAGGTATTCGTTCCAATCCTTATTTTAACATAGCAGAAATTACATAGGACTACGAACACCCTGAACCGTCCAGCCATGGTCTTTTACGACCTCCAGTTTAGGGGGTGTACTCGTTTCCTTTTATGAGCATTTTTAGGGGTGTACTCGTTCTCTATTTTAACATAACAGAAATAGCAGACAATGAGCACATTATAGCAAAGACTACCAACATAATAAGGGACTACTCGTTCCCTTTTTCAACCCCTGTTTTAACATAGTAGAAATTATATAACACTTCGTTCCCTTTTATGAGTCCATTTTCGGGGTGTATTCGTTCTCTTTTATGAGCACTTTTTGCAATCCCTATTTTAACATAGCAGACCGGTAAAAGACAATGAACACATCTTCCAACGGCCTATTTAACATAACACATATTACATAAGACTATGTAACATAGCAGAGCTAATAAAAGAGTATGGCTTACTTTCCAACCCCTATTTCAACATAGCAGAAATTACATAAGACTATGAACGTTCTCTTGTATGCTCAACTTTTCAACCCCTATTTTAACATAGCAGAAATTACACAGAGACACCTATTTTAACAGCACTCCTATTTAATAAGAGGGTGCATTCGTTCCCTTTTATCAACCCCTGTGTAACATAGCATTCGTCAATTACTGCATGTTCCCAAAAGTACTGACAATCGTGGTCAAAAGTCAAATACTTAAGCTCCAATAACTCGTAAGCGGATCCACATATTGAGGTGGTGTTTCCACATTTAGAAATAGGTCGTCAACTACTACAAATCCTAAAACCACTGACCAACGAGGTCAAAGGTTTTAAATCCGAATAACTCGTAAACGGAGCAACGTATTGAGGTGGTGTTTCCACATTTACTAATAGGTCACCAACTACTAGGTGTCCCAAAAGCACTGACCATCGAAGTGAAAGCTTAAATATTTAAAACCAAATTACTCTTAAATGGAACAACGTACTGAGGTACTGTTTCCACATTTAGTAACAGGTCATCAAATACTGCATGTCTCAAAAGTACTGATCATTCAGGTCAAAGGTCAAATATTTAAACCCCAATAACTCGTAAAGGAGCAACGTATTGAGGTACTGTGTTCACATTTAGTAATAGATCATCAACCACTACATGCCCCAAAAGCACTGACCACCGAGGTCAAAGGTCATATACTTAAACCCAAATTACTCGTAAACGGAGCAACATATTGAGGTAGTTTCCACACTTAGCAACAGGTCATCAAATACTACATGCTACAGAAGTACTGACCATCGAGGTCAAAGGTCAAATATATAAACGCGAATGGCTTAAACGGAGCAACATATTGAGGTAATGTTTCCACAATTAGTAACAGGTCATCAACTACTACATGTACCAAAAGTACTGACCATCGAGGTCAAACGTCAAATATTTGAACCCGAATAACTCGTAAACGGAGCCAGCAAGAAATTTCTGTGACCTATTCAATTTTTGCACCAAGCAGAAAAAGTGAAGAAGGAATAAATTTGAGTGGCTTATTTACTTTTGTAATAACGAGAAAAATCAAAGAAACGCCATTTTAACTAGCACCATTAGGTTCAGAATTTCTGTACCTTTTTGGTTTATTGAAACCTACGAAAACATGAATTTGGATGGAGTCTTTATTTTTGTACTAACGGGAAAGAAAGGAAAGATATGCCATTTTAAATAGCTAAGAATTTTATCATCACGTAGTATTTATACAAACTAAGGGATAAATTTGATTGACGTCTTCAATTTTCTACCAACTACAAATGTAATTTTAACTAGCTCAAAATTTATGTACCTTTTCTGCTAACCTAAAAAAGGCGAAGAAGGTCGATTTTAACTTCTGAGAATTTTATGTCGTTTTGTACTATTTAAATAAACGAAAGAATATATTTGAGTGGTCTATTCAATTTTGTAATAACGAGAAATACCATTTTAACTAGCTGAGTATTTTAAACCATTTTGTACTATTTAAATTAAAAAGCGGATAAATTTGTACTAACCAGAAAAAGCGAAGAGCTCAGAATTTATGTATAACATTGGTACTGCTCAAATAAACGACCGCATAAATTTGGGTGTCCTACTTTTATACCAACGAGAAAAAAATGAACGTCCATTTTAACTAGCTGACTATTTTCTACTATTTTGTACTATTTAAAGAAACAAAGGAATACATTTCTACTAACCAGAAAGGATCATTTTAACTGGCTCAGAAGTTCCAATACCATTTTGTACTATTTAAACAAACAAAGGGATAACTTTCGAGTGAGCTTTTTAATTTTGTAGCAAGAAAAAATGCGAAGAAGGGCCATATTATAACTAACTCAGAATTTTATATCATTTTGTACGAACCAGAAAAAAAAGTGAAAAATGAATAAAATTTAAGTGGATTATTTCCTTATGTACCAACTGGAAAAAGTGAAGGACAATTATAGCTTTTTTATTATTCAAATAAACGAAGGAATAAATTTTTACGTACCAGCAAAGTCGAAGAAGATCTATTTTAAATAACTCAGCATTTTATACCTTTTTGTGCTATTCAAATAATCAAGGGAAATTTGAGTAGC
Source organism: Thermobia domestica (assembly GCF_964235325.1). Lineage (NCBI taxonomy): Eukaryota > Metazoa > Arthropoda > Insecta > Zygentoma > Lepismatidae > Thermobia > Thermobia domestica. The sequence continues at coordinate 44,309,821 of NC_137469.1, forward strand.
CTATTTTATTTTTGTACCCATCAGAAGAAAAGGAAGGAAGGACCATTTTAACTACCTCAGCATTTTATACCTTTTTATGTCATTTAAAGAAATGAATAAATAAATACTGGTATCCTATTTCCTTTTGTACCAACGTGAAAACAAAAAGCGAAGAAGGATCATTTTTAACTGGCTTAGAATTTTATACCTTTTGTAATATTTAATCAAACGAAGGGTTAAATTTCTGTGACCTATTTCGTTTTGTACCAAACAGAATAAGCTACACAAGTAAACAAAGGAATCAATTTGTGCTAACCAGAAAAGCGAAGAAACGCCATTTTTAAGTAGCTCAGAATTTCTAGAGCATGTTGTACTATTTAAACAAACGAAGGGATAAATTTGAGTGGTTATTCAATTTTGTAGCAAGAAGAAAAAAGCGAAGAAGGACCATTTTAACTAACTCAGAATTTTATATAAATTTTGTAATACACAAATAAACGAAGAAATAAATTTGGATGGAGTATTTAGTTTTGTGCCAAGCAGAAAAAGGAAAGAATTAACCAAGTAAACAAAGGAATAATCGCTGTTTTTAATAAAAATGTTTAATTATTATAATACAAAAATGCTGAAATGGGACTCTTATTGCATAATTAATGTTTCGACATATAAAATATTGTAATATATTCGTATATCTTCTCACAAATATAGTACAGTTTGAATTATGTGTATAAATACAGTATGTTAATGTTTCTCTACCAAGAAACAAGATTCCAATATTGTTACAAAAATTACTAGCCTATTATATATATATTCAAATACACAAACATGTAAGAATATTCATATCATTACAAACACTAACAGTATTCGCATACAATCTTCTTCGTTCACTGAGTTTTGCAAGTAACATTGCCACAAACATCACATTTTGTTTGAACCTTTCTGTCTCTGGGGCGAGAACACTTTACATAATGTTCTAAAATGCCCTAGCCGAACACGATAACAATATCTTACATATCTTCAAAGTAATACGAACCTTCACAGATTCACAGGTTATCGTGACGAGTCAATCGAGTTTGAGTACCGGGCTAGAAGCCCTTCCCTCGTATATGAGATGAAGTATGTAATGAGCGTCTCACCTCTCTATGTTATTATTAAACCTCTCGTAACAGGATGGATCCTGTTTCGCTCATGGGAAGCTTGTAATTGGGATTAATTTATCAGACTTCGACTTGAAGTGCAAGTTCGGCACGAGTAGTGAGTTAATAAAATAGTTCCTTTGTTTAAAAAATAAAACCAAACTATCTAAAAATTTCTAATAATGAAAATAACTCTAATTATTTTGTAAGGAATAATAACTCAACCTTTCTTCTAAGAAAAACGCTTTGTTACATCTCACAATACATTAGAAGAAGAAAATTACACCTACTCAGTATTTAAAGAGATGACATGGTCTCTAGTACATAAAGCTTATAAACATGAATACAAAATTCTAATAAAGTTTAATACATTAAAATAACATTCAGCAATCAAAATTAAACAAATAAATATGCTAATAATTAAACATTGAATACTACTATTTAGACAAATAAAACTGGATTAGAATTAACAATCTGTTACAGATTACCACTGCCACCAAAAATATATGTGAATATTCTTTTACGAGACTTGATATTTCTTCAATAAATCTTGCCTTTTTGTTACAGAACAATTAAATAATTTAATATTTCTAAGATTTTGTGTTCCAATCAACTCTCCAGTTAGTGACTGCAGGACGGCACAGTTTCTCAATACTTTATACACAACATATAGTCCAGTGTAGGTGTCTATATATTTATGCATTTGAGATTTGTAAGCTATTGATAGGTGATGTGTCTTAAGCATAACTAAGTCACCTTCCTTTAACACTGTTTGCGATTTATTCTTTAGAATTTTCTTTGGTTTTGATTCTACTAGTAAGTGTCTATCTTCCACATCAATTGAAGTTATTTCTGGAGGCCATTTGTAAGAACTTTTAAAACTTTCGGGTGCTTAATAGAATAAAAACAATTCGGATGGACATTGGTTAGTAGAAGAACAAATATAATTTTTCAGTAAATCCTGCGTTTCCTTTAATATATTTTAGTCTATACAGCATGATTTTCCCCATATTTCAATCTCATCAATCTGTTGAGTTCCGGAAGTTGCCTTTCTACTAAGCCATTAGCGTGGGGTGAATATGGAGGTGTAAAATGCTGTTGGATATGATGACGTTAACAGAAATCTTTCCACGATTTAGAAGTAAATTTCGAACCATTATCTGTGACTATATTGTTGGGGTATGGAAAATTATAAAAATAACACCGGAGCAACACCCTGCAAATTTCTTTAGTATTTGCATTACGCAAGGGATAAAAACTAATGAACCTCGAATAAACATCTATGATGGAAAGTACATAATGAAATCCCTTGCTAAATGGCAAGCGACCTACTAAATCTAAACACAATTTTTCACAGGGCCGCCTAGCCTCAATAGTAAAATTTCCAGCGTCTATACTTCGATTGCTAAACTTACCTCACGTGTTCGAGCACATACCTCACAATCGCGAATGTACTTCACAAAATCACGTTTTTGACTCTTCCAGTAAAATAGAGCTCTGCAAAAACATACACACTTCTTCACATCGAAATGTCCTTTGGAATGTATTTTAGAGACCACATCGGTCACTAAAGTTCTAGGAATTACTAATAACCATCGACCAGTGGATTTGTCCTTAACAAATAAGTTTTCAAAACTCGCGATTTTATTTCGATGGTTTCCAGAATCCAACAATGTTTTCAATTTTTTACAGTACTCGTCTGTTTGCTGTTCTTCAATAACTCGATGTACATTTATAATTTCTAGGTCTTCTCTAAAAAACCAAAATTTGTAGCGTGAACCTCCGTTTGGTAATGATCTTCAATTTCCTCTTCGCTACAAGAGACAATATTTATGTAAAATTGTTTAGTATCTCCACTGCATTCTGGCAGGTATCAAATTAGATTATCTGCAATTGTATTGCATTTACCGGGTACATGTTTGATTTGTAAGTCAAATCTTTGTAACTTGAGCATAAGTTTAGCCGTACGAGTGTCCAAGGGTTTCAGCGTAAAAGCGGTATAGCAGCACTGTTATCACAATGTACTGTAGTGCTTCTGCCTAGTATGTAACAAGAAAAACATTCACATAAATATAGTATTGCCAAAAGTTTCAATTGAAATACAGAAAACGAGAGCTCATGTAATTTTAATCTACGACTTGCATACGCAATAACAAGATTATCATCATTATTAGGAAATTGCGCTAAATAGCCAGCTAAAGTATGCGCGCACGCATCATTAAAAATATGAAAATTTATAGAGAAGTTGGGTTGGCCTAACGCTGGTGGATTGCTCCCTAAATTTCGTAGTACCTTAAATGCATGTGTTGCATCTTCATTTATTAGGAACGGTTTTTTCTTTTTTTTTAATAATTCGAACAATGGAGCTGCAATAAGAGTATAATCCTTTAAATACCGATGCCTCCATCCGACTAACCCAAGCAATGAGCGTAAATGTTTTCTAGTTCTTGGCAAAGGGAATCAACGTATAGTTTCATTTGACTTCGGGTCCACTTTGATCTCCTTTCCATTTACTAGACGACCTAAAAATTTTATCTCATTCAACAAAAATCGACACTTTTTGAAGTTTCGTGAAAAGTTAGCGGCATCGAATATTTGGAACACTTTGTTTAGATGGTCAAAATGATCATCCAAAGACAAAGAAAAATACAACATGTCATCTAAATATATTATCACAAAATCTCTTGTATTCATTTTAAAGAAACTATTCATGGTTTCTTGGAAAACTGCGGATGCATATCGTAGACCCATTGGGAGAACCAGCATGCAATATTAGCTGCCTAAATAAAGCTCGTGCATTGATAAGAGGAAGGATGCAGATGTACACCATAATAACCTGACGTACAGTCAAATGAAGAGAATACAGGTGCTCCAGTTAATCGTGATAGTAAGTCATTAATTGCTTCAACTTGTACACACGGCGAGATAACTTTTGCATTTAAACCTCTTAAATCCAGGACTGGACGTACTCCACCTGTAGCTTTCCTAACGCAATGTACTGGATTTGTATAGGGAGATGGCATTTCTGCAGCAATGACATGATCGATCCATTTCTGAAGTTCCTGCTCAAATTCTTCTCTGATAGACTGAGGGGGGCTATATATTTTGCCAACGACAGGTGTATTGTCTGTTAATTCAATTTTATAAGACTGTTTTGATTCACCGAGGATATTCGGTGAAAAGATACCTATATTTACATAAAAGAGAGTATAGTTTTGCTTTATTATCTGGACATATGTCTGTACGATCATGCACATATCTATGTAACTCTTCCTCCGTGATATTAGGCTCAGTTACCTTACAGAAATTAACTTCTTCTACTGCTGTTGGAATTTGGCAACTAGCATTCCGAAAATAGAACATGGTATTACATGATTGGTGCCCAACGTCAGAAATCGATAAATAGATTTCTGTAGGTTTAGTTAAACTAATGCACACTAAATTTCCTTGATTGTCAGTTAATTACAAGCGTTGATTTCCACTATCAATTACGGCATTGAATTTTTGTAAGAACGGACTTCCAACTAATGAATCAGGTCGCATAGCCCTCATAATAATAACTGGTACCTCAAACAGATGTTCATTAATACAAAAATTCAACATCTGCATTCCTTTTAGTTTGAAGTTACTGTCTCCAGTAAATGTTGCTACTTTTACAGTGTCATATTTTAGTAATTTGGCAGACAAAATTTCTCTTGAATTTCAAACCAGACTCGTTCACTAAACAAGTTCAACTCAGCTCCTGAGTCTATGATCGCCGTTAAATTTACTCCTCCAACGCTGTAAGATACTGTGGGAGAAGGAAAATAATAATCATCATTCTCCAGTTTATCTTGTTCAGGATCTTCAGTAACTACAAATAAGATATTATACAACAACGGACACTCAACTTGCACAGGGGACATTAGTTGCGCGCACCCCTCTTCCCCCTCTACATACGGATGCGCGTCTCGTTTCCGTGTTCACTAACATTAGATACTTCATTGCTAACGAATAACGCGTTAGCAGCTTGCAACATTGCCTCCGATATTTGGTAACCCATATCATTTCCAATCGATTTTCTTTGTCTGGTATTAAATGAGTTATTAAATCTTCCACGGTAATTCCAAGGACCAGTATTTCTTCGCGCGAAGTATCTTTTGTTATTACCTGATCTCGTGTAACTGGCTTCTGTTTGACATTGCGTGTTACGAGACTCAGATCTAAAGTTATTTTGAGCCATTCGTATATACGGAGTTTTTGTATTGGTATTACGTCTTGAATTAACGCTCCCTTGGTTCGCTTCAGCTTCTGCTTCCGCTGAGTTGATCTCAATAACACTCAACAAAACTTCTTCCACTGTTTTTACTTTCGATAACCTTAAAATCTTAGCTTCTTCCAACGGAAGACACGTTAACAGAATATGACGGAGCTCTTTCGCGTCATAGTTCACAGCTATATTGTGATATTTCTCCACCATACTTAATGCGAATTCAAGAGTATTAGGATATCTGAATTTATCGTATCTCGTATTACGCAGCTGACGTTTCTGAGCCTGCTCAAGTTGTGTTGACATATACTGATCCTTGAAATGTTGTTCAAATTCATCAAAAGAAGTTACAGTATCTGCTATAATTTCAACCAACCGATCGCCGCTCGTGTTAAACACTGAGGTATTATAATGAGCTTTTCGGCGTCTGAAAGATTATACAATTTCGAGAGTCGATTAAACTCTTTCAAGAAATTTTTCGCCGCTCCAGGGGTTAATTGTCCACTATATCGTGGGAAATCGCGCAAGTATTTTGCTTTTAACATACTGTTAGACGTATATTCGTTATTTGCAATTATTCTGCTCTCTTTAGGAGTCTCTTTAGTAATATGATATATCGGTGACTGTCTTATAGGACTATGGACTTCTTCCCTAGTAATAGTTTGTTCTTGCAATTTACGAATTACATCTTCAAAATCTAAATGTGGAGTTGGCTGAAAATGATCCCGATCACTCCCACAATTGTCAACTCGAAAACGGTTGTTTCCGGTCTGAAAAAAGGAATCTGCTTTTCTGATACAGCACATCTACAACCAGATTCAAAAGTACTCATTACAGTAGAAACTGTTGAAGTTACCGTAGTATTACTAGAGGTAAATGCCAGTATTGATACAGAGAGCGTCTCGTTATCTGAGGATTTTGGAAAAGGTACACGAATATAATCAATATGATTGGTATCAAAATTATTATCTGCTTTTTCATACTTACGCTTTATAGCATCTACTTCCTCTTGCAACAGTTTATACTAACGGTCTATTACTTCGTGACAATGTTTACAACTATTCTCTATTCTTTTTATGTTCTCATCCGTCATTTTAAGGTTTGCTTTTAGTACATCAACTTCTCTTTCTACTTCCTGCGATTGCTTTTTGCACAGAACCATAACTGCTTTTAAACTTCCCGAATCTTCCGACTGTTTTTCCATTTTCTTATTTATTTCCAGAAATTTTTGGTCCAAACGTGCTACTTCCTTATTCAATTCAGTTTTCCAGTCCTCTCTCACCTCCTTCATTTGATTACTCAATTCTGTAAATTTTTCATTTATATCCGTCCTATTCTGAGCATATTTTTCTCGCAAAATTTTTGTTTCTTCGCCTAAAGTATCAAAGCGCTGATTGGTATCCTCACTTAAAGCATCAAAGCGCTGATTGGTATCCTCACTTAAAGCATCAAAGCGCTGATTGGTATCCTCACTTAAAGCATCAACGCGCTGATTCATTATCAGGACCAAATCTTCCAAAGTAAATTTTGATTTCTCAGTCGCCTTTGTCTTCTCTTTTGAACCGTCTCCTTTATTTGTTTCCGGCATTCTTGGAATACCAGTCTACTTCAGAATTACTAAATTCGTCGTATCTATCATTATCAACATTTACACAATTAAAATGGTACCATCTGTGGCAACGTCCGCACATAATGGAATTCTCCACTTCATCATTTTCCAGTCTTTCCACTGCAACATGCATAATTTTCACTGGAATCACCAGCTCTCAGTCTTTCCACTTTCTTAGCCCTAGGCATTTTCTTCTTTCAAAGTCTTATTTATTATTTCCCCCGATGATTGTGAATGTCAGATGTAAGCTTTACTTCTGTTGTTTCTTTTGCCCAACTTTCAATACATCACTACGGGAGTAATATATAGATGGTACTCTGCTCCAAATCGTCGTGCTTACTGTCGCCATTTTGTAATGAGCCTCTCACCTCTCTATGTTATTATTAAACCTCTCATAACAGGATGGATCCTGTTTCGCTCATGGGAAGCTTGTAATTGGGATTAATTTATCAGACTTCGACTTGAAGTGCAAGTTCGGCACGAGTAGTGAGTTAATCGAACAGTTGAAGTTCCTTTGTTAAAAAAAATAAAACCAAGCTATCTAAAAATTTCTAATGATGAAAATAACTAATTATTTTGCAAGGAATAATAATTTCAACCTTTCTTCTAAGAAAAACGTTTTGTTACATCTTCTTCTCACAATCCATTAGAAGAAGAAAATTACACCTACTCGGTATTTAAAGAGATGACATGGTCTCTAGTACATAAAGCTTATAAACATGAATGCAAAATTCTAAAAAAAATTAATACATTAAAATAACATTCAGTAATCAAAATTAAACAAATAAATATGCCAATAATTAAACATTGAATACAAATATTTAGACAAAAACTGGAACAGAACTAACAATCTGTTACAAGTACCATTTGAAGTGTCTGAATATGAGTTATGAAGAGAAGCTGTCACTGTCGCTTGCTTCTGGAGGAAGTTGAGATACCAGGTGAAGTAGTTGAATTTAGCCTGAGAAGCTGAGTTTCACGAAGAAATCGAAGAACGTCTGGTGCTGTAAGCAGTGTTGCCAACAACCTCTGAAGAAAATAGGCTAGATGGCCTTCAGGAATAAGCTTTTTTACGCAAAAAAGGCTAGATTTTGAACCGCTAACCTATAACCCACATTGTAGATTTTAAACCCCATTTCTGTGTGTAGTGAGTTATATTAAAATATGAAATGTTGAATTTTATTCGAAGAAGACTAACAAGCAACATACATGACTAAATTAAATAAAATCCATCAACTCATCTGATTTGTGAAAATCAGCAGCCATATTATCACTTTAATTGAAAAAAGTCATCATCGATGACATCGCAGTTAGCCGAAGCGCTGGAAATGGATGCACAATCGTTGGATTGTGGATTGGTTGTGTTTGTGTAGCCTGCCATTGTCCGAAGTTTCAGTAGTACTTCTTTCGGCAGGCCATAGTTCTCATAAACACTTCTTATTTATCCGTACATCCACATGAATCATCATGAATGCAGTGAGATTTATGAAGCTAATTAGATATCCTATTTGTTTCCTTAATAAACAAAAGAATCTTTGTAGCTTGAAGAAACGAACAGCTTACTAAATTTGTATTAGAAAACTCTCATTCTTGTAATGAAATGTGAAAATTAAAATAATTAAAAAGTAGCAAATAATGGGGCAATTACGGGAGCGATATTGAAATTCTGAATCAATAAATATTGTTAAATAGTTGTAAATCTGTGGATTGGGAGAGAGAAGAAGAATAAAAAAAAATGTTGCGTAATAAAATACCCTCTGTCTAGAGAAATCAATTAATACGATGATATGTAATGACAAATAGGCTATTTAAAAAATAATACTTTATTTTGAAAGAAAAAAGTATTTTTACAATTAGTTTAACGGCTAATGAAAAGGCAAAAATGGAAAAAGAGTTTCATAAAGTAAGCTATATTTAAGGCTATAAGCATTTCGTCAATGTGTATGGCAAAATACCTTTCCAAATAGGCTAGACTTAGCCAAAATAGGCTAAATTGGCATCACTATCTGCAAGAGATTGGCCCCGATATGCATCCGAAAATATTAAAATATCATTAATACTGACAATCGAGAGAAGTAACGTTCCTCTAATATCTAAGGCTCATTTACCTCCAAATAGAGCATAAGACAGAGAGGAAAGCAAAAATGTTATACCATCAGGTATCACTACACTTCCATATTTGTGCATAATAATTGTACAATAGCCACAACTAACTCTGAAAAGCAATCTAAAATGAGCTATAGCCTAGCGGTTGTTGTGGAAAACAATGCATATTTCAAAAGTGACATGAATTACCAAGTGGGGTATACTTGCACCTCACTCTAATAATTTGGAAATATTTGGAAGATAATTAATTTAATACAATTGTCTTCATCGTAAAAAATTTCCGTAAATAATTAAAGTTACTTACTCTCATCCTTGTGGAAATATTTTTACAACAGTATCAACAAAATAATAAGCATTGGGGTATGTTTGTACCCCACTTGGTAAAGAGAAGACTAAATCCCCGAAACTGTCCTTTCGTACGGCAGTGTCCTAGGAATTTTAACTGGCAGTTTTTTTCTCTCTTGTATTGTTATTTTCTCCCTAACTTTAGTAGATACTCTCATTAGCTTTACATTTCATCCAGCTGATTTTATTCTCCGCAAGATATTTTGATATCTTAGGCCTCTTTCACACTACACGCCGTGCCATAAACGGTGCGGCGCTGTGTATACAAATTCGTGCCGTGAAAAATACTGTTTTTTCGTGAACTTCACGGCAGCTTTCTTTGCCGGCAAAACTGATATGTCGTTTTAACGATAGAGACAGTATGGATGATCGAGATAGGTTATTATATTTGTACTTTTTCTACTTAAAATCTAAAAGACGAAGGCACAGAGAAAGAAAATGTGTTCATTTCTTGAATATTCAAAGACCTGTAGGTGGTACATTTGTGTTATTAGTTAGTGACTTAAGAAGTGATGTGAAAGGAAGTTTCTTAATTATTTTCGTATGTCAATAGCAATCTTTGATGAGTTGTTGGAGAAAATAAAAAGACAAATTTTCAGGCAAAATACTCACTTAAGACATGCCATTTCACCGACTGAAAGACTTGCCGTAGCTCTCGCAAGCAACTGTTGTTTCGTTCTTGTACTAACATAAATCTAAAGATTTGTCCGATAGTATGGGCCTTTCCTTCACCAAACAAATTAATATATCTATATCTATATCTATATCTTCCATGGAATCCATTTCTTAAGATAGCCAAAGGCAAATCCTTTTATCACCTTTCAATAAACTAGCAAACAGAATTTTGTCAGGTGCACGCCATCTAGTCTGCAGAGAACCATAAAAGACAATAGTAATCAACCTGCCGTGTACGGCACGATGCAGCGCCGCGTCTTAAAGGGCGCCGTTATGTTTACGAAACGCCGAGCCCGGATGATCTGAAAAGCCTAAAATATTCTAATGGTAATCAAATAATCACAGCGCGGTGCCGGGCCGGCACTTGACAAACACCGCATAATCTGAAAGGGGTCTAAGTATTCATTCTTTTAGTTCGGGACTTCATAAGACGTGCTAGCAGTGTATCATTATAACACCGTGCAATGTTAGGAGGATGAAGTTACATTATGTCAGATACTTTCAAACATGTTCTGTACAATAAAGATGTATACGCTAAGGGTTGATAGTTTGCGTGCGACAGAGAATATGATAAACATAATTAAAATTTCAACAATGTTAAATCAGGCATCAAATCACGTTTCTAAATTAATTCGACCATGAGGTAAGTAGCTTGTTATTTCGGTTGATGGCGCGGCACATAGAGTGGGAAAAAGGGGGACGGGAGAATCATCCATCGGCGATCAAACAATCCAATGAGAAAGGACTCCGAGTGACCTAATTCGCATGTATGTTTCAATACTAATCCAATGACTATGGAGGGACAGGGAGGTGGAGGGGGGAAATTTGGTTGAGCAATTTCCGGTCAGTAATGCACCATAGGTAATCCGAGGCTATTTCTGGACTAAAGAGTTTTTTCTAAATCCATTTTTCGCTTTATTGAAACAAAAAGTCAGTTTTTTGTACTTTTTTTTAAAAAAAAATACTGTTTCCTTTACTACTAAAATGAACAAGTATTAATTTTGAGTTCAGAGTATGATTTCGCACGTCTTTGTATATTTCATTTCCGCTTAATAATTCTGCAATAATAATACTGAAACCTCTCAAATGGTAGAATATTTAGAACTTTATTTTGTATGCTACGCTCTTTATCTATGTTCAGCAACTTAATGACTTGGCTTTCTTCTAGGTGGTTTTATGCTTCTCTTTCATCTTTCATTGTTTCTGAAATGGACCGTAATGTTTTAATGGAATTTTATACTGTATTATTATACGAAATTATTATAATACTATTAGCATTTCAGAAGAAAAGATGTCCAAAGATGAGCCATGTACAGTCAGAGACAATACTTCTTTCCGTTTGGTAAAATTTATTTTGGGAGTAACGATTGTATGGTTGGAATGTATAGAAAATTACATTGTTTTTTAATTTACTGAAAACTGTACTCAAATTGTCCTTTCATTTTGAAATTGTTTACGAAACTAATTTCAGCAAACGGAAAGATTTTTTGTCTCTGACTGTACCAATAAATAAATTTCATTGAGCTGAATAGAATTATATAGATATGAGCAGGGGTAAAAGTGAGGGGGGATGCAAGAGTACGCCGTTCTCGCACTTCAGAAAAATATTTCCGGCGTACCTCCAATTCCTAAAAAAAAAAAATACAGTGGACAAAGACAGGAAGTAGGAACGACGTGCTGTCATGCGTCCCCCTACATTTTCAGATCCACTTTTACCCCTGGATATGAGTATAAATCCTCATGCGTACCTTTCGAGAAAATCACCAAAAGTTATTTTTTTGTAAACCTAAAAAACGTTTCTGTACGACAATCACGCCATCTGTGAAGATAAAACTGATACTGAAGAATATTCTCACTAAGCGTTTCATTATAACATTAGTAAGACGCAATTGGTTAGTAAAATATACCTCAAAATCAGGGGTAAAAGTGGATTTGAAAAGTAGGGGGACGGTAGGTAGGGGCATAACGTCACGACATTCCCCTGCCTATCTTTGCCCATTCTAATTTTTTTTAGGAATTGGGGGGACGCCGTACATATTCTTTGGAGGTGAGGGGACGGCATATCCCCGTGTTCCCTCGAACTTTTACCCCTGCTCAAAATTATGATTAAAACTCTTAGAAACTCTTATTAAAAAAGAAAACTATAATATTATCCAAAGATTAGACATGTTTGAATCACTAGACCACCTCCAACTGGACAAAATAACGTGCTTGATGATAAATTCTCACCTGGTAGTTTCCGAGAAAATGAGAACAAAAAAAGAACAACTAATTTCTATGGCGTTTAAAAGGCATATCGTGTGTTATCAATGTTAATTGGATTAATTATTTATTCTGTTGTATCATATTGTTTATTTATTTACGTATTGTTTATTTATTTACATATTGTTTATTTATTTATTTACGTATTGTTTATTTATTTACACATTGTTTATTTATTTATTTATTTACGTATTGTTTATTTATTTACATATTGTTTATTTATTTATGTTTAGGCTCATTGATAGAGCGTTCACCTCTGGTGCTTGCGGTCTCGGGTTCGATCCCAGCCTCCACCAAGTGAATTTTTGGTGAACAAACACCATGTACGTGGGTTTTCTCGGGGTTCTCCCGTTTCCTCTCATTTTCTTCATTCCATCATTTTTCATCCAATACTCATCATCACCGTCTTCTTTAGCCTAACCTGCATAACCGCGGGACGTAAAACTCAAAGATTTAATTTCATTTTTATTTATGTTAAAAAATACCGTTAACTAGTGCATTTTATATAATCTTATTTGTCTTCCCCTACACGTACTGCCATAACTTATACATTTTATCCTAACGATTACCTAAATAATCCTAATAGCGACATAAATAGTACTTCTGATATTATAAATTAGAACAAGTGAATGGCGGTCAAAACACACTGTCTCGCAGCCTTAGTACTCTCAGTTGACGTGCACTTTTAAATCAACCAGGTTATGTTTTCAATAGTGAACTCGTTTTATGGAAACTCTCGATCTATTACAAGATAGTTTTCTAAGTAAAACCATTTTCATTAAATGAAATAGCAAAGTTTAAGCGAAAAACTCCTTCTGCTCTCAACATAGAACTGAAAAAAAGAAAAAAACATTTCGACAGCGTACGTACTTTGAGCTCTGGACCAAACTATAATTAGGCCTACGACTGAAGACAACAGGAGAGTGGTGAGAGTAAGCGACGATCTCCCCAATTCTCTTACCCCTTCATTGACAGCACTATAGCCGATCAAAATATGAAAGGTTTCATTGGGACACGCTGTGTTCTTGAGACATGTTATACTAACCAGTAAGTGAATAATGTCTATAGTTTCTATAGTTAAATTCATTTTTCTTCAAGAGTTATTGCGTAGAGTAACGAACGTAAGGAAACGAACTAACATAGAATGTTTTAAGAAGTCCCATCACGGCAAAATTAAAATACCGGTGATAGATCATCGAAATGTGGAACAAGATTGCCCTAGACAATATTATTTTGCATGAGGTACTTTTATCACGAGTCACCTAGTAACTTTCCATTGGTAGCCATGTAGAAACGCGAAAATAAATGCTGATTTTCTAAATGGCTGGAAATCGAAAGCAGATAAGTGAGTCGTGATAACGGTATGTCATGTAAAATAAAATTGTCTAGGGAGTTTTTGTTCTACATTTCGATTATCTTTTATCCATTTGAATGTATCACATGATTACTGTAAAGTTAGTGGTATTTTAATTTCGCCGTGATGGGGTTTCTTAAGGTCCACTAGCGTGATTCTAAGAAGGACTTTAGCATTGTCTGTCTGAAACGTCCTTTCTGAGCACAGAGTGAATAGACTTATGGAAATATTAAAATTCTTTCTCCCCTTTCAATGAGCAATTGAATTGATTTTGAGTTTAACGTCACTTTCAACAGCAAGGATATATGAGACGGGACCTACTGATTAACGTAGAATCGGAACCACATGAGCTCCTGCCGCCGGGAATCGAACCGGGTCTCCCAAGCCGAAAACTTCGTACGCTAACCTCTTAGCCACAGAGGAGCTCCTCTTTCAATAAACATATGAACGAAAGTGTTACTTGCGTTGTACTGATTAGGCAGTTATTAAGTGTTGCCTAATTTCTTAGCCCCTGTTGTTACATGTAAGCCTCTTTCCAGCCCTGACCTTGGGACACTACGTAAAGATGTCTTATCCACACAGTACTTTTTTTTTTTTTTTTAAATTATGTCTACCAGGTTTGGTTGAAATAGCTCATGGAAATCCAGAGTTACATTTGAACATTTATGTATATTCCAATAACAACAAGTACCGGTACTACTACAATTATTAATTAAACAACAACAAGTACTAAACAATTGTTGCCATAACAACAACAATAATAACGGAAACATTTCTCTGGTCGTGTTTCTCTTTACATTGTTCATCAACTATAAATGATGCTTATTTCATTATTAATTATCCATCAACGATTTCCGACCTTGATATCAAACGGTTCGTTATAGAAAATAAACCGAGTCATATATAGACAGGTATTTATATAGATAGATAGATAGATGTTTGTGTGTGTTGAAATGTGAGATGTATATAAGAACTTTGTTTGCTGTCTGTCTCATTCAGAAACTCACATGGTCAAACACTTCAGACACACAATTGCAAGGAAAACAATAATATACACACATACAAACTATCATACTCTCGCTCATTCAAGAAGAGTTTTTTTTAAAAAAAAATCCAAATTTTACTTATATAGAGGAGACTGAAAAGGGGCAATAACATGCCCCTTTTATATATATGAGTAGATACACATGATTATACTTTATAGTTATATATCTATATCTATCTATCTATCTATATATCTATATCTATATCTATATCTATATCTATCTATCTATCTATCTATCTATCTATCTATCTATCTATCTATCTATCTATCTATCTATCTATATATAGATAGATAGATAGATAGATAGATAGATAGATAGATAGATAGATATAGATAGATATATAGATATAGATATAGATAGATAGATAGATAGATAGATATATGTGTGTGTGTCAAAACTATACACTATGAACGTACGTTTGATTTCTCTCTCTCTACGCTCGAAGCACCATGTAATAAAACCATTCATTGATTTGTTACACAGATCGTAAATCGTTCTATGCGATTCAAATATTTAAAAAAAAAAAAAACTCTTCTTTCCTTCCAAATTTTAAATTTATTTCTCCTATTTGGTAACACTCATCCATATATATATATATATATATATATATATATATATATATATATATATATAAGTGTCGGGTGAGGGATGTTTGTGTGTGTGATTAATCTATCATAATGCTAGTACTCTAAAGTCATCTACATGCTTAAATTTCTATATGCATTTTTTTTTATTCCTGTGTATTATGTGTGTGAATCTGAAATACTGGTTGTTTTAGGTGGGGGAGAGTGAAAACAAATGGGAAGTAGCGGATAAGTGATACCTGGCATTGTTCAAAAGAGATAAGGCACTTTTTAGGCTAATTTTCTTCTCACTTAAAAACAATTATATATATATATATATAGAGGGAGAGAGAGAGAGAGAGCGAGAGAGAATATCAAAGGATACGGCAATAAAAATAAAATCTGTTAGATTTTTTATTTTAAAAATAATTGAATATTGGTAAAAAAAAAAAAAGAGAGAGAGATATGGAATGGTCTCCGACCTTTTTCAAACGGCGGCCTCTAATAAGAACATGATAATTTCTTGTATCTTTCGTTAGCTGTACTTACTGTATATACTCTTGTTAACCCAGATTGGATTCTAAAGGTGGTAAGTTGGTTAATTATTTGCCTCTTTTTCTATATCATTAATATGTAGAACAAAAAATTAACAGCTTCACTCTTATTGTTCTTCCGTTATGTAAAATCAGGAATTAACAACATACTTATGTTTTATTTCTAACTAAATATTTTCCGACCATGTAACCACTTGTGCGAAAGGCTACAATGTATGGAACTGTACATTATGTGTTGACATCTTGTTGCATTCTCATCGCGGAGCAATTGTGTCCATGATTCTGACGTTCGTAGTTAAGCTCTGCCTGGACGAACCGTCTATTTGTGTCTCACGGTCATTTCTCGTACCTTTAAGTTACTTGGTAGTTTGTTTCCATTGACTCAAGTGATAGATTTTAAAATCTTGACTCTCTTCTTAATTTTATCAGAGAGAGTCTTGGTTCTGTCCCGTATGAACCCAATGGTCCGGGCTTATTCCTCACTAGATTGCGTAAAACACCGCTGGAAAGAGCTGAACAAATATCGTAAAGATATTGCTGGTCCAAGCTTAAATCTGTTATCAGAAATCCAGTCGTGGTGGTTAACGACGGCATGTCGAGGTCTGAGGCTGTATGTAAGCATGCCCCAACCCTCTTAACAATTGCAGCTTATTGCAACGTATATAATGAAGATGTACGCCCCGGTATGGTTTGGAATCATGAAGTAACTATTAATAACTGACGGTGCACGACACTTCTGGAACATAATCCACTTGTCCCGATTTCTCCCATATCACTTGAGAGATCTGATTAATAGGATCATTCAACAAAACGCATTCCTCACCCATCCTTCAGGTATCCTGCTGGCTTTAATAACACAGGACTGCAACCAAAATGCTGTTTGCATAAGTTTAGCTGATTTTTACGCTTCTAGGTGCACCGAAGTCGAAAATGGCACGCGTTTCTTCCTGGGATGTCAAGTTTTTGCAACAATCGAAATGTAACGTGGTCAGACAGATAGCTGGAAATTGCTAAATTGCAAATGCATCACACGAAAATAAAAAAGAAATGGAAGATTAAATGTATTTGTGCTCCCCGAAACATGAAAATACATGTATGTTGGTCCGGATGGGGATCACTGACACACATCGTAATGTGTCATGAATGAGAGTACGAGATTACAAAGAAAAACCAAAAACAATAAATCTGTTCAAAGAACGAATTTAGTAAGATTATATCTTAGATTTGTAAAACGTTAGTAAGTAATTGTAGATACACTGTTTGTTGCTCAAATACGACGAGTACTCGGGGTTTTGTTGGCCCTGATATTAGAAAACTCGTATCCAACAAAGACTTCATCAGTTCAATGACTCCAACTCAAAAACAGGATTGGGTTGCCTTTACTGTTGTCATCAAAACGTTTTTGGGAAACCGAAAGGACCCAAAGTACAAGGAAATGATGGAAAAAAATATCGCACGCGTTCCGAAAACTTGGTTGTTCCGTGAGCTTAAAAGTCCATTTTCTGAGTGAGTGAAGAGCAGGGGGAGCGTTTCCATCAAGATATTAACGAAATGGAACGACGGTATCAGGGGAACTTGAGTGTTAAGATGATGGCAGACTGAATCTTCCGGCAGCCACCTACAAAAGGACAAGCTCCAAACGAAGTTTGACCTTTGAAAAAAGACGACTTCACAAGCAATCTGATTATGGGTGGTATTACTTTTTTTGTCTTCACGTGTCTGCGTGTTTCTGTACATTAATTTGTGTTACGCTGTTAATGGTGTTTCTGTAAATCGCATATTTGTGTTCATATTTTTGTTCAATAATGACCACCCGTTTGTTCTAAACCCAGACGTCCCAGGACAAAACGGTTGTCATTCTTGGATTCAGCGCATCCTTAACACATACGAATCAGTAAACTAAACCGAAACAGATTCTCATTGTTTTATTTTTCAGACCTGTGTAATTGACCAAAACTCGGACATAAGAAATCTTGGTTTATTAGGAATTAAGAGAGCAAGAGGATTGAGAAAAAGCAAAAGATTTCGCACTTTTGTTTTACCAACTATCCATTTTAATGCAAAATAATACTATCCTATGAATGATTCGGGTTCATACACAATCCACGAACCTTCGTTTACCAATGATGTTACAAATGAAGAAGTAGATGACTGTATTTATAAAAATTGCAAAATTCAGGACTTTCCTTGTCACACCCAAGAAGTAGAACACGTTATGAAAATCATCATACAGGCTGCCTTCTTCAGTTTTCGGCGTCAGTTCACGCAATGGCTACTTCAAAGTGAAATTGGAATCTAGAGGTCATATTGCGAACAAAAAGTGACTATAAAGTCCAAGGAGAAAACTAGAAGGAAATCTTGACCTGCCTCTTAGTAAAACCATGTTTCCCAACATAATTTGGAGTGGTTGGACCCAGGCTCGTATCCACCGGAAGGCTAGGGTGTTCCGCCCCCCCCTAAATTTTCACTGGCCTCCTAAAAGTTTCACGGTTGGCTTGCAAATGAACTATAATACGGTGGTGAACTATAATAGGGTTGGGTCGGGCCTCCCCATAAATTCTACCGGGCCCCCCTACATTTTTGGGTGGCTACCGGCCTGGTTAGACCTCGTAGTCCAGCTATCTCCTCGTGCTGAACTCTGGGTTATTTTTAAGGCATAATAACCTATGAACATTAGCGAAGCACTGGACAGTAATTCAGAAACTCTTTGTAATTAGAAAGCCGAATCTTTAATTATCTTTTATATCGGAAGACTTTCGAATAAAACTGAAAGTCAAAACCATTGGAAAACATTAATATAAAAATAGACATTTTTACCCTCAAGTTGACTATTTTGGACCAAAAGCGTACATAAACAGCATAGGAAACCACCCCTGAGGCTTGAATTTAACATATTTGTCTTTTTAATTGCATTGTGGAAACAAATATTGCGTAGCTTTTCCGTTATAGGCGCAACATAAATAAGAATCTCAAACCAACATTGAACCCCTTTACAAAGTATTAAAATAAAATGCTTCTTTGGTAAATCTTTTTGGAATTCTCAAACTTCTTGGTATGAAAGCTACAGGACGCCTAATCGTCTGCAACCAGCCAAACTTGTGTGATGATGAGAGTTATATAATCAGCAAACGCTAGATAATTATTTCTAAGTTGTTAATTTTACAACTAATAAAACGACAAGCTAGTGCAAATATTATGTGCAAATAGTGTATTATCGTCGGATTTACGAAACTAGAAACATTTTTAAAATTTCAAAGTTAATATGGAAATGCATAAAATTTAAGTTACAAGATTTGACCCCAACAAATAGACACAAAAGAAATCTAAGAAAAGCATTGGAATGAAAAGGATTTAGGATTTACATTTCTGGGTTTTTGGCATCTATGGCTTTTTAACCCGTCACGTATGAGAGATGATGTCCCTCGGCGAGCACACTACCCAAGGGAAGGGAAGGAAGGAACCGGCCTGGAACCTATAAGTTAGGTACCATCCCGGCATTTGCCTGGTGTGAATGAGGAAAAAGCTCCCCAAAAATTCATTTAAGATGGCTGGCCTAAAAAAGCTCCTTTACACTTTTTCGCTCGAGTGCCTCCACCTGGAATCGAATCCGGGACTGCTAGCACCGAAGGTCGAGCCACGCTTCGCGGGCCAAGTGAAATGAAAAGGGTAGGAGAAGAAAATTTATGGTAGAATATACTTGCTGGAGCGCGAGGTCATTATGAGATGTTAAACCTCGTGCCAATACTGGTAGAATATAATAATAATAATAATAATAATAATAATAATAATAATAATAATAATAATAATAATAATAATAATAATAATAATAATAATAATAATTAGGGATGCGCACGAGACAAGATTTGTGGCTGTCTCGTCTCGAAAATGTGCTGTAAAAGTGATGTCTCGACTCGAAAAATGTATATTTGTCTATTGGAAGAGCCGTGTCTCGACTCGTCTCGTGCGCATCCCTAATAATAATAATAATAATAATAATAATAATAATAATAATAATAATAATAATAATAATAATAATAATAATAATAATAATAATAATAATAATAATAATAATGAAAATACACACTGGTAAAGGTAGTAAAGAAGATCAAGGAAAATTTACATTTATGAATGAACTTAATGTCAAACATCAACAATACACTAATCTTTTTAAGCCCTCTCATACTCCAAGGATGTGAGGTTATAACCTCAACTATATTTTATGAAACTTCACAAAAAAGTCTTAATCCAGGAATGCAAATAAGCAACAAAATTTTACTAGCCCAAGAAAAAAGCTACTAGTCCACATACCACAATAGAAACCATTTACCTACCTTTGAAATAGATAGTAGTGATATTAAAAACTTGCCCGCATCGATGAACCACTCGCTCCGGGCGAGTGGTTATTTGCATCCATGTCTTAACCTAAAAACACTTCAGTACATATTTCCATCCATAAGATATGGAATATAGGTTGTCACCATCAAAGACACCATTGTCCGTAAAGATATTAACAGACTCACTCTATTAATGAAGTCAGCCACTTTAATCTGTTCTACTTTTCTATTGCATAAAACTAATTTTAAAAAAGAAACTGTTTCGTTCAAGAGTTTATCATGTTGAGTAACGGATATGCAAGTGTACTAATATTACAATCTTAAGCCCCACTAGCGTGATCCTAATTGCTTTACTGAAGAAATAGGGAAGAAAGGCGATAGTTTTTATAGGCTATAAGAAGTGTTAATGGGGTTAAGATATCTGGTTGAAGATAGTAAAAATACCTTTTAGATGATCCCTCGGAGGACATTGGAGTTTAGTTACGTTAACAAACAAGGACTTTGGTTAATGGCAAATTAGAAACGAGTTTTTTTTTCTTAATGAGATATGTCAAATTCTTCTTCTTCTTCTTCTTCTAAGTCTTTTCCCTGTTAGCTGGGATCGGCTTTTCGGATGCGTATTTTCGGAATACACTGAACTCCAGCCATAATTCATTGTGAACGGGTTACGCTTGGCAACAATGTAGGAAAAATAAATGATCGGGATCCTGTTGGTGACATCACATCACCTAAATATAGCACAAAGTAAACGCCAAAAACTGTCAGCCCTCGTAGCCGAGTGAGCATAGCGCACCATGCTAGTAAGGAAAATCATTGTTGGCGTGGGTTCAAACCCTGCTTGAGGAAAGCTTTCCTTTATTTTTTTTAAATTTTGATAACACTCCTTTCGTTAAAATAAGATTAAAAATAATATTCAAAAAGTGATTTAACGATTATTTTTAAAAATGTTCATTAAACTTCTTTCATTAAAATAGGTTTGCCCTTGTACTATACAGATCCATAGTAAAAGAAGTAGTAGTAATAGTAGTAGAAAATAGTAGTAAAAGTAAGAGTAGTAATAGCAGTAATAGTATTAATAATAGTAGTAGTAGTAGTAGTAGGAACGGATTAAAATGCAATTCAGCATTCATTTGTTTCCGTGCGATGTTGCCAAACGTAACTCGCTTACAATGCCTTCTGGCTAGGGCTGAGTGTATTTCGAAAATATGCTTTTTGGATCGCTGTCCTCCATATTTTTATATCTTGTATCATTTCCGCTGTGACACCACACTGTACCATATCGTTCTTAACCAATCTCCTCACTCCTTCTTTCACTGGCTTCCGGGCTCGTTTCCCACTCTTCCATAGCATTTACTTCGTGAACTACGTATTCCAAAGGTATTCTTCTTACATGTCCAAACTATCTCAATCTACTTTCTTGCAGTTTTTCTACTACTGGTCTCAATTTTACTGTTTCCCGGATCACTTCATTCTTTGTTTTGTCCTTGCACACATCCACCACAGTATCTTCATCTCCAAAACATGCAATTTCTGTTCCTCTCTCTTTTCCGCTTCGTATAACAAGGCAGGTCTCACTACCAAGGGCGCCCATCAGAGGGGGCAAGGAGGGGTGTTTGCCCCCCCATAGAGGAAATTATACTTCGCAAGATCGAAAACCCAATAGAATGTTTAGAATAGTTATAGCAAAATTCGAAACTACGTATATTTGAAATGTCGCTTATACTTGCCCACCTCTGGAAATCACAACATGGGCGCCCTTGCTCACTACTGTTTTGTAAACTTTTCCTTTAAAGCGTATTATATTACCCTACTGTCACACAACACTCCTGCTGCTACTTTCCATTTCGTCAAAAGTTGCAAATTCTGCTTTTATTCCTGCATTTTCCTGCAAAATTGATCCGAAGCAGTTTGCCAATAAATCATTAATTATGATAAATGTGTTAGTCACAGAAGATACTAAAACTATGCATGAATAAAGAGTGAGGTACCTAATTTTGTTAATAATTACGGTATGTAAGAATTACACTAGTTAACAAAGGTTTTGTTACATAAAAGGAAATACCTGTTCTTAAAGGAATTTTTTGCGCTGAATTCGAATATGCACTCGGTTTTTCTCCATCACGTACGATTTTCCCGTAACAGAGGGATTTTCGGGAAAATCCCTCAAAAATTTCCCTTTTCGTTTATTTTACACCCCAAGATCTTGTCCCCTTGCATATACTAACATAGAAATTATACCTAAGTATACTTTTATTCATATTTAACAAACCCTCCAAGTTTCGTAATAATCGCTTTATTCTTTCTAGAGAAATAAATATGTTTGTATGTATACTGTGTGTACTGTTTATTGCACCTTATAGTAATGCTTTCAGATCTCTTAAGTTGAGGTAAAACGTTTTGCTTTATTACCACAAACACATATATAAAATATAATACAATATAATTTACAAGTGTGACAATTTACAATAAACAATGTTGCACATACAGATCTTTTTTATGTGCTTTTGTTTATCAAGTTTTCGTTTAGTGACGTCAGGGTGAGTGACGTGTATTACCTTACGCCCTCTAGTGACAATACGTAAGGGCAGTTGTAGCGAGATGCACACACACACAGTTACAGTTCGTGTTATGTATGAGTGCTGTGCGCTGGAAGTTGCTGCTCTGTAGGAAGCAGTCGTATGCAACTATCGTAAAATGCGGTCAACACAGATCGTGTGCTTGTCTAACACAGATCGTGAGTTTAAATAGTAAGTGAAGTGAATATAATTACGTGCTCCGGTGTGATTTTTATAGCTACTGGAAGTTAGTACTGCAGGAAGTTGGGACGTGTATAATATTGGACTCCAGCCTGTGCACAGGACTGACTGACAGTGTAAAAATCACGTCGTATCTTCTAGAAGATAGGAAGATCAAGGGGAGCATTACCTGTAAGAGAAGGTTTTTTCTTTTTATCCACGACGACGAACGGAAACCACGTTTGCGGAAATTGAGGTAAGATACTCACGTACTTTATTTAGTTTTTTTTTTTTTCTTTTTGTAAAATTTCCAACATACTGGTTATGGGCCCAGTGTGCTTAATAAGGCCCAGTGTGCTTACTGAAATTTTTCCGAAATTGCTGTATCTGGTTTTAAGTGCTTGAATAGTGCAACGAACGGCTTACGCATTATTTTTAGGCGTGCTAGTGACATATGCATATTCTAAGTGAAGTGCAACTAGTGTGGTGTGAAGTGCAAATAGATTTATTGCATTTTATGTTTCCTAGTAGTAAAAGTCGAGACGCTTGTATTCAAATACACCTAGTAGGTTAGTTGGTCTGTGTCAGTTTTTTTTTTTCTTTCTTTCTTTAAACACGAAGATGGATTTGTTAAAGAATATAAAGCCGTTATCGTGTGAGAAAGAGTGGCCCATATGGAAAAGAAAAATTAGGGACTTATTAGAATACCATGAAGGGACACTAGAAGTTATCGATGGCAAGTTGCGAAAACCGGAACCGTTAGAAGATTCCGCTTCAGAAGCTCAAAAGAAGAAATATAGAGCAGAGGCTGACGTTTACCGGAAAGCTAATAGTTATGCCAAGTCGATGATAACTAGTGCAGTAACGGATGAAGTCTACCAGAAGATAATGGAGAAAGATACGGCTGAAGAAATGTGGTTAGCTTTAAAGAAGCTATTTGAGGCAAGTTCCACAGATCAATTGTTCAAGATTTGTATGGACTTTTTCGCCTTTTCTTGGAGTGAAAGTGAAGATGTTTCCACACACATAGCTAAATTGAACAGTTTGTGGATGGAACTTAACAGTGGATTGAAGGACAAAGGACATACTGAATTACCGGATCTTTTGTTGATCTGTAAAGTGTTACATATCCTACCCAGTACTTTTGAAACTTTCAAATCAAGTTGGATGTTGCTGACCAAAGAAGTACAACGTACGTTTGACGAATTGACTACACAATTGTGTATGTTCGAAAGGAACTTTGTACAGCGGTCACCAGTAGGCAAGTACAAGGGTGCGTCTTCAGAGCAAGAAGCATTAGTAGTGAATCAACCGAAGCAATTACAGAAGAAGGTGAAGAAGGACGATATCTGTAATTACTGCAGACGAAGAGGGCATTGGGTTCGAACGTGCAAAAAGTGGATTGCAGATGGGAAACCGCCTAAGAATGAGAAGAAGAATCAGAAATCTAGTGAAACCAAGTTGACAATTGTCTATTCTGCGAACGAAGAATGTTCTACAGATGAAAATGGACCTTTCGTTTGGTGGATTGACAATGGTGCAACGAAGCATGTAACACACACACCCGATTTCTTCCTCAATTATCAGAAGTTTGAGAACCCGAGTAGTATTTCAGCAGCAGGTAAAGAGAAGCTGTTTGCATTAGGGAAAGGTGACGTCAAAGTGCTTTCAAAAGTGAAAGGTAAGAAAGTTGACTTAATCCTTACGGATGTGTGGTACGTTCCGAATATTACGAAAAATCTGTTCTCAGTTTTGGCCGCACAGGATAGGAATAGGAATAGTAAATTTACGTCCTCTACCACAGAGTGTTTGTTAGAAGTGGACGGAGTTGCTATCGTTCAAGGCAAAAGAAAAGTACAAGGGGCATTGTTCAAAGCGCAGTTTGAAACAGTACCCTCAAGTAATCGTGAAGAAGTGAATGTTGTGATGTCTGATAAAGCTCTTTTACAATTGTACCATAGCAGATGGGGACATCAGGACAAGCAACATATCAAAGATTTAATGAAGAAAGAGCTGAATATTTCTGTGAAAGATGAAAATGTTCTCTGTGACTCTTGTGTTTACGGAAAAGCGCACAGACTACCGTTTAGTAGTAGAAAACCTTCATCTTCAGTGGGACAGTTATTATCAGCAGATGTCTGTGGTCCCTTTAGTGAATCGTTTCAGAAATACAAGTACTTAGCTATATTCAGAGACGATTATTCAAAGTACAGGTTTGGTGTTTTTCTACATCAAAAATCAGAAGTGAAAGATGCCTTGAAACAGGTGTTAGCCAGTGCCAAGGCAGAAGGACATACCATTAGAGAGTTTCTTAGCGACAACGGAGGAGAGTTCGATAATGCCGAAGTACGGAAGATACTCAAGGAGTATGGCATCCATCAACGGTTCACAGCGCCTTATACACCGGAACAAAATGGGGGTAGTGAGCGTGAGAATAGAACCATTGTGGAAATGGCAAGAACATTCCTTTACTCTAACCAAGAAGTGCAATTTCCGCAAGAGATGTGGGCAGAAATGGCCTCAACAGCGATCTACATTCTTAACAGGACCGGAAAATCTTCACAAAAAGGTGTCAGTCCATATGAACTTTGGAAGAAGAAGAGACCAAGGATTAAGCATATGAGACAGATCGGTTGCAAGTGTTACGTGCACATTCCAGTACAAAAAAGAAGAAAGATGGACAGGAAAGCCAAGCAAGGATATCTCATTGGTTACAATGGAGATGAAGCATATCGAGTTTGGATTAAAGAAGAAAGAAGAGTTATTATCTCCAGAGACGTCATTTTCAAAGAGAGTACACTTGAAGAAACGTCTCGAGAAGAAGTGCAACTACGAACAAGGGACGTTCAGAGTAGAGAACCGGAAGAGATCTCAAAACCTATAGTCAAGCAAGAATCGGCAAAAATGAAAGATGATAAACCGCTAGTGTTTCCCAAGCCGAGTACGGAAGAGAAACTTAATGGTCAGGGCATAGTGTTGCGAGACCGAGCTACTCTGAAGAAACCTGCAAAATACGACGATTATGTGATGGCAGTAGAAGAGTTAGTTAATGACTTAGACAGTCCCAGTTCCTATGACGAAGCCATACAAAGCAAAGAAAGTTTTGAATGGAAGAAGGCAATGGACAAGGAAATGGAGTCGTTGCGCGAGAATGAGACATGGGAACTATGTGATTTACCGCAAGGAAAAAAGGCAATTCCATGTAAATGGGTCTACAAGGTTAAGAATAACCCAGATGGTAGCATTGAGAAATACAAAGCGAGACTAGTGGCGAAAGGTTTTAGTCAGAAGAAAGACATCGATTACAAGCAGACTTTCAGTCCAGTGGCAAAACTTGGTACAATAAGAGCCATGTTGAGTGTAGCAGCGAATGAGGGACTACATCTACTTCAATTTGACGTATCCACAGCTTTTCTCTATGGAAATCTAGAAGAAGAAATATATATAAAGCAGCCAGAAGGGTACCAGGATGGCTCAGAAAAGGTGTGCAAACTTAAGAGAAGTCTGTACGGATTGAAGCAAGCACCCCGTTGTTGGAACAGACGATTTGGTGATTTCTTGTTTAATCAGGGTTTTAAGAAAAGTGATGCTGATCCATGCCTTTTTATTCGGGAAAGAGATACGGATAAAATTCTCTTAATTCTTTATGTGGATGACGGCCTGGTCGCATTTAGTAATAAAGAAAAAGTTAATGAATTCCTAGCGACGCTGAAAAGCGAATTCAAGATAACTGTTCAAGAAGAGGCTCACTACTTCCTGGGATTGGAAATAGAGAGGCGTGACAATGGCGATATCAAAATACATCAGACAGCATACACCAAAAGACTGCTTCACAAGTTCCATTTTGATGCGTGTAGAGCAGTAACAACACCTGTTATTAAAATGAAAACATCTGAAGAAGAAAAGGTAAACAAAGACTATCCTTATCGCAAGGCAGTGGGTTGTTTGATGTATCTCATGCTAGGTACGAGACCAGATATTGCTTACAGTGTGAGTGTGCTTTCAAGAACGCTTGAACATCCTACAGACACTGATGTCATGAGACTAAAACGTGTATTTAGATACATAAGAGGTACTGTTGGGCTAGGAATTGTTTATCAGCATAACAAGAATACAGGTATTCTTGAATGCTTCAGTGATGCTGACTTTGCTGGTTGTGAGAAAACAGGGAAGTCAACCACGGGAGTTCTTGTGCTGTATTCTGGAGGAAGTATAAGTTGGTTGAGTCAACGTCAAAGTATGGTAACAACCTCAACCACAGAAGCTGAACTAGTAGCAGCTACAGAGGCGGCGAAGGAAGTCATCTGGCTAAAACGGCTTTTCCAAGAGCTTACACAGCTGGAAAAGATGCCCGTCATTCAAGTCGATAACAGCGCAGCGGTGAGACTTGCAGAGAACCCGGAATTTCACAAGAGGACCAAACATATTCAGACCAAGCAGTTCTTTATTCGCGAAAAGGTGACACAAGAAGAATTAGGGGTGAACCAGATCTCAACACAAGAACAGCTGGCAGATTTGCTGACAAAGCCTATCATGAGAAATAGGTTAGCATTACTTTGTAACAAGATAGGCCTTGTAAATTAGAACATAGTTAGTTGTACATTAATTGTATATATATGTAAGTACCTTTGATATTATCCATGTATCATAATATTGACGAAAACTTGTCAACAAGGGAAAGTGTTGCACATACAGATCTTTTTTATGTGCTTTTGTTTATCAAGTTTTCGTTTAGTGACGTCAGGGTGAGTGACGTGTATTACCTTACGCCCTCTAGTGACAATACGTAAGGGCAGTTGTAGCGAGATGCACACACACACAGTTACAGTTCGTGTTATGTATGAGTGCTGTGCGCTGGAAGTTGCTGCTCTGTAGGAAGCAGTCGTATGCAACTATCGTAAAATGCGGTCAACACAGATCGTGTGCTTGTCTAACACAGATCGTGAGTTTAAATAGTAAGTGAAGTGAATATAATTACGTGCTCCGGTGTGATTTTTATAGCTACTGGAAGTTAGTACTGCAGGAAGTTGGGACGTGTATAATATTGGACTCCAGCCTGTGCACAGGACTGACTGACAGTGTAAAAATCACGTCGTATCTTCTAGAAGATAGGAAGATCAAGGGGAGCATTACCTGTAAGAGAAGGTTTTTTCTTTTTATCCACGACGACGAACGGAAACCACGTTTGCGGAAATTGAGGTAAGATACTCACGTACTTTATTTAGTTTTTTTTTTTTTTCTTTTTGTAAAATTTCCAACAAACAATAATACAAATGTACCAAAAGGTCATGAAAAGACAATCAAAACTATCACAATATATGAAACTTCCATTGGGTTACAAAAACGTACACTACTTCCTTCTTTTGTAAGAAATGTTGCATTCTCTAACAAGACCCCAACAATAGTCCACCATCATTGAAGGATCCCATCGTCCCTGGTACCTTTTATCCATTGCCATTATATCTTGGTGGAATCTTTCCCCCTGTTCGTCGCTGAGAGCACCTAGGTTAGCAGGAAAGAAGCTGAGGTGGGAGTGCAAAAAGTGGATTTTTAAAGACATCCTACAACCCAACTCTTTGTATTTCTGTATCATGTCCTCTACGATTACTGTGTAACTCTCAGCTTTGTTATTGCCCAGAAAGTTGCGCACAACACACTTAAATGCTGTCCAGGCAGCTAGCTCAGCACTGTTTAACTTGCTGTCAAAGCTATCATCAAGCATTAATTTCCTAATTTGGGGACCAATAAACACTCCCGCTGAAATCTTAGCATCACTCAGGTTAGGGAACTTATCTCGCAAATACTTGAAACCTTCACCAGATGTGTCCATGGCTTTGACAAAGTTTTTCATAAGTCCTAACTTGATATGAAGTGGCGGTAGTAATATCTTATTAGGATCTACCAAAGGAGCGTATTTGACGTTGCATTCTCCAGGTACGTAATTCACTCTAGGTTCCCATTCCTTCACTTCATAATGTTTGTCATCAGCTCGGCTATCCCATAAACATAAAAAAACATTGGTACTTCGTGTAACCGCACTGCAGTCCTAATAAAATACCAACTACTTTGAGATCACAACATATTTGCCAACAACGGTCCTTGTAATTTATAAGATTTAGCAAAGTTGACATGGTGTCATAGGATTCCTTAATCTTCACTGAGTGCGCAAGTGGTATAGAAGGTTTTTTATTTCCATTATGTAAAAGGACAGCTTTAAGGCTGACCTTTGACGCGTCGATAAATAACCTCCATTCTTCTGGAACGTAAGGAATTCCTAGCTCCGCCATCAACCCATTTATATCCGTACATACGCACACATTATCTTGCATTGAGAAATAGCTTGAAAATTGAACATGCCTTTTCCTGTACACTGATATGTTCGTTTCTGCATCCAATAAGTTCCACTGCTGGAGCCTTGATCCCAGAAGTTCCGCCTCTTGTTTTGTCAGGTGCAAATCACGGACTAGGTCATTAAGTTCACATTGCCGGATGAAATGTGGCTCGCGAACACAGTCAGGGATGAACGTTGGATCCTTGGATGTACATGTTGATGTCGATGGTTCATCAAGGTCATGATCATCATCAGAGTCTTTTGGCCATATCTCTTCCCAGTTGGTAGGGGGCTCGGGAAGTGGAAGTTCATCCCCGTGCGGAATAGGTCTAATTGCGGATTTAACGTTGGGATAACTTATTGTGTATTTGCTTTTTTTAGAATGTCCCTTAACTACTGTGAGACAAAAATAACAATCATCCAGATGGTTGGTGGGTTCTCTCCACACCATTGGTACAGCAAATTTCATGAACCTCCGTTTCCCTTTGGCCCATGCAAGTAAAGTGACGTAGCACGACGCACAAATTATGTTGGGTGCCCAAGTTTTGTCCTGATCTCCCACACGACATCCGAAATATTTATAATATGCTAGTTTCACCGATGGTGTAATGGATCTACACTGTCCTTGAACTACAAACTGGCCACACACATAACAAAAACTATTTGGTGAGTTAACACACGAACGCCGTCCTCTTGACGCCATTGTACTGATCACAAACTAAACTTCTGGTCTTAGTTGGGTATAATGCCGTTAAGATCAAACATGAAAGCACTCTTAGCAGCAAAGACAACTTTGAAAGTGAAGTAGTGTTAAACCACACGTCAATATAAAAATGTACAAAACTCCCTCACCAGGTGTCAAGAACACAAGAAAGAAAGAAATGCGCGGGGGGAGGGGGGAAACGATACCGGGAGGGGGGAAAGTGTGTTGTTGACTATTGTAAATATTCATTTTTATGTCTGTGTTTGTAGTAATAAAGCAAATCGTTTTTATCCAACTCAGGAGATCTGAAAGCATTACTATCAGGTGCAATAAACAGTGCACACAGTATACATACAAATATATTTATTTCTCTAGAAAGAACAAAGCGATTTTTACGAAACTTTTAGGGTTTATTAAATATAAATCAAGGTATACTTAGGTATAATTTCTATGTTACTATATGTAAGGGGACAGGAGCTAGGGGAATAAAATATCTGAAAAAGGGAAATTTTTGAGGGAATTTCCCGAAAATCCCTCTGTTACGGGAAACCTGTACGTGATGGAGAGAAACCGAGTGCATATTCGAATTCAGCGCAAAAAGTTCCTTTAAGATCAGGTGATTTTTCTCATGTAACAAACAAAAAGTTTAAATTTGTTAACTAGTGTTATTTATAAATTGAAGAAATACTAGAACAAACGTTCAATTCCAGAACTTAACTTGGTAATGGTTTAGAGTAAAATTTAATTATTAAATATTCTTCTATATAGTGTTCGGAGCATCCACTATACTTAGTAGAAAAACACGTTCTTATCATCTTAGTTTGTCTATACTACGATTTACACGTACCATATGCATCCCTATTAGGAGAATAGGTGTCACTGCTTTCTCCATTGTGTTCTTTTACAAATCTATAGTGTTTTTTTTTGTACACTCACAGTACGTAAATAAACAGAAAATATATTAAAACAAAAAAACTATTATCGGGAACAAATGACATGCCTTTAATGCCACAAAAATTAGTTTTAGTTGAGTTTTTCGAATACTATGCTTGAGAATTTACCCTCATTAGCAATTTTATTCAGCTCGATGTTGCTAATTTATTTTAGTGCTTACAGATCAACGAGCATTGTAGGAAAGGAAAAGAAATTAAGAAATGTGTTAAATTGTTATTATGAATGATACTGACCTTGGGAAAAATCCCAAGTAATTTTTTTTACTACAATTTTTTTAATGATATAAAAGGGTATTTTCGTCGAAACTGACAGCATATGTGGGATTTTTCATCATATATATACATATATAATCCTCGCCGATAAGATTCTTTTCGAGCGAGAATTAGACATACTGACAGCATGACCACAACAGCATAACAATAGATGTCAATATGAACAATGTAGGAAGAGTTATGTCAAAATTGTTGATAATTTTTGAATACTCTCGTATACTGAACTGAGTTTATTTTAGAAGTTTTAGAGAAATAGTTCCCAACTTGAGAGCGGTAAGATCAAACAAAGGGTAACAAGGTACTAACAGAAATAAACTTTGCAATTGTGAGTAGAGCACTATTTGTAATGACAATTCACACTTTAAAAAGGAGAGAGTGTGATGTATTCATGGTTTACAAAGGCGGCAGCCAGCGAAACAAAGTTATGAACCACTGTTTCAGCGAAAAGAAATCTTGTAGGTAAATGCTACTATTGATAACGACTGTACAATCCAATATATTATTCAACAAGCCTGCATGAAGACTGGAATTCATTGAATCCTCATATAATGGCATTTAGAGTGTATTATGCATGCACTGGGGCATGTCATTTCGAGAAGATTCTGTTTAATTCACTCGCGTTTTCAACAAACACATAAACCGCAGACACTCACAGTTCACTCATAACATTGGCGGATAATTAAACCTGTTCAAAATCTGTGATTTACCAAACAGATAGATAATCAAATTGCGACGCTCTCTTGTATGGGTTAGTCGTTCAGTCTGTCATTGTTCTTTTGCGTGTTCTAATCCATCTACGTGAAATCAATCAAACATGTTGAATCATTTAGTACCTCACACCTTTATTGCTTCACTCTAGTTTTCCTCGTACTATACATTACCCTCATTATGTTTTAATAACTTGCTAATTTGAGTTGAAAGAAATAACACGGTATTATAGTTGAATTATTCATGTTTTAGTTGTTGTGAAGGTTATTCAGAAAGAATGGAATACTTAACCTCCTTTGGTAGCTTTTTACACTCAGTGGTAAATAGCAGTTCCTTATATTTAAAACTATAAAGATTGTTAAAAAAGAATTGAAGACCTACCTCTTCTGCAACATTTTACACTCCCCTGTAAGTAGCTTTTCTTGTATTTAAAATTATAAAGATTGTTAAAAAAGAATTGAAGACTTACCTCTTCTGTAACATTTTACACTCCCCTGTAAGTAGCTTTTCTTGTATTTAAACTTATAAAGATTGTTAAAAAAGAATTGAAGACTTACCTCTTCTGTAACTTTTTACACTCACCTGTAAGTAGCATTTTCTTGTACTTAATATGAAGAATGCTAAAAAAAGAACTAAATCTATCTTTTTGGCTTTTCCTATTCATCCACAAGTAGCCTTTTCTTGTGTATAACGTTGTGAAGACTGTATTGTTAAAAAACAATTGAAGACTTACTTCTTCCGTAACTTTATACACTCACCTGTAAGAGCTTTTCTTGTATTTAAACCTATGAAGATTGTTAAAGAAGAATTGAAGATTTACCTCTTCTGTAGCTTTTTACACTCAGCTTTAAGTAGCATTTTCTTGTATTTAAACCTGTGAAGATTGTTAAAGAAGAATTGAAGACTTACCTCTTCGATAACTTTTTACACTCACCTATAAGTAACATTTTCTTGTACTTACATTTATGGAGAATGTTAAAAAAAGAACTGAGTCTATATTTTTTTGGCTTTCCTTAATCACCCATATGTAGCCTTTTACTGTGTATAACCTTGTGAAGACTGTAGATTGTTAAAAAAAAATAGACTTACCACCTCGGAAACTTGTTACACCCACCTGTAAGTATCAATTGAACACTTATCTCTTCCTTACTTTTTACACTCACCGGTAAGTACTGTAGCATTTTCCTATACTTATACTTATGAAGAATGCTAAAAGAGAACTGAGTACGTATCTCTTCTTGTTGCCTTCCCCATTCACCCATATGTAGAATTTTCCTGTACATAATCTTATGAAGATTGTTAGAAACGAATTGAATACTTATCTCTTTTGGTAGTTCTTTATCTCATTCGTAAGCAGCACTTCTTCTATTCCCCGGTATAAGCCTTATGAGGAATGGCCAATCGAACTGAACCGTTTGATGCAACTTTACATTTACTCATAAGTAATATTTTCTCGTACTTCACTTACGAAAATTGTTAAAAATAACCAGGGCTTGCTAACTTAACATAATGTGCGTTATTTTTAATTCGTTATTTGTTACCATACCTATATGATAACAAAAAGTAAGACTAAATGAATAACGTTACTGCGTTAAATACCGTTTTAGCTGTTACCGACACAATTACGGTACTTATTAAAAATAACGTTATTGCCAGGTGAAAAGAGCATTTCGTTATTAAGATTGGGTTAGTACTGTAATAAAGTTAATATATGGTACCGTAATAGGTCTCATAAAAATGATAACGTTAAAGACATAACTGTTTAACTTAATATCATTGCATTTAATTGCAGTAAATGTATTCGTTATTTGTTACCGTTCCTATATCCTAACAAATAACGAAACCAATTCAGTAACGTTATTGCCACGAGTATTATTTCAAATGTTACTCTCACAATTACGGTACTTATTAAAAATAACGTTATTGGCAGGAGGAGAGAGCATTTCGTTATTAAGGTTGGGTTACTGCTGCAATCAAATTAATGTATGGTAACGTAATAGGTTTCATTAAAATGATAACGTTAAAGACATAACTGTTTAACTTAATATCATTGCATTTAATTGCAGTAAATATATTCGTTATTTGTTACCGTTCGTATATCGTAACAAATAACGAAACCAATTCAGTAACGTTATTGCTATGGGTATCATTTCAAATGTTACTCTCACAATCACGGTACTTATTACAACTAACGTTATTGGCAGGCGAAGAGAGCATTTCGTTACTAACGTTGAGTTATGCTGCAGTAACGTTAAAGTATGATAACGTAATAAGTTGCAACAAAATTATAATGTTAAAGACATAACTGTTTAACTTAATATCATTGTATTTAATTGCATCAAATATATTCGTTATTTGTTACACTTCCTGTATCGTAACGAAAAACGAAACCAATTTAGTAACGTTATTGTCATAGGTATAATTTCAAACGTTACTCTCACATTTACGGTACTTA
Source organism: Thermobia domestica (assembly GCF_964235325.1). NCBI lineage: Eukaryota > Metazoa > Arthropoda > Insecta > Zygentoma > Lepismatidae > Thermobia > Thermobia domestica. Next base: position 44,344,191 of record NC_137469.1, read on the forward strand.
TTAAAAATAACGTTATTAGCAGGCGAAGAAAGCATTTCGTTGTTGAGGTTATCGTACCAACGGTGCCGACTTTCCAAAACTTATGTGGGTGCATATCAATGGCAGGACTTGTTATGCGTTTTCAGGGGAGTCTCGATATTTTTTCATTGATTTCCTTTTAGTTAAAAGATTTTCTGAACACTGTCGTAAAGGGCTGTGGTGTGATAAAATAAAACATATCGGTACTATAAGGACAAGTTGGGGCTGCCTTAACACGTCTGATTTAAACGGGTTCAAACCCGGGTCCAAGGTTAAGGATAAGTTACTGTAATGAATATCCTCAACATATGTAATCGTACCATTAAGTGTATACTTTAAAATAACTTATATGATGCACAATGATCGCAAGAGGCAATGATATTATCACCACGTTACTAAAAGAAAACACCACATTCATACATATTAAAGTGAAAAAATCTTCATAAAAACAAATAATTTTAATGGTATTGCAGAAAGAACTGTATAAGGGTTTTGTTGTGAACATAAACTACAAAATAACCGACTTACAGCAAATGCATGCCGAAGATACCTTGCGATCGAAATCGAGATTTAAGGCGCGGTCGCTACCTCGATGTTTAGGTCGCGATGATGAAGGGCGCACATAGCGAGGAGGTCGCACCCTCGCTGTTAAGTTCTCAGTTTAAGGGAAAATATTGCTGTGACGCATGTGAAATTATTCCGTCAGTGCACAAAAATCACTGCAAAACCAGAGTTTGAAATTGAAAACACCAAACAGTTTATAAATAGGGATGGACGCGAGACGGGATATGAGAAATACCAAAGTCTCGTCTCTTGTTTCGCAAAAATATTTGAGTCTCACCTCTTGTTCATCTCTATCAATATTCTAAATCAAAGACTTTTACATTTTATTCAATTTTCTGTGAAGAAAATGTCCTCTTTCAGCACTCAGGCGAGAAGTCGTTTCCCAGTAAAATTTAATAAATAAATAAATCAGGTATGTCTTCAGATTTTGGGGTGGAGGTGGTATTAACTGCAGCAAATGAAATTTCAGCACTGCAATTCCATTATTCGACATTTCCTCCCTATGGATACGTGCCCGTCTTTACAGGTATTTCTTTGCCTTACGTCAATAACGAATTTAGAAGAAACCCTTTTTATTCATCTCGGAATTGGGGGAGGGCGTGGAGTTTTTAAGCATAGATATTATTTACAATAGCTTCTTAGCAACTGAAATGGGAATGTCAGATAAGTTATTTATTTGAGAATTATACTGTAGGTTATTATTATATAAGGCACTATATACGTTTAACCCCTTCGGGATCCAATGGTACAATTTGTACCATATGCACTTTTCATGGTACATTGCGTTATTTCTCTTCTATTTGAGCTTTTTCGTCCGGGTTCTTTTTTTTCCAAGTTCAGAGGTCTTGCAGAAGACATTACGTATGGTTTCAGACCGTCCTGCGTTCAGACATAGGAGGTGATGACGTCATAAGTCAAAAATTTATTTTCTCATTTTCTAAGCGTATGTTCAATATTTTTTGGCGGGCTTATTTTTCTTCGTAGAAGATTGAAATTTTGCACAAACATTCAGTCCACGGAGTAGTATGTACCAGACTTTTTGTTCCGATGTCAGTGCTAAAACAGGGGGGGAACCAGAGGGGCGAAACCCCAAAAATCCCGTTTTTCGTCATTTTCCCGCCTTACATACATGATAGGACCACGTGAGTCATACCGTCTGAAAGGCAGTTCCATTCTGAAAAGAACGACGGTTGAATTATTATCCTAGGGTAATTAGGGATGTCTCAGGGAATTTTTAAAAAATATACTTCTATATAGGGTAATATGGGGCATTGTCGGTGTATATATTTTTTGGCGGACTTATTTTTGAACGTAGAAGACTGAAATTTTGCACAAGCATTCAGTCCACGGAGTAGTATTTACCAGATTTTTTGTTCCGATGTCAGTGCTAAAACAGGGGGAAACCAGAGGGGCAAAAAGGTAAAAATAGGGATTTTTTACCCAAAAAATCCCGTTTTTCGTCATTTTCCCGCCTTACATACATGATAGGACCACGTGAGTCATACCGTCTGAAAGGCAGTTCCATTCTGAAGAGAACGACGGTCGAATTATTATTCTAGGATAATTAGGGCCATCTCAGTGAATTTTTATCCAAATATACGAGGGTCGTTCAGAAAGTAAGGAACGATTGCGTATTGGGCGCGGCTCCGACCCCCTACCACTGCGATCGCGTGCGTGGCAGTAGCTCCTTCCTTTATCTCAGTGTGAGCCGAGCCTCAATGCTGTGCGGTCACGCTACTTGTTTTTACAGCGATTCAAAATGGCAGCGCCAATCGAAAATCCCGCCAAATGTGAAGTACGGAGTGTCATTCGTTTTCTGAAGGCGCAAAAAAGTTAAGCCTGTTGAAATTTATAGGCAAATAATGAATGTTTATGGCGATAGTGCAATGAACGAGTCATCACTGAGGAAATGGTGCATTATGTTTAATCAAGAAAGAATCAGCGTGCATGATGAAAATTGGAGTGGGAGGCCATCACTTGTTACGGAAGAACTGAAGGGAAAATCTTTTGTCATCCTTCTTATAGTCCTGACTTGGTACCAAGTGATTCTCATTTATTCCCGACAATTTTGGGTGGAAAACAGTTCGCAAACGATGAAGAACTCAAGCAAGCACTGACAGCCTGGTTGAAATCTTTGGCGGCAGATGAGTATAATATCGGCATTAAAAAACTGGTCCCACATTATAACAAGTATCTCTACAACTATGGCGATTATATAGAAAAGCAAAGTAGAGTCCTGTGGCTTTGTAAATGAAGTTTTGTGTTGATATCTTTTGTTTTTATTTAATAATGCTAAAACGTTCTTTACTTTCTGAACGACCCTCGTACTTCTGTATAGGGTAAAAGTGGGGCATGGTAGGGATTTTTTTCTGGCGGGCCTATTTTTTCACATAGAAGATTGAAATTTTGCACAAACATTCATTCCACCGAGTAGTATTTACCAGAAGTTTTTTTCCGATTTCTGCGTAAAAACAGGGGGGTCCAGAGGGGCAAAAGTTGAAAAAAGGGAAAATTTGCCCCCCAAAATCCCTTTTTTCAGGAATTTCCCGCCTTAGATACATGATGGAGACATATGAATGGTACCGCCTGAAAAACAGTTCTATTCTGAAGAGAATGATTGGCGGATTATAGTCCTAGGGTAATTAGGGATGTCTCAGGAATTTTTTCTCTGAGATCATAGTGTTTTATGGTACTTAGGGGCATTGTGGGAATTTTTGATAAAAATTCTCCCGCCCTTACTATTCAAGATAGAAACTTGAAATTTGGCACACACATTCAGTATACCAAGTACTATTTATCAGATTTTTTTGATGGCTACGATCACACAGGGGGGTCCAGGGGGGCCAAAGTTCGAGAAACAATTTTTCCCTCCGAAATTTTCACTTTGACATTTTTCCCCGCTTCTGGTATACGGTATGAGCATGCAAGTGGTACCATTCGAAAGCCAGCTCTATTCTGAAGAGAATGAGGTATGAACCATGATCCTAGGATAAATAGTGAGGATACAGTAGCTGCTTGACTGAAAGTCTAAAAAATAGCCCAAAAAGCCAGGATCAGGAAAGGGTTAATACTCGAAATGGGGGCGGCGTGGAGTTTTTAAGCATAGATATGATTAACAGTAGCTTCTTTTTTTCTTTAAAAATTCTACAATTTATGGACTTCAGTCCGAAAACCCCCTCCCTGTGACCGCCACTGCCTTATATAATAATAAGCTACAATATAATTCTCAAATAAATAACTTATCTGACATTCCCATTTCAGTTGCTATTTTCTTCCATTCTGTATTTAAAACGTGCCTATTATGAAGTTGTTTGTATTTCTTATTCCATATTGCTGGAACATTATTAGTTCTATTAATATATCTTTCATAGGGCCAATCCTACCATCTGCTGATATCTGTCTGATATAAATATCCTCCTGACATTTTTCCGATAAGTGTTCTACAATGTCCTGATAACAATCAGGTGGTTGATAAACCCTTTCGGCTGGTTGGTACTTTGACAGGAAGTTCAATTGCCTGTTAACAGCTATCAGCTACTTGTTAGTTGTCGTGTAGTGAATCATGGACGAAATCGAAGAATTGTTGATGTTGTCCGAGGACGATGAGGAGATTGTTCGATATATAGCGAGGCCTAGACGACCATTTTAGCTCGAATATATGCCAATTTATAACGATAAGTAGTACCCGTTGGCTACAAGTGCCCGCACATAAGCGCCATGTAATTTGTATAGTTAGAAGATGAAGAAATATATTCTATATAAAATATAGAATTTAATTATTGAAACTGAATGATCTATAAAATAATATCTAAATTATTAATCTAATTTACATATTTTTAGAGGTAGAATATCAAATAAATGAATTAATTAAAAGCTCAGATTATGTTATTACGTGTAGTCAGTGGCGGCGATTGGATGTTAAAAGTGGGGGGGCAAGACATGATCTGAATATTTATATATCAATGTTAGTTTCCCTGGTTGATGCTAACCTTTTTTGACGAAAGGTTGCATAACTAATAGGATACTATCTTTTTCAGTTAAAATACCGTATATCGTACTTCACATTTTATTAAGGAAATTGACAAAAGCAACGCAAGTAGATACTAGTCTTTGTACAGTCACGAAAGACAGTATTCTTCAGGTGACTAAATTTCTTTTCCTAACAACTCACAATAAATTAACCTATTAGAGTACTGACTTTGGCAAGCTGTCAAGTTATAACTATTCTAAGGATAACAACAAAAAGATCCAAATTAATTCATTTGTTCCCGAGTTATTGGCAAAAGAAAATTTGTTAACTGTCAAATATTTTCTTTTCCGTGTGTACTCTTAAACAACGAAGGTGTAAGAAGAGATTTGATTTCTTGCTTATGAACACCTTAAAATTCTGTCTGGAAAATTGTGTGATCGGATTATTTAGTAACAAATTTGCAAAACAAATAAATAGAAAGGATAATATTAATCATAGTAATGAATAACGAGGTTTGTTTTGCAAAAGTTATATTGAACTTGGGATTAATGAACAGTTTATAATTTTAATTAAACACATGCTATTAAATGTATGTTATTACTCTTTGAAAGACAGTAAATATTACAAGCATATGACACGACATTTAAAGAAGTACTTTTGCAGCTTCCCGAAACATGTTAAAATGAAAATGAAATCTTTCAGTTTTACGTCCCACAGTTATACCGGCCAGGCTAAAGGAGACGGTGATGAAAAGAAATGAATGAAATGGTCGATTGAAGAAAGTGGGAGGAAACGGAAGAGAAAACTCACGCAGGCGGTGTTTGTCCATTACAAAGTTCACTTGGCTTGAACGGAGATCGAAATAAGGATCCCACACACCGAAGATGAACGCTCTACTACTGAGCCACCGCGGCCCTTCCGAAACATATTCGTTGCTATTAGGTGCAGTTTTTACTTTCTTGGGATACATCAAAACTCAACAATACTTAAAATCACTCCATACTGCAGTTATACAAAATAATCCTAAAACCTTGAATTATGTTAAATTCACTGAATTTAATTGTATATGCACTCGTACACCCCTAAACACACCACTTCACTCGTATTTACACTGCAAAACAATGGAAAAGGTAGAAGTTGCTTCTTATGACTCTGTTTTTAATCCTTAGTATTAGAAAGAAGAAAAGACATTTTAGGTATTGTCAATTTTTGTTCATTTAAAGAATAAATTTATAAGAGATGTTTTTCTGTGTGTGCGCGTGTGTGTGTGAAATGTTATCTCAATTAGTTTCAAAGCGGCTGACTAACATATCGAGCCTTTGTAAGAAGAAACTAAAGTACACTGGAATTGCGCTCCAATACATTAATTTTTGTGCCATTATCCGTGGCAATCACAATGCAGTTCCTGTAGCTTCCTTAATTCCACGGGGAGACAATCAATACGTACTCACACAACAGCAGATATTATATGGCATCATTTTTTCCTATGAACCAGTAATACATACAATAACTTTACATTTCCAAATGAAACTAGATATATACATTAATGGGTCACTTCAAAAAAGTGGGGGGCAACTGCCCCCCTTTGCCCCCCTAATCGCCGCCCATGCGTGTAGTATTATAAAATGGAGTGTAATATATAACGAAAATGGAGTGTAATATATAACGTTATATATTTTAGTAATGCTTCTTAGGTTGTAAGGACGAACAGCAATATTTCTATGTATATAGTACCAATGCATATGTAAGTGTAGCCTAAAAAGTGTTTATTACTTAAGTTTGTGTTTGCCTTTACGATAGTGTACCCCTGGACAATTACGTGCATAAGAAAAAATACCGGTACTCATTTCTGTTTCCCATGTTTTCAATAGGATAATTTAAACAAGCATACTGAAAACGCACTTGACGTTTCAATTGTTTTCTGTATGAGCAACAGAAAACCAACCAATCAAATGGTCCGTTAAAACCTTGATTCGGGTTAACTATCTGACACAGTATATATCAGGCACAGTATATTGTAGAACGAACCACGCGTTAAAGTAACTGACAACTTCCTGATATCTAATTCTGACTGATAGTAATCAGAAAGAATATCAGGATATTGTAGGACTGGCCCTAATCAAATATAATAGTGCAGCAAAACCTTGAGCATAGACACATTCAATCCGCTACAGACGAACTTCTAAACAAATGAAGACTTTATTCAGTGCAGCGCTTCAGGGAGAACCAATGAAAATACGAGCCACAGTAATGCTTCCGCTGAACATCGATGTCAAAACAAACTCAGTTGTTCATCATCGCGACCACTAATTCACTCTCGCGGTCGACCTCTAGGTCGTCATGTAGCGTACGTCATCGGCATGCGCTTACCCATTTGAATCCATGTTTATGTGCTAGTATCGAGGGTGCGACCGCGACTTAAACCTCGACGTCGATCTCAAGGTTTCTTCGGCATGTCCTGCCCTTAAGTGTGCTGTTTGGTTGCCTTTGCACAAACACATTTGAAACAAACAATTATGTTTTAGAGGTTAGAAATTTTAACTTCCATCTCAATGTTTTAATTGCTTATTATTTTTTGGTAATGGCAATCAAGTGAGAAATGTTTATTTTATTTTATTTCTATCAAATTAAAAATCTCGTGGCTGCGGCTCGCCCATAAGATTATTTGTGTGGGTGCTAGAGCCTCGGAGCACCCACGTAGTCGGCGCACATGTATCGTACAGTTGCAATAACTTATTGAATGCTAACTTAATAGATTGGATTATAATTTAAAAGACAGAACTTTTAAACGTAATATAATTTCATTAAAATATACGTTATTACCATTTCCATTTGTATAAAAAAATAATGTTATTGACAGAAAAAAAACAGCATTTCGTTACTACGATTAAGAATCAGTTGCGTACAGTTGTATTAATGTTATTGAATATTAGTGTGGTAAGTCGTAAAGAAGAAGACTTGCTAAAAAGATAATGAAAATAAAATATTTGAATTTTACGTCCCATACTTATGCCGGATAGGATAAAGTGCATGACGATGGTAAGAATAAATGAAGTGATTGAAGAAAGTGGGAAGAGACGTGATAACCCTAAGAAAAAACACACACATTGTGTTTGTCCTCCATAAAGCCACTTGGCGCAAGCTGGCATCGAACCGGAAACCCCACGTTGCATTGGTGAACGCTCTACGACTGAACTACCGCGGCCTCATTCCTTTTTCATGCACGACTAATATCCTTTATGTAATTAAAGAAAAGTATATTAAAACTTAACCAATATCCAATATTTGTTAAATTTACGAATACGTTCTCCCAAAGGGACAGAGTATTGGAATTCCATCCATAGACGCTTCAGAAAATGTTAAGCACGGAAATTGAATAAATTTTGATGAATTATTATCCTAACTCGTAAATGTTACAGGAAAGTGAACTATTTCAATTTTGAATCCAAACGATTAAATTATAAACAGCGTTTTACTTCTTCTGGGCACTTGTCTTTTGTGCGGGACGCCTGGGGTTGATTTCCGCCATGAGCTCATGTGATTTGGATCCTACGTAGGACACATCACACAAAGTTTTGACAGTAAAAATTACATTAAACTCCAGACATGTAAGCTTGTTTTAATCACTCTTCAATGTCATATTTTCCATTGTTTATGATTGGTTAATTGATTGGTCTGGAGTTTACCCGCATTAAGCACTGAAGCTATGTGAGACGTAGTTCTATAGTTTACGTAGAATTATGAGGACTTGATTTTCTGCCAGGAATCAAATCCTGCTCTCCCACACCAAAGGTTTTTACAGTAATCATATAGCCACGAAAATATGAAGTGTAGTACTTTAAAATTTGTGCCTGCTTACGATGGAGGGCGTTTATTTTTAAACAATAGCATAAAAAATAATAGAAAAAAAAACAAAGCACTCGGACTTCAGATCCATCAATTGCAACAGCACTATGAAACCTTTCAAGTAAAGTTATCTTCCAGTGTAGTTTACCAACAACAGTTCATCCAATGAATTTACGTTTATGTGAAAAAATATGAAACATTTTGGTTCACTGCTATTTCAATTCTATAAATATAGATGTGAAGGTCTTTCAGGCAGGTGAAGTTTACTTAAGGATTACTCCAGTAACGCCTCATTTTCTTCTTCATAACTAACTGACTTGACGAATTCTGTGGCCTATGGAACCCGGAGATTCGAAGCCGTATTCAAAAAAGCTCTTCATTGAGTTCTGTCTTTAGCCAATTGTCCTTTGTACTCCTATTTCTGTGAGATCCATCTTAATTTTGTCCTTCCACATACGCCTAGGTCTTCCTAATGGTCTTTTCCTGATTTGCTTTCCAATTAATATCTTTAAAGTGGTTCTACTTTCTTCCATTCTCGCTACATGACCTGCCCACCTGAACTTCCTAGCCTTAATGACTCTAACAATGTTAGGTAAATGGTATAAATTATGTTAATCGTTATGAAGTTTCCGCCATTCACTATTTTCATCCCTCTTGGTCCGAATATTCGCCACAGGATTTTATTTTCGAATACTTTCAGTCTGCGTTCTTTCCTCACAGTAATTGAGCAAGTTTTGCAACCATACAGTCCAAGAGGCATAATAACTGTTTTATATATTTTAAGCTTCAACTTGTTTTTCTTTTTAGAGAATTCACGAAGACAAAAGAGTTTGGACTGAATTCAATGCTTTCAATCGACATTTAACTTCTTCACGGATATGATTCTGGTCTGATAATGTGGATCCTAGATATTTGAAAAGGTCTACTATGTCGAAAGTATTGTTTGATATTTTAACGTATCAATTACTTGAGTATTGTGATCACGGTGCATTTTCATGTATTTAGTTTTATTCTGTATTTACTTCTAAGTCCATATCCCTGCAGGCATTTAATAAAACCTCTGCATGTCTTTCAATTGTCCTCACATCATCTCCTATCAGTTTGACATGATCAGCATAAGCCATAACCTGCTGAATGCCATTAAGCTCTAAGGCCTTGTTGCTATATTTAATTTTCCTTATAGCATATTCCAGAACAAATTTGAATAATAATTGTTTTAGTCCCTCTCTCATTATTTCCTCCCTCTCTCATTATTTCCTCCCTCTCTCAGTGCATCTCATTGTTTTAGTCCCTTCTGTATGTGAAAGATCATGGCAAAATATTTTCCTACCCGGACTTTTCTTTGAATTTTATTTAAACATATCTTTACTAATCTAATTACCTATTTTGGTATATGCCGAGTTCGGTAAGAATATTGTACAATATTTCCCAAGTCGTAGGCCTATCTAAAATCAATAAGCTGATGTACCCGAGTGTTGTATTCCCATTGCTTTTCGAACATAAAGAAATGGGAATTAATTCCTTTTCTTCTTTACAAAGTTATAAACTAACTATACGAAAGCAACTAGTTTCCTGTGAAATTCGATCTTGAATGCGTATCCATTAGGGATGGCCAGATCCGGATCCGAAATTTCGGATCTTGGATCCGGATCCGAAAAAACGGATCTTAGACCCGGATTCGAAAATCAGGATCTTGGATCCGGATCCGAAATTTCGGATCTTGGATCCGGATTCGGGAAACCGAATCTTGGTTCCGGATCCGAAAATCCGGATCCGAAATTTTGGATCTTGGATCCGGACCTGAAAAACCGGATCTTGGATTCGGATTCGAAACTCCGTGTCAGAAAATTCGGGTGTTCCGAATCAGCAAAATTTTCGACATTATTGACAAAGTGATTTTCATTCCTATGCTTAAAATAAGATTTTAAGACACTTTTGGTATCTGATCGTGTGACAGCCTTGCGTTCTCTTCATTCTGTTGATATTTGGTTTTCGTGCCTTAATATGTCACAATTACTCCAAATTTGATTGAGTAAAACTGTCGAGTTAGGTGAGAGCAATCTCACTGTCAGATTCGATTCTAGTGGAAATACTTGACCGAAAAGGTAGTAAATCTTTTTAAAGCGGTCGTCCTCATGGAAATTTGTCCTTTGTTTTCTGTAACACTAGTAAAATGCTGGGATGAAACCTTAGTCTCAAGCCCAAGCTTCTTCATTAGACTCAGGCTGCTTACTTTTCTAATTCTTTCTGAGTTATTGTGGTCACTGAATGAGGCCATTTCCTAGTCGTGATGGGCTAGGCCATTGCTAATAGAACAGCCCATAAAATATAGATCAAATCAAATTAAGGAGCAACTACCTTTTCTTGCTCTTGATGAGCTTTTTTTTCTTTCTTTAAAAATACGTTTCTCTGTGACAGTACCACTCCAGTTAGAATTAAGAATTGTAGTAGAGATGAAGTTCTAAATGGCAATTAATGTATCAAAATCAATGTATTAATGTACTGTATGTGTATACAAAATACCATATGGAGCCTCGAGCAGTAACATGTATCTTTGTAATTAGTAATCCACTACTGTTAACTCTGCATAGGTTGTATAAGGAGCTATATCATTCATGTAAACACACAGGCGGATGCAGGGGGAGGGCGAAAAGTCGGAGGGTGGTGGCTCAGTGGTAGAGCGTTCACCTCCGGTGCTTGGGGTCCCTGGTTCGATCCCAGCTCGCGCCGTGTGGACTTTGCGGTGGACAAACACCGTGCTCGTGGGTTTTCTCGGGGTTTTCCGTTTCCTTCCACTTTCTTCATTTCATTTATTCCTCATAATCACCGTCTCCTTTAGCCTAACCGGCATAAGCGTAGGACATAGAACTCAAGGATTTCATTTCATAACGAATTTTTGTTCAAATAAGAAGTTTCATTTCTCTAACATTCCAGGATTCCGAGATATAAAAGTCTTTTCTCCCCGCCCCTTTTCTTCCCCTCTAAGACATACATAAAAAAACGCTTAAGTACATACCTAATTATTTCAAATGTAAAGTCCAAATACCAAATTCTATGCTCCTAACCTTCAGAGGTTTCCAGATATCGACATGTTATTATAAAAATTACAATCCCCACCCTCTTTCCTTTCCATCTCTTTTCTTTTCCTTTTTACTAAAACGTCAAAAAACACTGAAGCATATGTCAAATTATTTTCAATGAGAAATGCAAATACCAAATTTCAAGTCTCTAACCTTAAAAGATTGAACATATTAATACAATAATTGTAATCCATACTTAATTTTCTTCTTGCCCTTTTTCTTCCCTTCTGGGCCACATATATAAAAAAACGTTGAAACACGTATCTAATTATTTTAAGTGAGAAGTCCAAATACCAAATTCCATGTTTCTAATCCTTTAAGTTTCCGAGATATAGGCATATTATTATACTAATTGCAATAATTGCAATTACCACCCCTTCTTTTACTTTCTACATCTTCCCTGCCCCTTCTAATTTAAATATCAAAAAACACTTAAACAAGTATCAAATTATTTTCACAGAGAAACCCAAATACCAAATTTGAAGTATCTAACGTCAAGAATCATCAATATTTTCCACCCCATTTCCCCCCTTCCTCGTCGAATTTCCCAAAGTCTTTCCTTAGTGGTATCCTACGTCACAAAGCCTATAAACTGTCCAAATTTCAAGTTTGTAGCTTAAGCGATTTGGCCTGTACGGTGATCTATCACTCACTCACTCAGTCACTCAGGACTTTGCCCTTTATATAGAGAGAGATTTAAGATTTTATGGGAAAGCCATGGATTTTGTCCTAAGGCCGCCAGTGTCTTAGAAATGTAATAGCTTTGCTATAAACTTTAAGCAATCAACTGACTGATCCGCGTCTATATGTATTATGTAAAATACCGCTTATGATATTTATTTTGCTCGTAATAAAAAAAAAATAGAAATGATGGCGAATATTCAGACATCCATGATTTTAGCGTAATGCTGCAGGAGTTCAGATCATTGAATTAATCATAAGAGCAGACTGTATAAGATAGACTACATTAAATTCCAATGTGGCACAAAGAAAATATGCAACATTACTATGCAGTTTTTCAACGTTATAACTCAGTCTGAAAATATTATCATAGGTCTCACAAACAATCGAATTTTAATCCTAACGCGATTAATATAAGGCAGATCTATACAACTACTGACTTGAGATGAAAGTGGCATACTTGTAGTACGTTTAAAGATATAGGCCTACTAAAGGCTAAATGATGGGGTGTGCGCAACAGTGGTCTAATCCCGAAAAATGTGAAAATGAGATTTTGATGTAATCTTTTGTCATTTAAATTGAATTGTCTTCCCACAGAGTTAGATAAAATTCACCTAGTAAATTTTATACATATGGATATTTTAGTTCTGGTTCTCAATCTAAGCCCTAAAATATTCAAAACAGGAGTCGAAATCTGAACTTCGAAATTTCGGGTGTGGATCCAGGAACCGGATATCCGGATCCAAGATTCAAAACTTCGGATCCGGATCCAAGATCCAAAACTTCGGATCCGGATCCAAGATCCGAAATTCCTAATCCGGATCCAAGATCCGGATATCCTGATCCGGATCCAAGATCCGAAATTCTGGATCCTTATCCAAGATCCGGATCCAAGATCCGGATCCAAGATCCGAAATTACGGATCCAAGATCCGAAATTTCGGATCCGTATCCGAGATCCGGATCTTATAGAATCCGGATATTCGAGATCCGGATTCGTCTGGCCATCACTAGCTATCCATAGATTTGTTTCTGCTGCCAATAATGCCAACTGTCACTGCAATGCCTACACGACCTCGCATCAACAACACAGGACATAGTCGCGGATTGATCGTGCGACACTTATTGCCCGTGTTCATCGGGGCTACAGGTACACGGTCAGTTCCGCATTTAGAACCTCGGCGACCCCTTCCCCCAACAAATATGCTGGCACCCACCCCCTTCCTTTGATTCCAAATTAATTGAAGGGGCGTGGAGACCATTCCTGGTATAGGAAAAGAAGCGTGTTGTATCGTTACTGAGGAGATGCGGGGTGCTTCTTTGTTAATGTAGATGACTGTTTTTGTATTTATTACAACATAGATTTGAAGGGCACTGGCTTCTATCTAACGTAAAAGATCCTTAATTTGCTCTTTTTAAGTTTGTAACTCAAAGTGTTTTGGAAAAGGTTATAACTACTAAATTTCACGCCCTTAAAAGAGTTTGCGCTCTAGGCACGAACTTATTTGGCCTAATGGGAATTGCGGCCCTGTATATAATGCTATATTTATTGATAAATTTTATTGCAGAACAATATCACGAAGTAAAACAAGGGAAAACGAAATACTGTAGACCTTAAAGTCATGAAGAATGCTATTCAAACAGTTTCATATCACCTGATACAAAACATACATATCTAAAAGATAGTCATGCAAAAAGTAATGCAAAATTTGCAATAAGGTGTGTAATGTAAAATGTTTACAAAAAGCCGAATTTATTGTTTCCTTTCTTATAATTCCGCCTACATGAAGTGAGTGATAAAAGGTACATTATGTTGTGATCACTGGTACAGCCACTTCCTTAAGACCCTGGACCTAAGAAAGAAACATTTCTCCATTCTAACGGTAAGATGAATCTCTATTATTTTAAGCGTGTTGTTTAATATCATATATTAATGGCATTGGAACTCTTTGCGTCTTTAATGTATTATCTAAACACTTACTGGATGTGAGATTGGTTGGTTGGACTAGTGTCTTGCGTCCATTTCGTATCAGAAGCTACACTATGTGATCAAAAGTATCCGGACACCCCGAAAAACATACGTTTTTATATTAGGTGCAGTGTGCTGCTACCTACTGCCATGTAGTCATTATCAGCGACCTCAGTAGTCATTAGACATCGTGAGAAAGCAGAATGGGCGCTCCGCGGAACTCACGGACTTCGAACGTGGTCAGGTGATTGGGTGTCACTTGTGTCAGAAGTCTGCATGCGAGATTTCCACACTCCTAAACATCCCTAGGTCCACTGTGTCTGATGTGATAGTGAAGCGGAAACGTGAAGGGACACGTACAGCACAAAAGCGTACAGGCGGACCTCGTCTGTTGACTGACACAGACCGCCGACAGTTGAAGAGGGTCGTAAAGTGTAATAGGCAGACATCTATCCAGACCATCACACAGGAATTCCAAACTGCATCAGGATCCACTCCAAGTACGATGACAGTTAGGCGTGAGGTGAAAAAAACTTGTATTTCATGGTCGAGGGCTGCTCATAAGCCACACACATCACGCAGGTAAATGTCAAACGACGCCTCGTTTGGTGTAAGGGGCGTAAACATTGGACAATTGAACAGTGGAAAAACGTTGTGTGGAGTGACGAATCACGGTACACAATGTGGCGATCTGATGGCAGTATGTGGGTATGGTGAATGCCCGGTGAACGTCATCTGTCAGCGTGTGTAGTGCCAACAGTAAAATTCTGAGGTGGTGGTGTTATGGTGTGGTCGTGTTTTTCTTGGAGGAGGCTTGCACTCCTCGTTGTTTTGCGTGGCACTTTCACAGTGCAAGCCTACATTGATGTTTTAAGCACCTTCTTGCTTCCCACTGTTGAAGAGAAATTCTGGGATGGCGATTGCATCTTTCAACACTATCGAGCACCTGTTCATACTGCACGGCCTGTGGCGGAGTGGTTACACGGCCGTAACATTCCTGTAATGGACTGGCCTGCACAGAGTCCTGTCTTAAATCCTATAGAACACCTTTGGAATGTTTTGGAAGCCGACTTCGTGCCAGGCCTCACCGACCTACATCGATACCTCTCCTCAGTTCAGCACTCTGTAAAGAATGGGCTGCCATTCCCCAAGAAACCTTCCAGCACCTGATTGAAAGTATGCCTGCGAGAGTGGAAGCCGTAATCAAGGCTAAGGGTGGGTCAACACCATATTGAATTCCAGCAGTACCGATGCAGAGCGCCACGAACTTTAAGTCATTTTCAGACAGGTGTCCGGGTACTTTTGATCACGGTGTATATTAAACGTGAATTCAACCTTGTAAGATATTATGACTAAAACGGAGCATTTGATTTCTTCGAAAAATATATTCAAACATTGCAAGAGATTTAGCTTCCAATCATTCGCCGTGACCTGAGTTGAATCTCGTTTGTGAAGCAAAGAATTAACACAAAAGTGAAAAAAAGAGTGAGCATGATGTTTGTGGGGAAAAAAATTATAATAAATGATTCAAGTTACTTATTATATGTAACGCTGAAATCCGTCAGACTGTGAGCTATAGCTATTCGTGTCTCTATCACAAAATTTTCGACAAACTTTAAAAAATAAAATAGAATATAATAACTTATATTCAGACTCGTATCTTAAAACAAAATAAGCAATTTCTAGGGTAATTAACTTAATAAACAGGTTTATAACTCAGGATCTTATCTACATATGAAATCATAACACATGAGTTACCTCTATTAAAATTTTATTTAGAAAAAGTTGATAATTCTATGAAATATCTATCTTTGAAAGCACATGAGAAATACCTGTTGGGTATCCTCTTCTCTAATTCCTCTAGTTTTAGTACACTTTATAAAGCTAAGGTTTCTCTAATTATGTGCATGTGGCAGACAGAAGGGTTAGCCCTCACTAAAAGCGTCCTCTGTCAACCTTAACTTATAAAGGGCATTGACTCACTACATCAAAAGCCCTGGCCTACGACCCTATTTCGTGTACTCCCTTAACTAGGAGATGCACTAGAAGGATATCTATCTAAAAATTTATTATAGGGATAGGTAGGTAAGGACAATGAGTTCGCCTTATAGTAACGAAAGATCCTTAAATAGATCTGGGATGTAAAGGTTAGGTAAGAACCATACTCCCTGAATTAGGAGATGTGATTTTAAAAAATCTAAAAGCTCTATCAGTAGCCTCTTACGAGTCTACTTCGAGGGATCGAACCCAGGAATCTGTGTTCAGAGTATTCATAAAAAAAACTATTGTGTCCTGCAAGAGGAACAAATTACCTTATAACCGACCAAAACCGTATACAGCTTCAGTTTTGAACACGTACTCAAAAATTCTAGTATCAGGGAATTGTTAATCTAAATGCCATATCCACCTAAATATGGAATGTAGCATTTCAAGGATCAAATCCTGTCCCTATTTTACGGGGCCTAATTCCCTAGTAACATTCTGTTTCTTGAATTAGTATAAGAAATATTTTTCTATATCCCTTCTTCTCACAGAACCTCATTTTAGTCCAAGAAAGAAGTCCCTTAAAAATGAAAACCTACTAGAAGTTAGAACCTAATATAGCTCATGCCTTCTGCCCTATTTAAGACTCGGAGAACCTAACGAGTCTAAGCAAGACCTCCGTAATACTCCCCCTTCATTTACTTGAAGTATGATATTCTCTAACGGGTAGAAAAAAGCTCCCACTCGGCTCACCGAACCGAGTCCTTCCTATAGACTACATTTTTGAAAACTGTTCGAAGTCTTCCCCAAGACTGACGGTCAACTGATATCCTTCCCTGTAAAAATCTTCCGTTTATATAGGAATGCTATCATATCATAAGCTATGTAGAAAAAACGAGTGGTAGGGAGGAGGGTGTTCTATCAAAAAGAAGCTTTCTCTGAACACTTTAAATATGTTATTCTCTGAAACAGAGTTGCTATCTAACTATTCTTTTTACTAGAGGTATTTTTTGTAATAGCAGAAAATAGAAATAATATAAATATACATAGTAAATACAACAATTACATTTACATACAATTAATAATAACAATAATTAATCACCAATGACCAGATCTGGATTTCTTAACTTAATAATAATAATAACTTAAAATATATAAATCAATACCAATATACTGATATAAAACAATATATAAATTAAAAGCATTATTTAAACATAAAAACCAGCAAGTGACCCAAAAGTGTCACTTGCAATGAGGAAAAGTCAAGTGGTTTCGAGTAATACGCTAACACTAATTTATTTCTGAGCTGTGATTTGTGTCATGTTCTTTTAACTTCACCCCGAGACTGAGAACACTTTAATGTAACTATTTTTCATCTCATTTCCTTTCAAATTGTGTTAGGAAGAAATGTTTTACAAGTTGCAAATATAAAATACACTAGCTGAAAACAGATATAACTATTAGTTCAAAAGCTACAAGGAAAGCAAGGTTTTGGGCGAAATAACTTGTGAGCGTTTGCCAAAAGATGAAATAAAGGTAACAGAATGAAATGAAATATTTGAGTTTTAAATTCTATGGTTATGCCGGGTAGGCTGAAAGAAACGGTGATGATGAGAGAATGAATAAAATAGTGGAATGAAATTGTGGTATTATCCTTTGTTCAGTTCTCAAAACAGAAATTACTGGAAGTCCGAGTGGGTTTTTCGGAGCTCTTATGGTCAATGTCCTATTACTATCTATTTACAACACGGTCTCAAGTAAAATCAGATTCTTTGGAAAACCTGCCATGTTGTTCACATCACTTCAAAACAAATAAATTCACAACTTTACTACACGCACAAATGAGTAATAGTTCAATTTAATATTTAGTAGACACTGAGTTCAATGCAATGGCGAAGCCAGCGGGAGGGTCATGGAGTCTGTTTACCACCTCCCGGAAATTGTGAAAAAGCTGTTAAAATAAAGCCTTAAATTCCGTTTCCAGTCTAAATATTGCTAAAAGTTTCTAGGGGAGAACCCCCGGACCCCCGAAAGATTTAAGTCATTACAATAAAGCCGAAAATTGCGTTTCGAATCCACACACTGACAAAAAAAATTTCCTGGAGGACTCCCGAACCCCCTCCGAAACCTGGCAACGCTGCTGGGTTCAATGACAATTTATGCATTAGGTTTCACGTCAGTTAAACTGTTGTCCTAGGATTTGAGTTATTCCTTTCACTGGGCATGAGTACAATCAAATGTGTTTACAACACGAAAACGCACACGAGTGACACTTTTTTTTTTTTTTAATTTTGTGACACAAACAAATGTAAATCTGTCGACGCGACGGGTGTACTTCAGTATCGTTCTGCACATAACTTACATTAGCTCCCTCTTTCAATTATTTTTGTTGATTAGTAAGGTTAGCGAGGAAGCAAGAAATGTAGGGCGAAACCTAAATTTAAAACTCTCTATAACGTAAGTAATAGCAGCCCCGGATTCAATTTATTTATTTATATATTTATTTACTTATATATTTTTACATATAGTTTCAGTAATAAGCTTTAAAGCACTGACAACACATAGACTACAGTATCTACAAATTTCAAATTTCAAAAATATGCAGAGATAAAACAACACAATCGTTACTAACTCACATATCCTGAAAACGAAAATACAATCCGTTTTTTCGCACCGATATCACCCTCAGATTTTCTGCTATGATAATTATGATGATTAACTGCTGACAGCAAGGGCGCCCATGTTGTAGTTTCCAAGGGGGGGCACGTATATGGACATTTCAGATATAGTTTCAAATTTTGTTGTAACTATTTTAAAAATTCAATTAAGTTTTCGATATTCTGAAGTACGATTTCTTCTAGCGGGCGAGCGCCTCACGTTGCCCCCCTAATGTGCGCCCTTGGCTTACAGGAGTAAATGTAATTTGAGATTTAAAGTAAAAAGTTGTTAATAAGATAAATTCTAAGTTTTAATTAAAGAAATACATGTGTGTGATACTAAACATTCAAACACATAATTTACAAATGTATGTGTAAACGTATTCATATATGCAATAACGTATTCATATACAGGATGTTCCAGGAAAAACCTCAAAACTTCGCTTATGTTGAGTGAGTTGATTTTGAGTTTAACGTCCTGTTAAGCAGCGAGGCTATATGAGACATGGACCTACTGAGTAACGTGGAATCAGAACCACGTGAGCTCCCAACGGGAATGGAATCCGGGTCTCCCACGCCAAAGGTGCATACGCTAACCGCTTAGCCACGAAGGAGCTCTAACTTCGCATGTGTGTTAAGAACTTCAATGCTAGAAAAAATCAGCAACTTTGATCGAAAACGCTTAATTACGGAGATAGGGATAATAAAAGGGCAAGGAGGATGACTGATTCCAGTAATTACTTTTTAATTAGCTCTCTCCGTAATTAAGGGTTTACAACCAAAGTGGCAGAGAAACATTTTTTCTTGTAGAAACACTGCAGAATACTCCCTGGACGTAATATCTATTTTTACAACAAAAGTTGTAAGCGTAAAAAAATAAAGAAACTACTATAGCATTTAATTCAGAAAATTTTTGCTTATGCCCGGTAACTTAATACAAACTATTCATTTACTTGTTAGGGAGAGGCCATACCCTCCCTTGTGGAGTCCATGGATGTACATGTATTGCAATACGTATGTTGTGTACTTGAAAACCGAGAGTAGCAGTGCCGTCTTAACGGTACCATGACCACTTGGCCGGGGCCCCGCGAGCAAAATGCCATGTATTAAGTACATGTACTAGGAACAAAATTTAGTCATAGGGACCACAACACACTTGTTTACTCTGCGGCCCAATACGTTGTTAAAACGTTACTAGAGAGTAGGTTAGACTGGAGGGTAGAGTAGACGGCAATAGCACGGGGCACCCTTAGGCGCAGGGCCCGGTTAGGAGCAATCGGTCCAATCGGTTTAAAGCCGGCCCTGACTATTGTTAATAATAGATTTTTCTATTTTGCTTCGATTCACAGAAAGTACTGTCTAGAAGTGAAACGTAAAATATTATTGTGCTATCATATGATTTTATACCCCGGTAATTGCACCGGAATAATTGCACCTGTCTCGCTACTGTTACTCAACTTTGCATGTTGCTGATAAGACGTAGCTTGAAACTTGGCAGCACCCAATCGTTCTAAGAGAGGTAGCCCTTGCTTGCTTGCTGCTCTGTGTTGTCTTGCCTTCAGGCGATCGAGCAGAATGTTTCGAGTGTTGTGTTTACCACTACCGAGAAAAAGGAAACGTTACACGAAGGGAACAAAAAAAAAAAACTATCTATCCTTTGGAGTTAGTATTGGACAGGGAGCTAGCACATGAAAAAATCACGTCATGAGGTACAAATTGTTTCACCCCTATATCTGGTGCAGGTCGGCGGGAACGTAAGAAAAAGTCTTGCGCGTCAAACCGGGTGCTTTTGGTTACAGTAAGACCCCGAAGGTTTGAAAAAGGGCCAAACTTTATGTCATGTATGGTACAAGAAAATTTCTCTCGCCGTCTTGTTCCTTTCCATGTGTCAATCACCAAAAGACTTCGTAAGACGAAAAAATTATAGGCCAAATCCCCTTCAGACAAGAGTTTTGAGAAAAGGGCTAAAAATTACGTCATAAGATAAAAGAAAAAAACTTAACGGGGTTTGGTGTGGAAGGATATCGTAATGTAAATAAAAACTGATGACAAGATGCGAAGTCATATTCATCATTTCTATTCGCGCCTTCCGTATTTCGCGTCATGTCTCATGGGCATGTATGCTTTCGCCCTATGTTAAAAAATGTCAGTTTACTCTTGCCCTTATCAACAATGTCCTTATAATAGTGCCACCTTATCAGTAAGTCACCCTTGATATCTTACAAAGAGAGTGTGTAGACAGAAGTTTGCGATGATTATATTTACTGAATGTTTGTAAGGACAAAACATATTATACTTTAAAATGATATGACTACTTAAAAATATTACATGTAAAAAACATGTATGTGTTCAGAAACACTCACAGAAGCCTTGGACCGGAACTGATAACTTTGCACGTCCCTAGCAAAAGAAAATGGACATGAGATTTCGAACATGGAATATTAGAAGTCTTTATAGGGCAGGTGCATTAAAATACGTAACGAATGAGCTAGAGGAATACAGGATGGACCTAGTAGGAGTTCATTAAGTTAGGTTGGAAGGAAATGGATCTGTGAATTCCGGAAATTTTATGTTCTTTTACGGGGAAGGAAATAAAATTCACCAATTAGGAACAGGGTTTTTCGTTCACAACCGAAGAGTATCAGCAACTAAGCGCGTTGAATTTATTACTAATAGATTTTTTTTATTACTCTTAAGGGTCGCTGGTGTGATATTATTCTTTTAAATGTACAGTCACCAGCAAAAGTATCTCCCTCCTAAGTGTTCTAATTCCATTCCTTGGGGTCCAGATAATTTGCACTTTGTAAAACGCCTGGACAGATGCAACCCAACTTACACGAAACTTTTCTGTACACTAACAGCAGTTACTAGCGCTGATCCAGGTGTCTATGCAGGTATCCCCTGAAATGGACAACTAGGCCGTACCTTGGGTCTGGGAGAGAAGGCTGCGTGGTACCCTAACACGCTAAAAAAGAGTGGGTAGCTGATGTGTCCAAGAGTGTCGGCGGATCCAGCGCCCTACCGGGAGGATGATGTAGGTACTGCCCTCAAGGAGAGTGTAATGCGTTCTCTTGGGTCCGAGATGGGATACTTAGTATCCTAACTCATACTCGTACCTCAGGAGCGCTGAGGAAGTGAGCAATACACGGCCCTACTAGAGGAACCGCCGCTCTTAAATGGCCATTGTCTTTAAAGGTAGACAGTCTACATCAGCCATTGGGTCTGGTAATATACGGTGTACCTCTACCGTAATTAGAGGTGGTTCCGTATTGTTCGAACGGCCCTAAGGAAGGAAGGGTGTGGGTGTCCCTTCTAATGGTGGGTTACACGTACCATTGGGATTCGGACAAGTAGCTTAGCTAAAACGTGTACGTGGTACCTAAACACGTAAAAGATAGGTAGCCCCGTATTGTTTGAGCGGGTCTACCAGGGGAGACACGGCTCCCAAATGACAATGTCTGCCTTTCAGCAAACGGTCTACATCAGTCATTGGTTCTGGTAATGTACGGTGTACCTCTACCGTAATTAGAGGAAGTCCAGTATTGCTTGCACGACCCTACCGGGGGGGTCGGATTCTTGCCTGCGGGGAGACCAAACGGAGGTGGGGAGGGCCCAATCCCAGGAATCTGGGTAACGGTTTTGATCCTGCTAAAGGGAGGAAATTCTGTGGGTATGGGCTGGCACCAAACTCAAATGGTGACTTAACACGTACCATTTCGTCCGGGATGAGGTACGGGAGTATCTCGACGTGTGCGTGGTACCTCTACACGACAAGGCGGTTGCCAGTTGAACGAGGAAGGCAGGGCCGGCATTGAACAAGCCCCCTCGGGCATTGCCTGGGGCCCCGGATTTGGTTGGACTCTGTCGGGCTGCGGTCATACCGTGGGATTCGGTAGCTTGTGGGATCCAATCCCAGGAATCTGGGTAACGGTGAACACGGGCGGGAGGTGAGCTTGCCTTATAACGCTCGGGCGCCATGCCTGCAGAGCATAGTAGGACTGATTCGCTAGCAGTCTGCCTCAACCAGTAGGTCAACTGGTAGGCACTCAGGACTTCGGTCCGGCCGCGCAGTGGGCGTATCCCACTCCCTCAGAGAATGGGGGTTACATCGTTTAGGCGAGTCAGAATTAGGGGACAAATTCTGACGGTGCAGCATGTGCAAGAACATTCAATAGCGTATTGAGGAACTACGGGCGGGGTGCGATACATTTGAGCGGTACCCGTCCATCAAATAGACCGAACGGTCGCGGGTATGCTCTCCATGCATGCAACTAAGCGTAGACCAGTAGACCGCTAGCATCAAAGTGTACTTTTCACCTTACATTTCATTGTAATCTTTCTCTTTCATAGTGATTCGGATCCCAGTTTACACTCCTATATAGATTCGAAGCTGACATAGAAAATAAAAATGGTATCACTCAATTTCGTTTTTCAAATGCATCAATATTTTGTGACACTGCTGACATTTTGTTATGTTATACTATCTGTCTTATGCATTTAAACTAAATTCATACTACTTTATTACCATCTGTTGCCACATATCAAACTTCTCCATTGTACATTTTCAGCAGACGTAGGTGCAATAACGTGCAACACTGCACCACTACACTTCACTGTTATGTTTAGTGTTAAAAGTGCATTTTAAATCTGTGCACATTTGTATATGGTGCTATTTCAAATAAAATATTTTATGCTGAGTTGGCAACACTGCTTCACCTATGGCAACATTGCTTATGGTTTTCGATAGGGCATTTTGTTCTCATTATATTGTGCAATTTTTGTTTTGAATGCTTTAACGGTTTTCAAGATATTTACTTTAAACGTACGAAATTCTATAATACAATATTTTGGATATTCAAATTTTGAAGCCTCCTAGCGCCTATCCTTCTGGTCCATAGCACCTTAAATTTTGCTAATGTTCATTTCTGATGATTCTCTATCAGATGTACTATGGGGCAATCAGATTTTAGTGACAACTTGTGGGACCCTCCCGTCTGAGTATGTATTGAAATTGAAATTGAAACATTTGAAAAAAAAATGGACCTATCGGGGACTTGAGCGATGGTTCACAGAATAGAAGTTCAATATGCTAACCACATACCTACCGCTTCACTTTCGCCATCCATTCACACTATTAGCCAGTTATAATCGTTGCATGTAAGACTATACACACGATCCTAATGCTCGTATAAAGAGACGTTCTTTATGTGAACGTCACAATTACTTACTCGAGATTTTCTTTAACTCAAAAACAAGTTATATAGATCTCCGTCAATGAGAAAAATATCACAAAACGTTCTTCAAGTTGACGCTACGTCATCGTTTTCAACGATGGTCTCGATTTATATTACATTTCATCACCTTAACTTCTGATTTCCAAAGAAGGAAACACGGCAGACATTAGTTTAGCACTCTTTTAATTGTATCAACTCGTGTGGAAATAGAAAGTTATATTTTTGTCTTCCGTAACTACTAGTTTATTTTATATTCGTATGATGAATTTGGTGAAGTGTAGCCGCTGGCAATAGCCGAGTAGCCCACAAAAATAATAAAAATTAAAAAAAAAAGCCTCGGGATTTCGGCTTCGGATCATGAGCCGCAATCCACTAGGTGTTCGAATCCCTCTGAAAAGCAAGGTCGGAATTTTAACTGTCCTCGATATTTCTGTGTTCGTGTCCCTGTCGTGTTTGGAATACATCGAAAGGACATGAGGTGCCCCTGGCGAACAATCATATTTGATGTAGAAATCGCCCTTCTCTTACCAATAACAATCACCATCAATAACACTAATACATTGGAACGAATTTTAAAAAAATAAAAGGTGTGAAAGCAGGGTACTATATGCAGCGATCTGGGTTCGAAATCCCGTCATGGCAACTATTTTTCTTTATTGGAAGGAATTGTTTTTGTAATTGGGATTGTATTTCTGTTATTCCTTTATTATTATTATTATTATTATTATTATTATTATTATTATTATTATTATTATTATTATTATTATTATTATTATTATGTAAATGAATGAATCCCAAAGTAAAGTCCGGATAGGATTTTTTTCCATGAGCTTTTATGTGGAGAATGGCCTGAAACAAGGAGATGCATTGTCTCCATTATTATTCAACTTTGTCCTGGAATACGCTATAAGAAAAATCAAAGAGGTGATATTCACCAGGTTACCAGGTTGCGCGGTCGGTGACTCTGAAGATATTTCAACAGTCCAAAGGCGCAACAATCTATTGGGCTGGCATCTGAGCTTTCCACAGGAATGTATTCAAAAAGAATAACACAAATCCTCAATTCCTTTGCCATCACCTGATAAAACCGTAGCAATGTTCTGGTGGTATTAGTCGAAGTCTTGTCTATATGGAACATCACCTGATTCGCGCTCATTCCATACAATTATGGGATCTATTTCCAATAGATAGGTGTTGAAATAGACCCTCGGAAGTATCTAGCATTCACATTCACGTTTTTGTCTATCTTGTGTATCATCAACTTATCCTCATATCTGAATCCCGCAACAACCATGATGCCACGAGAAAAACTGTCCCTACACTCACCAATAAAGTTGTTGTGTTTTTTACCGTCAATGTCACGGTATATGATTGCCGGAATGAGAGCACCAGCAGTGAGATGGACATATGGATAATCCACTGTGACAACTTTCTTCCATTTGGAATTTGCCAGGTACTTGGAACTTGCGTACGTACGAAAACTTAGCATGGAAAAGGACCATTACCTAATCTGCCCATACTGGTTGTTTTTCGACGACATTTGATAACACTCACGCACTTAGAAGGTCACACACAACACCGCTTCTGCCAACAGACCCATAGTTCCAGTATGATACACCAGGTAACAGCACCGAATCGAATATGGTCGGATATAAGCAAACGACCTAGTGTATAGTTTTTTTTCTTTTTTCATGGACGATGAGCTACTTTCCCAGCAAGTTTAGTACAGATCCGGCCAGTAGTTACCGAGAAATAAAACATCATACCTGGTAGTAACCTATACCCCATGCCGTAAACGTTGCCAACACCTAGTGGCCCACTTGCCAGTAAATGTCGATCATCGATATAGCGACGCGTCGAAGGATTGCCGCTAGTGTGCCACTGGCGGCAGGGTTTCGTCGGGTCGAAAGAGATATCTATAGTCGGGGTATTGAAATTATCACCCGGTGAGGCTGAAGGAGACGGTAATAATGAGAGATGGGTGATATGGTGGAATGAAGAAAGTGGGAGGAAACGGGAGAACCCCGAAAAAACCCACGAACACAGTGCTTGTCCACCACAAAGACCACACGGCGTGAGCAATCTTGAGATGAGTGCGTATAATTATATGAATTTAAATGGCAACTGTCACCGATCATTTGAAAGTGAATATGGGAGAATCATGAGATAAAGTAAATAGACGCGCGTTATTTTGTTATAAAATTGGATGGCGAGCGAATTTTATCTGATCGCAAACGGTTATCGTCGAATATGCACGGTTACAGTAGCACACTGATTAGCAAAATTAAAAAGATCTCAAGTATTTATCCCTTTACATGCAACGTTTTCTTCATCGCCTCAGTGGCCAAGTCGGAAGCGCACGTGCCTAATAATAGAAAATTCGGTAGTTCGCGCCCATCTTGAGGTGATTTTTTAAAACTTTTAAAATTGATTTTTAGACTCACCTTAATGTAAATAAATTACGCATATAGACGATTTAACATATTTTTTTTTGGGGGGGGGAGTTGTTTTGTTGTTCATTGGCGTTTCGTCGCGTCTCTGGCACTAGTGGGTCGCTGGTGGTATAATTTTCAAAATGGAAGTGGAGTCACCGCGCATTGAAGCTGCGGGGCCGCCAATCTTTGGCGAGATGTCGCTAGTTGCCCATCGGTGGTCCACCGACGCTTACGACATGTAGCAAGCTCATGCATACTTACACCTGCATTTGATAATACACACAAACGTACAATCATTATTGTATACATTTTATGCCCTTGCAGGGGTAAAAGTGTGGGGGAACGCGGGAGGACGACGTCCCTCCGCTTCCAGGAATTATCCGTGGCGTCCCCCCACTTTCTAATAATATTACAATGGGCAAAGATAGGCACAGGGGACGGCGTGACGTCATGTGTCCCCCTACCTTTTCAGATCCGCTTTTACCCCTGTGGCCTTGTATATACATGAAAAGCTACTTTTCACTCTTTAGTTTATTGTTCTTGTTCGCAATATTTTACCATATGCCATAATATCGATGTTTTTTTTTACAGAAACAATATTCTAGGGGGGCATACTTAGTATTCCGGGGGGGCACTGTTGGTAGTATTCTATTTATTATTGTATTATAGATGTATTATTTTGGTCTCCTCCAGGGGGGGCGGTGCTCCCCAAAAACATGTCTGGAAGAAACACTGATAACGATATTACAAAATATTTAGCCAGTATTTTAATGATGCCTTTTTAGTAGTAACAACAATTTTATAGAGTCGTCTCGTTTTTTTTGGGGGGGGGGATAATTTTAAGTTCTAGAGGAGAACTAATTAAAAATGTGGAAAGTATCCATGTACCTTATGCAACCCATACCTTCATATACTGTGTGTAAAGAAACCGTCAGTATACTTTAAGAGAATTGTATCTTTCTTCTTTACTGCTATACATTAATTTTGAAGTATTGAAATATAAAGCTTCTCCATATACAAGAATTATTACTAATAATATTTTGATTAGATAAATATTCATATTTATTCAATTATTAAAATATTAGGATTAATCTAGAGGTTCTTAACTTTCCATGAACTAAATATTTAAAGACACATTTTTATTAAGCCAACGTAGTTTATATTTGAAGTTTTAGAAAAGGCAGTGCAATTCTTTGTGGGGATGGATTATATCAAATTTTGATACAATTTCTTACATGGAAAAGTTCCAGTTCACGAGGATTTTTCATGAATATTAACACAAGTGAACTTAATGAGCTGATTTTGAGTTTAACGTCCTGTTCAGCAGCGATGCTATATGAGACGTGGACCTACTGATTAACGTGGAATCCAACCCACATGAGCTCCTGCTGGAATCGAACCCGGGTCTCCCACGCCAAAAGCGCGTAAGCACAAGTGAACTTAAGCGACATGGTCTAAGCTGTCCTAATTTAGTACAAATTCGTTCCATACTTGAGAATTATCTTTCAAGTTTGCAATTACCTATAGGACACACACTTAATATGGCAGCTAGATGTCTTAGTGTAGAAAACCGTCCCCAATATTATCCGCTTGAAGTTTGCGTAACATTTCACTCAACTTCATATTCTTCTCTGCACACGTCTTTAAAATTTAATGAAAACACTTATATTCAGGTACACACTCCTCAAAATTCAAAGAAAGAAAATCACACAAAGATTTGAGTTCTTGTATTGCGTTATCCATAGGCATAATAGAAATGGATTTTAGGATTTAGATTTCTGTGCTTTCGGCATCAATGCATTTAGCTCGTCACGTTTGAGGGATTTCGTCCCTCGTCGAGCACACTATCCAACTAAAGGGAAGGAAGGAAGTGGCCTGAGTCATATAAGTTAGGTACCACCCTGGCATTTGCCTCATGTGAATGAGGAAAACCTCATTTTCGACCGAGTGTCCCCACCAGGAATCGAACCCGAGACCGCTCGCACCGAAGGCGAGAGTTAGCGACTACGCTACACGGGGCCACTCCATAAGCATAATGTCACCACAGTTGAACACTTGGGACGATAAAGAAACTTTTCGAACGGTATCCCCAAATCTATCAAAATTTTCTAACAATGTTATCACATATGGTCGCACAACTTCATTATGGAGCTTATCATAGTCTTCAAAATCTGCCTTCAGGAATGCTTACAGACTTTCTTTCATCACTTTCTTGTGATACCTATGAAATGCTTCCAAATAACTCGATTAGTCACTCATAATTATCCTTCAAACGAGAGGTTGCTACTGACACTTTCATCAGTAAACCACTAACAGTAAGTTTTTCGGATTATAATATTGAACACATAAAAATGGTACCATGAAAACATATGCGACTTTTTGGGGAATATGGAAAAGGACATTGACTGAAACCTCGCAAATTGGAAAAACATAAACTGAACGTTAAATTTGAAACTAGCTATATATACAAGGTGTTTCTAAAAAACACTGACAACTTTTGGGAGGTGATTCCTGACACCAAGATAAGACAAAAAGTATAGACCAACCTGAGTTCACAAATACATACTTTCGGAGCTAGAGGCTGTCAAAGGCATGAAAAATGAACTTTAAAGGTCCATAGCTCCAAAACTAGGGGCTTACCCTAGTCGGGTCAAGACTTCACTTAGGAAATGAAAAATGAAATCTTTGAGTTTTACGTCCCAGGGTTATGCCGGTTAGGCTAAAGGAGACGGTGATGATGAGTAATGAGTGAAATGTTGGAATGAAGAAAGTGGGACGAAACGAGAGAACCCCGAGATAACCCACGCACACGGTGTTTGTCCACCACAAAGTTCACTTGGCGGGGGCTGGGATCGAACCCGGGACCCCTAGCACCAGAGGTGAACGCTCTACCACTGAGCTACCGCGGCCCCAGACTTCACTTAGGAACTAATATGTGTCATATCCAAACATCAATGTTTCAAAATCCTAAAATACTCATGCAACATTTTTTATAGAGGGTGTTTGGCTATGGGCATATAATTTGAAGTACTTACCAACTATCTCTCTAAAAATTGTTAAGGTAGTACCGCAAATTATGAAACATCGATATTTGGATAGGGCAGATACTAGTTCATAAGTGAAGTCCTGACCCGACTAGGGTACTTCCCATTGTTTTGGAGGATTATTTTTTCATGTTTTCGGCAGCCTATAACTTCGAAAGGAATCATTTTTGGACACATTTTCGTCTATATTTTTTGTCTTATCTTGGTGTTAGGAATCACCTCCCAAACCTTGAAAGTGTTGTTTTAAAATACGCGGGGGGGGGGGGAATTCTACAACTTTGGAGAGGACATTTTCCCCTTCTCACATGCCTGGATAAAACACTCATAACAAAAAACATTTTGTTCCGGTAATTATTAGTTATGATACCGTTAAGTTAGAAAGTCCTGAGAATAAGCTATACAACAATAACGTTATTGAAATGTACTATATTTCAGTTGATCTTTTCTTAACGTTATTTAGTGATAGCAAAAAGTATTTCATTTTTTCTAATTCGTCGCTATATAGTTATCTGAAAAGTATAGTAACATTATTGTTTCATAACAAATATAAAAGTTATAAATGGTACATAACGAAAAATTTAATAAATATATTGTTATATTTGGCTGGATTTCCATCTTTTTCGTCATTTTAACGTTAAGTTAAATGAGCAAGCCTTGTGAATAACCTATAAAATAATAACGTTATTACAATATACTATATTCCTATCAAGCTTTTCATAAGGTTATTTAGTGGTAACAGAAAGCACAATGATCCTGCAATCCGTTACTCTATAGTTATCTGATAAGTATAGTAACACAATTGTTCCGAAGCAAATATATAAAGTTACAATTGGTACATAACAAAACATTTAACAAATATATTGCTATACTTGGCTGGATTTCCATCTTTTTCGTTATTTTAACGTTAAGTTAAATCAGCAAGCCTTGGGAATAACGTATAAAGTAATAACGTTATTACAATATACTATATTCCTATCAATCTTTTCATAAAGTTATTTAGTGGTAACAGAAAGTAGATTGATCATGTAATTCGTTACTCTATAGTTATCTGATAAGTATAGTAACATAATTGTTTCGAAGCAAATATATAAAGTTACAATTGGTACATAACAAAATATTTAACAAATATATTGCTATACTTGGCTGTACTTCCATCTTTTTCGTTATTTTAAAGTTAAGTTAAATCAGCAAGCCTTGGGATTAACGTATAAAGTAATAACGTTATTACAATATACTATATACCTATCAATCTCTTCATAAAGTTATTTAGTGATAAACAGAAAGTAGTTTGCTCCTTTAAGACGGTACCATTATAGTTATTTGATAAGTATAGTAACATTAGTGTTTCGTAACAAATATATGAATTTACAATTGGTACATAACATAATGTGTTAACAAATATATTACGTTACTTCCGTCTATTTCGTTATGTTATAGTTATGTTAAGTTAGCAAGCCCTGAAAATAACTGCACTTTTTTATATAATTCTTTATGCTTAACTATAATATGGCGGTAATTCAGAAAGTAGTGTCTCCATGGTGATAACTTTGTTTGTGTTTGACAGATAGCACCGATACACAGTCATGGGAAGTAACGTAACGCACGCGTTACTTTTTAAGTAACGTTTCCTAGTAACGCGTTACATTCTTTCCAAAGTAACTGTAACGGTAACGCGTTACAAATTTTTAAGTAACGTACCTAGTTTGCGTTACTTTTTTCGCGTTACATTTCGGATGAGTAACTACAATATGTGTATATATTTTTTTCGGAAACGAATGTTTCTTTCCTGTAAGTGAATTTCTCAGAATGAAACAATCGAGCATGAACTACGTATGTCAGTGACCGACAGTCACCGACACACAGAGGAACAGATAAGTTCATAGTGTCACTTGCTGTTTTTGGAAGATGACAGCCTCAGGGAAATCACGTGTACTGATTGCAAGCACCTGGAAGATTTTGTCGTAGATTTTGACAGCTCCAAATGAATACATTCAGTGAGTGAACTAGGAGTGCAATCATACCGGTAGTCTATTTTACTTTGGTGTTGCTTTTATAAAGATGGAGAACGAAAATATTTTACCGTTTGAACATTCGAAAGAATACTTTTTTCTTAAGAGCTGAGGATGATGGTGGACAAAATTTAAAAATAAAGTGTCTGAAGTGCCCCGGCGGAAGTAAGGGGTTAATATGAATAAACTGTTCTGATGAGAAGGCCTACTTTATTACTAGAAAATAGTTTGCTGATGGTATGTAATATTGGAGTTCTTTCAGATCAGTTTGCTTATCCTAGAGTCCCTTTGATTATAGAGTTTGAAACTAGCTTTAAAAAGCATGTATCGATTTTAGAGTTACTGCCAAGTTTTGATTCACTCCCAGTTCATGTCTTCTCATTTTATTAGTTTTAGTGTAATGTTTCTCTATATTCTGTAATTTTAATTTTACATAACATTATTATTATTATATAATTAGTTCAGCAGAATAATAATAAGCAACCATTTTTTTCTTACGCATAAGAATGAGCAAGAGTCAAGATAAAACTCGACTCGACTCGAATTCAAGTCCAGTTTCAAGTCAAGTCAAAGGTAATATTCTCGAGTCGAGCTCCGAGCCGATTCAGTTTTTCATGTCGAGTTTCGAGTCCAGTCGAGCTTGATAAATAGCTCGTTCGTTTTAACTCGTCTTGAAATCATGGCCTGATTACACTGAAAAGCGAAAGCCATACGAAATGTAAGCTAAGCAGTAATATGGAATACTTTTAGTGCTGCTCACGAGAGGGGACACTGCTCGTATCTCGTCTCGTCTCGATAGTGAGACCACAAGATATTTTTTTATAACAAGCTCAGCTCCGCTCGGCTCAACTGAGAAGATGGCTCGAACCATTGAATCGAGCTGGCTTGGTTGGGATGAGCCATCTGCTGGGTTCGGTTCGGTGTCTAGCCGAGTCGGTTCGGGGAGTTGTTGGCTCGGCTCACTTCTTGGTTCGGGTCGATAGTGAATGAGGTGTGAGCCGAGATGCTCGAGTCGTTGACAATTAAACCCGGGCTGAGCAGTTTTGAAGATATTTGGCTAGTGCTCTATAACTTTTAACAGTGTTTGGCTCGAGCTCGAATACTCAATCTAAACCCACAACCCAAATTCAGAATCTCGTGAACAATGTCCTTGACCCCTAGACTTCACGACTGTCGAGGTTGGCAATCAAATAATTCTTTAGTATTCAAATACAAACCGTCTATCTTTCATGTTTATATACATTGTTGTTAAAATTAATAATAATAATAATAATAATAATAATAATAATAATAATAATAATAATAATAATAATAATAATTTGTAGTAGTAGTAGTGTCATTGATAATTATATTATCTGTGTAATATACTTGACGAGAGTACTCGAAACTACATATCGGATTTGGTTCGACTCGACTCGAAACTCGACCCCAATTCGAGTCGAGTTGGAGGAAATTTTTCGAACCGAATTCTCAGGTCAAGCTCAAAGATGTATGTTTCTAGTCGAATCGAGTTTCAAACAAAACTCGCTCGAACTCGCTCGTGCCCATCCCTACGAGTAACGCAGTATGGCATTTTATCAATGTTACATTATATAAAAATGTTCATATAACAAGTAAAAAATTGTCCTTGCATTTACATAAAGTGATTCGGAAGTAGAATAATAATAATAATAATAATAATAATAATAATAATAATAATAATAATAATAATAATAATAATAATAATATTGTTGTTGTTGTTGTATAAAAACGTATCGGACCTAAAAGTAACGCGTTAGTAACGCGTTAGTAACGCGTTACTAACGCGTTACATTTTAAGAGAAAGTAAAGTAACTTGTAACGCGTTACATTCTTATAAGTAACTTACCCAACACTGCCGATACATGTGGAGCGCTTAGAGGATAAAGATGTTATGTTACATTTTTGGAAATGTTACATTCTGGCGGTTCATGCACATGTTCTATGTGAATCATGCTACGTAACACATTATTTAGTGAGTTTTCGTCTGAGAGCATATATTTAGAAACGATTAAGGAGGTATTTTAACGGACAAAGTTGTGACAGCCAATTTTATCATCATTTTCAATTTGTTACATAACACCTTTATCCTCTAAGCGCTCCATGTATCACTGAAAAGCTTGTAATGTCAAATACAAATGCAGACATCATTTTTCAACATAGCGCCTATTATGGGCAACACACTTGCGTCACAACTGTAGCTTTGGCTCTTAAGGTGATCCTTAAGTTTGGAGTAGAGCCAAACGTAGCAGGGCGCAGGATCCGGATTATAGGCAAGATGAGGCAGAATGTCAACAACACTTTGCCAGCAGTTGAGACAACTTTGAATTGTTTTGGCGAAGAAGAGGACGTGTGGCGGTACTCCATCAACTGGCGCTTCGTTTCCTGGTCGTAATGATGTATCCACCACTCGTTGCCGGCGATGAATATTCTGGGCGCACAACCTTTCGCAGTCAGAAATTCAATGACAGCTTGCTGTTTTTCAACTGGACGTCACCAGTGGATGCCATAGATTGTTCCATTACTCTGGAACGAGAACAGATAGAAAGGTAAAACAAGTAACATTCTATAGGTTAAACATGGTAAACAGTGATAATATTTGCAGTACTATTTGCCAAGTAGTGGGTTTGGAGGCATTACTCTCTGAATCACCCATGTAGCATTCTATTCTGCATAGGCCTATGAAGATTGTTAAAACTCTTTGTACACACCCGAAAGTAAAATTTCCTTGAACATAGATTAATATAGATTGCTAAAAGAAAAATTGAACATATTTCTCTTAATACCTCTTCATATTCAACCATGGGTAGTATTTTCTCGTACATAAGATTACACGGGAAGAATCGAAGACAACCCAGCAACAAAATTTAATATGGCGTAAAAAGTTTCGAGACACAAACCATAGATCACTGTTCCATATAACTAAATGAATGAAGTGTAAGTTACGAGGTCTGTGTCGTTACGACCCTTCAGTGAATTTTCACCAAACAGACGAGAAAAATGCTATACTTGTTGCAATTACATTCAAAGATAAGAATAAGCCTTGTGAAGACATGATCTTTCTTCCAGTAACTCCAGTATCCTATAGTCAGTTCTAGTTGGTTCAAACACAAACATTCAATTTTGTAAGATTAACTTACAGAGCTTTCAGAAGTAAATATGAAAAATATTTATAGCTTTACTGTCTTTCTTATTGTTTCTTGTTTCTATTTTCAGTGTTAAAACTGACCAAAATTATTTGAAGTAACTTTACCAGCAACATTGCAAACTTAGTTGTGAACTATTGGCATAGAGTTTCTGGAAAAGAATGTCAGAATGAAATCATATCGAACCACGACCAGTGATGATACCAGAAGTTTTTCTCCGGGTGAAGAAAGGAATTTAAATATATTGGGAAAAAATTATATAGCAAAAATACTGGAAACCTACATAGAGAACGATAGGATATATGATACTGGGAGAGAATTTTGTGGCTCCAGAGGTGAAATTTCCCTCTGCACAACCCCTGAAATCATTGCTGTTCACTACAGTTTGGTAGGCTTAAGGAGATGAACGATATATACACAGGCGTGAATGATGTTGAAAGAATTCTTGAAATTCACTTAACATATATATAAGAGCAAAACTCTCAGGAAATTTACCAACTGGAAGTTGAACATCACATCAATGTGATATTAACTGGAATATTTTGTATCTAAGAACGCAGTACCACTCAGTACCGCAAATACACTGCAATCGAAATACATTTATTTCTGATAGAGATGTGTCTTCAAGATATTTCTTAATATGATCGTAATTTTTTAAGTAACCACTTAAGTCTCTTTGAAGGGCTACCGTAATCTTCCTTAGCAGATATTATGGTATCCAACACCATAGGGATCTCTTTTGCTAAGTGAAAAGGTATACGTTCAAATGCGTATCGAGTGTTTAATCTATATCTATCTAGCCTTAATCTATTTAGTTGTTACCATATGAGGCGCGTAGTATCAAAAGCCTCCAATCCATTTTATACCTAAATTGAGTTATATATCGTTTGTTATATATTTGGTCTATAGGAATTCCATGGAAACAGTATTTTGTTTAAAAGCTTAGTATATCATACTAAAAAACTAACTCACATATGAGACTTCGTACGTGTATATATTGAGATTCACTGCACGTTTTGCAAAATTACTCGAAACTAAGCTAAATGGATATGGCGGATTTTGATACTAGACGCCTCATATACGAGTTCCTAGAACATGCTAACTCATGTGGCTTCTCAGAATGATTCACATGGCTGGATAAGCATAGAAAATGCTATTATCCTACTTCATTACCAAAGTACGTACCAGATATATCTTAGATTATATATGTTGGCTATCTAAGTACAGTAGTATTATTAATTACCTTTTAATTAGTGACTGATTGTGTTGTAATAAGTTGAATTAAAAAAAAATCGTTTCGTTTTTGTATGTTCAAGCAGTATAATATTGCTACGATCAAAATCACAAGGGAGAATACAAGAACAATAGAAAATGAAGACGACAAAATTGACCAAGAGGTTAAAGGAATTAAGGTCTTTTGGGGTTAATTCTGAGAACCCTAAAGCAACAAATACACACTCTCTCCATTGTGTCTTTCGGACTTCCTTCTCCCCTTCAGCCTAATCAGTCACGTGACCAGTTTTCCACCCTCCAACCTCCACGTTCTTTTCCGCTAACCTCGAAGAGAGCCGATTACGTTCAGGAAGCCAGAAAGGCACGAGAAGAAAGAAAGAAAAAAGAAACCAAAGGACAAAAGTTTCCTAAAAGAGAAAAGTGCAGGGGAGATTTCTCACCCTCACCCTTCCCTACAGTTGCGCAGTTGACTTCAACCCAACCTTGATGTCGTGCACCTAATGACAAAGTGATGAATTGACCGTGTCTAAGCAGTCGAAGCGATAAAATTGAATTCGTCAGCGTAGAAGAAGGCGAAGACCGAAGGGGCGAAACATACTGTTGATCACAGAAACAGCTGTTTCCTGTTCTGAAAGTGAGGGAAGAAAGAGATGTATGAATCAACACAAGAATGGGCCATATAAAGATATATATCATTATCGAATTTTGCGCTTAATGCTTTCATTTTGTATGTTCAAATAGAGAGAAATTGAGGGTGAAAGAATGAAATATATAAGCCTATACAAGGTATGTATACACTTCAGATGGTAATCGCCGTATGCTGTCATGCTATAGCTACTGGAGGTAATTACCACTCATACTATATTCGGTAAGTCAATTCCTCATTTGAGGAAGCTTATAAGATTAATATTTGCATGGTTGTTGGATTCTGGAAGGCAAAAAATAGTAGCATTGACTAGTTCTTGAAAGTAATTCAACACTTTTTCTCCTTAGGAAAAAAAATATTCTTTAGCACAACAGCAAACTGACATTAACAAAATAGATAAACCTTTAACTTAATCTAATAGATATTATTTAAGATCGGTCTGTATGCGGTATATTACTTAAGATCTAGTATGTTTCCCAATACTAATGTTTTGTATTAGTATATTAACATTTATTATAAATGAAATGAATACTAATGTTTTGTTTGAACGATGAATGTATGGTTTACAGATTATAAGATTTTATTTGTTTGCTTGAAGCAGAATCTCTGTTTGCATTGAACAGTCAGCTTCAAAAACATGCGTGCATGAATTACCATTTTCCATCCCATTGCGAAAATCCACACTACGATCTGACCGTAGGGTATCTTTTATGTAGTGCTTAAGAATGTATGCGAATAACCGTTAAAAAGTGTTAATTCTACCCCTAAGTTAGCTTGTAGATAATACCAAGAAAGTTGGTACGTGTTTTTTGCATCTGTGCGTGTTTTTCCATTGCAATTATAGACTTATCAATTATGTTTTCCTAAAGTTATCCTGCACGAAGTGTGTGACTTCGCTATAAAATATACTTGTTCACCAGTTGACTTCACCAAAACTTTATGGGGGCGCGGCGACTTAGCGGTAAAAGTGCTCATCTTTGCTATGTGGGTCCCTAGTTCGATTCCAGCTAGCACCAAGTGAACTTTGTGGTACACAAACAACGTGTGAATGAGTTTTCTAGGCTTCCCTCAGTTTCTTCCACTTCCTTAATTCCACCATTTTATTCATTCTCATCACCACCATCCCGTTCACCTGTCAGCCTCGGCACAGTCTTGAAGCATTAGAGAAGAAATTTTATTTCATTTCATTTCAAAACTTCAGAATTTATATAATGAATATCTAGTTGGTCTCGTATTCGCGATCTCCACAATTTTGAAAAGCATATTTGGCAAAGTTTTCGTATTGTAAAGCATTCAAATTTAATAATAATGATATGATCTTTTGACATCTGTTGAATAATCCAATGGTCATTTAATGAATATATACAGCGTAAGAGCATTTTTTTTTATTACAGTATTGTTGAACTGATTGAAAGGCAATATAATGTGTTTTTTCAACACCACGTCTATTCAAAACGGGATTTGTCGTTCGAAATGGG
The DNA here is from genome assembly GCF_964235325.1 of Thermobia domestica. Lineage (NCBI taxonomy): Eukaryota > Metazoa > Arthropoda > Insecta > Zygentoma > Lepismatidae > Thermobia > Thermobia domestica. The sequence continues at coordinate 44,382,201 of NC_137469.1, forward strand.
ATCTGAACCACTACTCGATATTGTATAAGAGAGAGAGAGAAATAACTACATCGTGGATTCAAAGAGGTTGGTCCTCATATTGCAACAATTTAGTGATAAATTTATTATACTAACGTCGTTATTAAATAGCCTTTGTAACACAATATGATATATAAATTTATAGTATGTAACACAACAAGATATATAATTTTATAGTATTAAAGATCGGTATTAACCCTTGTCCGGGCAAGGTATTTTTGTAACGTAGACGGCAACTGGCGCAGGCCCGTATCCAGGGGGTCTAGGGGTGCCGGGCCCCCATAAATTTTCGCTGGCCCCCTAAAATTTTCACGGTAGGCTTGCAAATGAACTATCATATGGTGATGAACTATCATATGGTTAGATCGGGCCCCCTAACTTCAGCCGCCGCCCCCCTACATTTTTGGGCTGGCTACGGGCCTGAACTGGCGCCTTACCAACTCTATTAGCCTTACCAACTCGATATGTTCATGACTTTAACTTCGACTAAAGATAGAAGAATTCATAATTTTATGTCATCGCAATATTTATGGTTATTGAGAAATTCGAAAAAAAAAAATATATGAAGCTATTGGGCCTGGGAAGCCCCGCTTGCCCAGATAATGGTTAAAATAATGATTCATCATTGTTTACGATTTTCAAATAATTTAGAATGCAGATGATAATTCGTTACAATATTGTACCTCTTGAAATTTTAAGCTTTCAACTGTTCAATGATTTTACGAGAAATATTTTGTGAAACAGACACAGAAGGACGTTCCAGATTTGTGGTAGCAACACATGAGAAGACGCTTAAGAAGTTATTGCAGGTAGTTCGAAAGTGCTGTGTGGAAACTTTCATGGAGGACAAATGTTGTGTTTGAGAGTAGTCTAATATCTACGAAAATTACTACCTTTTATGTCCTTTTCGATATTCTTTCTGGTTATAGCCAAATAAGCAAACAATATATGACAGAAAGTTTCAGTATGTTAAAGAATCTCAACAAAACAAATATTCTTGCTGTTGCTGGGCTCTCCAATATTCGCAACTTAGATGTGTGTTCTCAATGCGACGTGAGAAACCACTGCTTCAAAGAACAATGCCGAGGGCAGTACGACAATACTTAGCCTTTACAAATCATGTCATATATCAAGACTACAGTTTATCTGACAAACATGCATAAGGCTCAAGTTCATATATTGTCCGTCTTTCACATATCGTGGACAGGGAGATAAAACAGTCGAAAGATAACTACAAACTCTACACAGTACATCTTTCGCAGCTTCTAAAGAGATTCTTAGGTCAAAACTCTACAGCATAAAGATGACCAATGATGATTTATTAATTACACTAAACAAACTTCCATCATAAGCTAAGTAACCTATAAGTTTGAATCTGACATTCTTAACAAGAAGATCAGAAGACAAGAAAATCAGAGATGAAGAACAAGCTCAAGTCAAACTCAACTTTACGCCAGTTATCATATTAGAAGACAAAGATCTGCAGAAGAAGGAGAAAAAGAAGATAAAGTAAAAGACGATCATGGGCTGCAATATCGAAAAACACACGAGATAATTTCTTGATTTTCGTATCCAGTCATAATTTGGATTCATACTCAAAATCCTTCACAATAAGCACTACACGCCTTTAGAACAGTTTACCCTCAATTAATAGGTAACGTTTCAATAGTTACAGATTTTTAAGAAAAAGCTGTGAATTCCTTTCTTAAGCATGAATAAAGATATTAGTGGGCCATGAGGCATTTTCGGCTTACCAGATTATTGATTACCTATGAATGAACACACCTAATTAGTAACCTATGTTAACTTCTAAAGCCGTGTATAAACATACTTCTAGTACCACTACATGCAATATTTAATTCATGTTTTATCTATGCTACTTTTTTGTAGACTGTATTCTTCGTACATAGACGTATTTTTTGTTTTATTTTTGTTTCTTCTCTTTTATTTTATTCCATTTTATGTTTGGTAGTTTTAACTATTTTCTTTACTTAAGTAGCATACAGCCCTATTTATTTTTATGTAGTTAAATTCCTTTCCTTTGTAATTAACTAACTAACTAACTCTATGGCCTATGAAACCCGGAGGTTCAATGCCGCGTTCACAAAAGCTCTCCACTGACTTCTATCCTTAGCTAACTGCATCCAGTTTCTACTTTGTATTCCAAACTCTGCGAGATCCATCTTAATATTGTCCTTCCATCTGCGCCTAGGTCTTCCTAATGGTCGTTTTCCGATTGGTCTTCCAGCCAAGACTTTGAAAATTTTTCTACTTTCTTCCATTCTAGCTACATGACCCGCCCACCTAAGCCTCCTAAACTTGACGACCCTAACAATGTTGGGTAAACCGTATACATTATGTAGTTCCTCGTTATGAAGTTTCCGCCATTCCCCATTCCCGTTCCTCTTGGGTCCGAATATTCGTCGCAGGATGTTGTTCTCAAATACTTTCAGTCTATGTTCTTTTCTTAGAGTAAGTAACCATGTTTCGCAGCGATACAAAACAACAGGCATGATTATCGTTTTGTATATTTTAAGTTTCAAATTCCTCGACACTATTCGCGACGATAAGAGATTTTGAACCGAATAGTAACACGAATTCTCTGCTTTTAGTTGACATTTAATTTGTTCGTGGATATGATTTTCCTCTGTTAATATTGATCCTAGATATTTGAAACTATCCACTTTATCAAAAGTATTATTTAATATTTTAACGCATTTATAATTTGCTGTATTACGGTCCCGACGCATTCCATGTATTTAGTTTTATCTGCATTTACTTCTAACCCATGTCCCTACAAGCGTTTAATAAGATCTCTGCATTTCTTTCTATTGTTCTCCTATCATCCCCTATTAAATTTACATCATCAGCATATGCCATAACCTGGTGAATACCGTTCAACTCTAGGCCCTGGTTGCTATCTTTGATTTTCCTTATAGCGTATTCCAGAACAAAGTTAAATAATAATGGTGACAACGCATCTCCTTGTTTCAGGACATTTTCGACGTGAAAGCTCGTTGACAAAAATTTTCCTACCCGGACTTTACTTTGGGATTCATTTAAACATATCTTAATTAATCTAATTAGCTTTCTCGGTATTCCAAGTTCTGTAAGAACGTTGTATAATGTTTCTCTCCTAATCGAATCGTACACCTTTCTAAAATCAATAAATAGTTGATGCACCGGGGTATTGTATTCCCACTTCTTTTCGAGTATTTGGCGAATGGTAAATATTTGGTCGATAGTTGATCGATTTCGTCTAAATCCGCACTGATAATCTCCAAAAATTTCATCTGCGTATGGGGTCAGTCTTGCTAATAGAATATTTGAAAGGATTTTATAGGATGTTGACAGAAGAGAAATGCCTCGATAATTATTACAGTCAGTTTTGTCGCCTTTCTTGTGAATTGGAACAATGATTGATTCTTTCCACTCTTGTGGCAATTCTTCCTTGTTCCAGATAAGGAGAATGAGTTTGTGTACCTTGTTCCACAATTTTTCGCCTCCAGCTAAATTAACTCAGGCGGAATTTCATCTACGCCCTGAGATTTGTGTTTCTTTAATTTCTTTATAGCGGTTTCTACCTCTATTCGGTTGGGTTCTGGAATATACGGTTCTGCGGTGTGTATCTCCTTTTCTCCACGCACACTAGTTTTTGGTTGCGTGTTAAGCAAATCGTCAAAGAAATCTTTCCATCTATTTAAGATGCTATTCGTGTCAGTGAGAACTGTACCGTCAGATTTCTTTAATATATAAGCACGAGGTTGATAGCCTTTCTTAAATTCGTTGATTCCTTTATACATGTCCCGGATGTTTTTATTTTTACTATTATCTTCAAGTTCCTTAATTTTGGCTTTCAGAAAATTGCGTTTCTTTGTTCTAAAAGTTTTGGAAGTTTCCCGCCTGATATCTGCGAAATTTTGTGTAGTTATTTCATTCGGAGTTTGTAGCCAGCGTAATTTTGCCTGTTTTCTCTTCTCTGCTAGTTTTATGCATTCCTGGTCGAACCATGGTTTGTTCCTACGTATTTCCGCGTGTCCCAATTTTTCTTTTGCTGAACTTTTAATGCTATCTCTAATTTCAACCCAGGTATCCTCAACACTAATGCACTCTGAATCTTCTAAAGTCAAGAATCTATTCGAAACTTCAATCTGGTATTTCTCTTTTACCTGGCTCTGTTCTAATTTCTTTAAATTGAATCTTTCCGTTTTCGGACAATGAATATTACCTTTATTCAACGATAACCTCTCTCGTATTATCGCTGCTACCAGGTAGTGGTCAGTGTCACAATCAGCCCCTCTAAACGACCGGACATCAATTATGTTAGATTGCCTTCTTCTATCTACTAAAACGTGATCAATTTGATTATGTGTTTTCCCGTCTGGTGATATCCAAGTGTATTTATGAATGTCGCGATGTGGGGATTTTGTACTCTTCACGATTAGGTTTTCGGATGTTGCAAAGTTCACGAGTCTAACACCGTTGTCATTACTTTCCTTATGCAGACTTTCGTTCCCTATAATCGGTTTGAAAATATCCTCTCGTCCTACCTTCGCATTGAAATCCCCTAATAGAATTTTCATATGGTATCGCGGGAGTTGGTCAAATATCCGTTCCACTTCTTCGTAAAAACTGTCTTTTATATCGTCATCCTTATCTTCAGTTGGGGCATGTACATTTAAAACAATAATATCACACCACCGTCCCTTAAGAGTAATAAAAGAAAGTCTGTCAGTAACAAATTCAACCCGTTTAATTGCTGGTAATATACGTTTATGAACGAAAAACCCTGTTCCTAACTGGTGACTTTTATTTCCTTCCCCGTAAAAGAACGTAAAATTTCCGGTTATATTTATTGTACATTTATGTTTAATCAATCAATGTATGCACGTGGTTAACTTCTCGAAGAACACTGCGAAAATTTAACTATGCCACGTAAAAGAAGTCATAAATAAATAAATATCTTATGCCAGTTTACCAACTCTGTCTTCTTCAATTAAAAAAAATCGGCAAAGTGTCACTACAGACAAAAGAGTAAATATTTGCTAAAGTTTCCCACTCTCTTTACTTAGTACAATAGACTGACGTTAAATGATGATGATGATGATAATAATTACATTGTGACCAACAATTTGATCTTTATAAGCAAACGTCAGAAGCAGAGAGTGAGTGAACACTATAATTTGTCTGGAGTTGAAGTTGTGATATTTAACTTATAAGGACGAAAAGGTGTTATGCAAACTAAAGATGTTGTCGTGCAATTTTATTATGTGTATCTCTAACGAAAAAGCATTTTCGCACGTATTTACCTTAGCAATATAATCCGATATCTGCATTATTCCCGATTAGTTCCGGTCACCGAATATCATGACAGAAATTTACCTATGCATATTCATTAACTTACATTTGAGATCTACCCTCGGGAGTACAAAACGCAAGATTAATATATATTTCCGTAGTCTTTAATACTGCCAACCCTTCAGGAAATAATTTCCTTACTATATATATATATATATATATATATATATATATATATATATATATATATATATATATATATATATATATATATATAAGAAGCCAAGAAAAGTGATATTTCTTTGACTTACCCCACTAACTATGAATTTAAGACTTCAACACTGAACCTAGGATACCAGCGACAAGTTAAGTAGAATGGGAAGGGAACTGAATCAGGACGGAGTGGGGTTAAAGGGGGTGAAAGCAGGAGGATGCGGAGAAGTGACTTAAGGAAAGATAACGATGAAAGGATGTGATGTGTTTCGGAAAACGCCTGGATTGGTTAGAACGTCAAGAGGATTTTCTTGACCTATTTTCCGACAAGGAAAATTTGTTATAACAGCACGGTTGGTAATAATAGCAATACTAAATATCAGCAGAAGAAGCAACTATTTGAACCTCACTTGAAACATCTAAGAGAACGCAAAGTACACCATTTAACAAATTATATTGCATTACATGTGTACTTATTGCGTGATAAATTAATTTCTCCATATAGGATGCAGCTCAGTTGCAATATGTCCAGACAGCTTTTTCTATATGACTACTAGTGCTGTTAGCATTAAGTCTTCAGAATTGCAAACAAAAATGTTCGCTTTACGTGATACAAACAGGCAAAAGAAAAAGTTTATATAAGCATTACATATACAATATTTACAGCTGCTATAATTTCATATAATTTAATTATCTATGTATATACTTTCAAATACATTGAATAAATTTAGTCTAGTTTTAAATAAATATATAAGAAATAAAATACTTATTTAACAGGGTATAAACTATTCATAATTTAACTGTAGTAATTATTTTACAAAATGTTTGAAGACTTAAGCATGTTTAACAACTTATTCCAACAAGATTGAGCACTTTAATACATATGTCTAGTTTGCTGAATACTATCTTTTTAATAAAGACATATTCTAAAATAAAGGAAGCAACAGTAAATCTTTATTTGCCAAAGACATGTATAGCAATACGGAAAATGCTGGAATAATTTTCATATATTTAATACGACCTTTGCTGTCTCCTCTAGTAAGCCCCTTGTCGTCACCAACTGTCAAATGGTTTAATTGCAGCATATGGGGGTATGTTAAGAAAATAAAGTGAATGCGAAATTGAATAATATCTGGACCACATAAGAAGGTAAATGCAGTTAATACAAGCAGGATGTTCAGGAACTATTTGGCCAAAGGATTACAGAGTGTACCGAAAGACGTATTTATTGTCAAAGATAGTGGTCACTAAATGCCACGATTAACAGCTGATGGCAAAGATAGACAGGAAATTTAAATTGAAAGACAGGCACTAAGCAATATAACAATTATTTTGCTTCGTCCTATTTTTGCAGTAGATGTTCAAAACGGCGACCACAACGTAGGGATTCTCAACGTCAACGTCATGGATTGATGCAGTCCATGTTTAAAATTCATGTTTGATTCGAACCTCTTTAGGTACAACAACGAGTATAGTGACGAGTTATTGGTGTTAATCGATGGGGATATTGGATATGATGTTCTTCAGGCATCCCCACAAGAAGAAATCCAAAGATGTCAAGTCGAGTGATCGTAGTGTCTATGGAATAGAGTTCACTGGACCAATCCGGGTGAGTTCTCATAAGCAGGCACACCATCATGTTGGAAAGCAATTTGACGTCGAATAAAGTCAAGAATTTGAATGATCAATTACGGCAAGGCTTCTTGCAGGAGATATTGTACTTGTGCGCGTTCAAGCAACGAGATAGAATGCACAGTAAAAATAAGTAATTGCTTCAAATCTCGGAATATCCAGTAATTGTGTTGATGGCCGCTTCTATGAGCACCTGTAAAAGTAGGAGGAAATAATATGTACTTTGTATGTGACATTTCTTTCCGTTCACTTTTCTCATTTGTCTTCACAATTAACGTTTAAATGCTACCTTCTTTGACCCACATTCTGTGGTAATAAATGTTTAGTTTCGTCTATTCTATTTTAGTCTACATTTTGGTATCAGGTTCCTTGGCATTAATTTTGAACACACTTTCTTTGTGTTAAAACTTGCATGTAAAATTCGACCAACACAATTTTTGTCGATTCTTGTGATTTCAACAATAAATCGAATATCGAAGACTCGATCTTTTCCAATCACATCACCGACTTTCTGAATGTTTAAGTCTAATTTGAAGTACTCAAAGACTTGAGTGCGTGATAAACAGTCATCTCCGATCACAATCTTTAGCAAATCGTAAGTTTGTGCCGCAGATTTTCGAAGTTTGAAAACAAACTAAACATTAATACGTTGTTTAATACTGAGTATTTTCCCGATGAAGCACAGATGCATGGTCCGCTTTATTTAAAAGTCACAGCCTAAATGAGCGGCTGCCATTATGGGCAATCACTCATTCGATAGGCTGGGTATCATGACATACATTTATGCATCGATTGACCTTCATGTACTCGCTGCTCGGCAATAGCAAAATCAATTCCGTGCTTCTTCTAGGCACAAATAGTATGCACCGTTTCGTTTGCTGACATCCTGTCATTTTTTTTTCTGTAATACTATAATCCTGTCCAGGGGCGGATCCAGAAGATGAAACTATGTTATTTTATATATAAATAAAACTTAAAAGTAGCTCTAAGTAGCAATATTACAACCCACCGCCCTCCCCCGGAAGTCCGTCCTGGATTCGCCGCTGATCTTGTCGTTATAAAACTTCTGTTTTTTTCTTTTTTCCGTGGGTAGCCGTGAGTCATATTCTATGCTCGTTTCCCAGCTTCAAAACTACAATCATAGCGTTCAGCGATTTTTTGGATTCTGCAAATTCTCCTAAAATTGCAGATAAACTTTTAAAAGTTTCTGATGATTTTACATACTCTTTATCAAGATGAAGATAATGGGTATTTGAAGTTTTAAAGCATCTTTCATACTGTAAACAAGTCTGTACTGTCGATGCGGTCAAATCATACTGACCGACAGTGTTGCCACAGTCCTAGATCTGAAGTGGGCTGAAAAATAGTACCAAATTGAAACAAAAAGGGCTTAATTCATTGTTTTATACCAGCGTAATGCATGGCTCAATAACATGAAGCTAAGAGAGGTAAAGTTCTAGAACATTGTCCCCCCCCCCCGCTCTTCCAAGAGTCTAAATCAAGAAAGTGCTCGTTTTGAAAATGTCCAAATAGGACGACCCCGAACAACCGTGGAAGTAGATGATTTTTTTTTCGCACGTAGGAAGTATAACAGAGGCGGCAAATTAAAAGGGAAAACAGTTATCATGTTCGGTGTGTATTGTAGGGAAACCAAACGCGCCTCTATTTCAAAGTGATCAATAAACCAAAACAGTATTATGGTCATTAAAAAAAAAAAAAAAAACAACAACAAAAACAAGCAATAAATCAATCATCTCCGAGTTCGTGTGTAAACAATACATTATAATAAAACCTTAAAATATAAATTATTACACCCTATTCTTGCTTATTTCACGACCGAAGGAGGATAATAGACTGTAAGAAGAATATAAGGTAAGTAAACTGACATTTGTAAAAAGAATTGTAAAACTGGTCCAGCGTCCTAGAACCTTCCCTGAAAGACATCACAACACATTATTAATAATTTTAAGTGACAGTTTTATCTATGGTGCTGAATTGGGTAGAATTGTATCAACTTTTTCACAAAAGACGCTGAAAATGGCAGCGTGGTACCAACGGGACGATGTATGACAAAAAGGGCTGAATTTGGTACAATTGTACCAAGTGTGGCAACACTACTGACAGACTTTGAGCAAGATAGCTAGAAAAAAAAAACGTGCCAAGCCTTCTCTAGTGTCAATAATTATTATTACTAGTAGAACATTCTATTGTTATTCAGAAATGACCAGAACGTTTTGAACGTTCTTCGTAGTTTAACACTATTAACAAATAAGACAACATTTTTACGCATTGTGCTAATATTACAATATTGAATTAAATATTTTAACTTTATTAACACGAATTTATGGCATCAATAATGAAAAATATGAACACTTGCGGATAACAGTAAACACATGAATAGATTATAGCACTTCTGTTGATGTAAATTTCGTGCAAGTACTTTTCAAGCTTGACATTTTAAAAAAAGTACCAGAAAATTAACTTTTTAAATATACTGTATTAATATAAGCTTTTTTTGGTAATAGTATACATGAGAACCCCCTGATCTGCGTTTCTTCTGTGTTCTATTACCACTTCTACATGAAATACTATAAATTTTCTACGTAGTGCAATAGTAAGAAGTATCCATGTGGACAAGACATGCGATATGCGTTAAATCCCCCCCCCTTCACACACACACACACATAGTCATAGATAAAGTACAAGGGCACTACACATGCAGATATAAAATACAGGTACGTTCTTTTTTATTTTCATATCAGTCGATAAGTAAATAAAAGTCACTTTGTTACCCCCTTTGTAAGTTCGTGCATACTCAATGAATAATCCCTAAAAGTATGAGCGTCCTGCTCCTTCGGGAACAGATACAGCTTCATGTATACTATATCCCTTTTTTTTTAACTTGTAGTTTTCATTAAAAGTTAATAGTGATATCAATTTCTTAATAACCTAATACGATACGAATTTTCATACACAGAGAGAAAAACGTATGTGGCGTAAGTTAAAATGTAGGTTTACATATGTAAATCCTGTAGTTTTTGGACTTAAAGTACCACTATATGTAACGTCCTGCACCAAACATATAATTGAAATCGTATGTTTTAGAATAGGGATGGCCACAAAGTTCCGGTTCCAGCGGAACCGGTTCTCGGAGATCCGATTTTCAGAACCGGTTCCAGACCTGGATCCGAAAACTCGGTTCCAGAACCGAATCTTAGGAACCGGTTCCAGATCTGGATCTGAAAACCGGGTTCCAGACCTGGATCCGAAAGCCCCCAAAGACCCGTAAAGGAGGCACAAAGTTCACCTTCAAAACACTGCAAAAAGGACCATGCGCTTGTGCCCTCCCCGCCTAGACCCGCTTGTGTCCCCAGAAAAAAAAATTGGTTCACCAGTGGGTGTTTAGCAAAATGATTTGGCCAGTTTGCCTGTTTAGCCAATGAGTTTGCCACTTACTTAGTTTATTTAGCCAAATGAGAAAGCGGCCGCCGCCTGGGCACCTGCCTGTCGCTTCCACCATTTCATCTAGCATACTGTTCACAGCCTGCCAGCAGCTCGGGTTTAGCGTAGAGATGGTCACAAAGTTTCGGTTCCAGCGGAACCGGTTTCGCGAGAAATCGGTTCTTGGAGATATGGTTTTCAGAACCGGTTCCGGAACTGGTTCCAGACCTGGACCCGAAAACCCTGTTCCAGAACCGGACGTTGGGAGCCGATTCCAGACCTGGATCCGAAGAACCTGTTGAAGACTTGGATCCGAGAAACCGGTTCCAGACGTGGATCCGAAAAACCGGATCCGGAACCGGATCTTCTAGAACCGGATCCATTCATACCCGAAATCCGGTTCCACCAGGAACCGGTTCTGGCCATCCCTATTTTAGAATACTTTCCATATAAACGTTTTACATATACGTACTATCCGTATGAAAGAAAGAACTGTATATAGGCGTCAGGATTTCACACATAGATGGACATATGCAATACATTACTGACGTATGTAATATACGTATACGTATGTCATATGTAGAAGACTGCTAGGTGTCAACCATCCTTCAGCTGCCAATGTGGAATAATATCTAAGCGGGAAAAAAACAGTACGTATGTAACATGGGGATAAGTATGTTCCTTACAGATTTCCGTAGTAAACATATGAATTCCGTATATTTGTACAACATGCAGTTGACCGGATAATGGATTTTTTTCAGTGTACATGTTTGGAATCCGATGATCGAAACTGCCCATCCACAGTTTCGTTAAAATCTCATGTGTAAAAATATCGTAGGGTAAAACAGTTGCGCATGAAATTGCGATATATCCATGTAGGGATTCAGTATTATAGCTGCATTGTAAACGTTGATTGGCATAAAGTTTATTTTTCAATTCTAAAATTTAGCAACATACTTAATGGGGCTGCACGACATACCAATTAAGAAAGTCTGGGTTAAAGAGAAGGCATGTCTCCTAAATGCTGTCGATCTTTTGGAATTGAAATCTCTTTAAAATCAAAGTACACGATATATTAGAAAGAAAGCAGGGATTACATCAGTGGTTCTCAAAGTGGGGTCTGCGGGACCTAGCCAGGAGGACTGCGACGCTTAAAAATTGAAATGTGTTGTAATAAAATGGAACTCACAGCTGTTATGCAAGAAGTATTTTTTAAGATTAAGAAACTGCAGCTATGGGCAGTACGAATACAAAAAATAAATATTCATCATTTCTAGTGCTCTAGGATTTCATTCATTCTTCAGGTGCAAAACTCTCTGGTGAAATGCTCGAAACCTTGTAGGACACTTGAGAGCAATAGTTGCAAGTTTTCGACAATATTTCTCTTTTCCACAACCTGGTAATGGTTGGATTGAAAATTCTTTCACTAATGTAGAAATCCATTACATATAAGATATAAATCTCTCCAACACGGAACAAGAACAGAAATTGCAACTATCCTGCGATATTTCATTGAAAAACGTTTTCAAGGAAAATAAAGTTTGTATCTTTTGGCTGCGTGTGCGTTGTGAGGTATGAAGAGTTGTCTTAAAAAAAAAAGGCATTGTAATATTTGATGCCTTTCTCTATCACTTACTTATGTGAGCAGACCTTTTCTGCTCTTTGCAGTATTAAAACCCTAACGCGAAATCATCTTAATGTGGAATCGGACCTGAGATTGACGGTGACAAAACTTATTCCAGATTTCAATGCAATTATGGAAAAACAAAAGAATTTCATTCTTCACATTAGTGACCCCACATTTGAGAACATTATCTATCAAGTGGATTTCCTTTAAAAAAAAAAAAAAAAAAAGATTGATTTTCAGTCTTGAAAGTTACTGTATTTTCAATTGAAATTTCATTCATCAAGAAACAATCGTGTATTTTTAAAATCAATTACTTATTGCTTTATTTTTCTTGTCAGTGATTCTGATTATATACATTCTGATTATATAATTCTGATTATATATATATTAATACCATGTGAAATTTCAGATAGTATTGCAAGAGAGTCTGGAGTTCACTATCCGAATGAACAAGGGGTCCGCGTTATCGGAAAATTTTGTGAACCACTGGATTACGTGTCAGAATTCCGAACTTAGATATTTTTGAAACAGTTTACATGAATATCCTGTGTGTGTGGTGTGATTTTATTCTTTTACATTAAGAATTTAAATAAACTTCGTAGCCAATAAATCCCAACATTTTGTTGTACCTGTTGCTTATCTTATTCCGATCTCCAATACTCAATTTTCGATATATACAACTCATAGTACGGAAGATATTACGTCGTTGTCTTCCCGTGAAAAGTTGTAGTGACGTTTATGGGGAGTGGCCAGCTTGATTTCTAGTGGCTCGCTGAGCGCAGTAGACGGTAGAGACCTGCACGGGCCGGGCCCAGCCCGAGGCCTTAAGCCCGGCCCGGCCCGCGGGCCGACTCTGTTATTTCTTTGGGCCGGGCCGGGCTTGGGCTGGCCGACACTGATTTCTCTTGAGGTCGGGCCGGGCTGGGGCCGATCAATTGCAATTCTTTAATAATTATTGACTTTCGTTAAACTATAATTGGAATAAAGCCAAACGTTGAAGAAGTGTGTCCGTGAAAAATGTTACAAAGAATGCAATAGCTATTTACAGTTTGTGTTGCTTAGCGGCTCCTCTTTCACTATAGACGATTGCAGGCATTATGCGGTAAATTGAGCTCTGACCTTCACTGAACTCAAAATATAAAAAGAAGGCGTGGAATGTTTTGCCTGTCGCTAAACAATATTGCCATCTTCACTTTATGCTAAAAATCAATTAAGTTAGATTTTTGTTACAGGGAATGGAGTTTTTGTTCTCTCGATGACAGGCAAAGTTCTAGGAGGCCTTGGTACCATTCGGGAAGCAAGCGTCAGGTTGTGAACCAAAGTTTAGAAAATGTTTCTGAGGGTTAGGTCAAATTTAGTACTAAATTTTGAGAAAGATTGGGGCTCGAGCTATTTTTTTTTTATTTATTGGGCCGGGGTCGGGCCAAAAACTTTTAAAATTTATCGGGCCGGTCCGGGCTTGGGCCAAGAATTTTGAAAAACTTATCGGGCCGGGCCGGGCTCGGGCCGAAAATCTCCAAAACTTTTCGGGCCCGGGCTGGGCCGGGCCTAGGTACGTTCGGGCTGGATTGGGCTCGGGCCGAAAAATTCGGCCCGTGCAGGTCTCTAGTAGACGGTTGGTAGGGATTGCCTACCCTTTTACCACACCCCCAGCGACGTGCAGGTCCAAGCACGGGAAGCCAACGATATTATACCTTCTGGACTATAGATATTCATAGCACCCATTTTAAAAAATGAAATAACAGAATGGTGTACCACTAACTGTTCTACTGATCTTGCATTGATTCATAGTTGCAATTGTATGATGCAAGAAGAAAATTTGGCTAACAAATCTTTTATTCATTTACTTAATTACTATGGGAAACATTGAAAAATAAAACTGGTTAACTACACGGAATCGTACGTTCACAAATAGAACATATTAGTTGAATTGATCGTTTTTTTTTTCGTAGGGGGAATATGTTTATGGAAAAATATTAGAACCCCCTTTCTCATCTATCAATGAACATTTTAATGAAAATATGATTATAAACACAAATAAGATACTTTTTTTTTTTTTTGGAATGTAAGCCAGTTTTCGTGATGCAATTATAAAACAACAGACGAACATAAATTTTAATAGGGCCCCATCAAACGTAAAAGTTGAAACCATATTAGATTCGGACAACAGTGATGCAGATCCGGATGACCTCAACGACGATGAAGAGAAAAACTCTAGGGATGCGCACGAGTCGAGTCGAGTCGAGATTTAAGCCTGTCTCGACTCGACTCGAGAAAATGTTGTCTCGACTCGTGTCTCGACTCGAAAATATGTTGCTGTCTCGACTCGTGTCTCGACTCGACAGTCTCTGTCTCGACTCGACTCGAATCCGAGTCGAGACGTCTCGAAATTCGAGTCGAGACAAAATATACGAGTTAAAATATACACACACATCACCCAGACCATTATGACTACCTACCTAATTGTTAGTATGTCCACCTTTTGGCACGAATTGCGTCTTGGCATGGTCGCAATGTTCCTCGGTGGGTCGCTGGAGAGAGTTGACACCACATATGCACACACAGGTCATCTAATTCCCGTAAATTCCGGGGAGGGGGTGATGCGCCCTCAGGTCACGTTCAATCACATCCCAGATGTGATCGATTGGGTTCAAATCCGGAGAGTTTGAGGGCCAGCACATCACTTGGAACTCGCTCCTGTGTTCCTCGAACCACTCCATCACACTCCTGGCCTTGTGACATGGTGCATTGTCTTGTCGAAAAATGCCACTACCCATGAGAAACATGGCCATCATGAAGGGATGTATTTAGTCTGCAAGCAGCGTGCGACGCCTCGGCCGTCATGGTGCCTTGCTCGAGCTCCAATAGACACATGGATGCTCACTTGAATGTTCCCCAGATAATAATTAAGCCGCAGTCAGTTTGTCTCCGCCCCCCAGTACAGATGTCAAAGAGCTGTTCCCTTGGAACACGACGGATTCGCACCCTCACATCGTCATGATGAAGATGATATCGGGATTCATCAGATAATGCAACGCTCTGCCATTGTGCCAAGCTCTAGTGGCGATGGTAACGTGTTCATTTCAGTTGTAGTTGCCGATGCCGTGGTGTTAACATTCGCCATCGTTAGGAGTGTTCGGTGCACTGTGTGTTCAGACTAGTGTTGTGAAGGTCTGTGGAAAAAACAGAAATTTTGGGTAAAATTTCCCGAGCTGGGGAAAAAACGGAAAATTTGGGTATTATCAAAATCATCATTTTTGTTAATCACAGAATAATTTTAGTTAATATGTTAAATCAAATATATTTCATAGAGATATCTTCATTGTTCTATGTAAAATTTCGGAAATTTTGAAACCATTAGAAAAAAGTCATTTGTTCGGAAATATTGACAAAAAGAGGAAAATATAGTTTAAAAACTATTTGTTGGCCTGATGCTAATAATCTTACTTGCTGTAACATGTCTGCAACATATACAGTGGGAAGTCGAAAATTCGAACTAATTGGAACCACAGGTATTTAATAGTTCGGATTTTCAAATTGATCGGATTTTCGAAAATGACCAGGAAAACGCTATTTAGGCTTACATATACTGTACGGTATGTTCTATCGATACAGTGGTTATTCAGTACATACAGTAATTACAATACCGTACGTAAGGCTACTTACATTTAATGTTTCTGAAGAACCTGCTTGTACTCTAAATAACACTGTTCTTGTAAGTCACACTTAAAACTTATAGGCCTCAGAAAAAAATAAAAATAAAAATATATGACGAACAATTACATATACATGAACTTTTGTGAAAACACTGACTTCACATAACGTCGATGGACACGCTATTGTTTGTTTCTCGCTAGCATTAAGACAAAATGTAAAAAGTTTCTAGGGACCACGTTCGGATTTTTGACGTTAGGATTTTCGACGTCCTACTATATATACAATGTATTTCGCTAACGGAAAAATACTTAAAGCAACAGGTTTTAATTCTCCTTTACCGCACAAGTCAGTAAATTTGAGCAGCGAGAAATATATTAAGTTAAACTTCCGTTAGTTATTGTTACAGACTAGCAGAATATCCGTTCTTCGCACGGGGAGAATACGTTTCATTTTGGACGCAAAGGGCACCAAAACTGTCACCAATGAAGTTGTGGAGCCCCAAAACTATGAATTTGACTTAATACCGATAATTTTCAATTATTTTTACATGTCACCATCCCCCTTAGAGTACTAATGGGGCTGAATTTGTGGATTTAAACGGCATCCTCTTTTCATCTCAGCGAGTATGGATTCGAGGCCATTTTCGATCATGTATATATATATATATATATATATATATATATATATATACAGAGGCGAATCCAAGGCGGCTATCGCCCCCCCCCTCTCTTCACACTAAAGTATACACTGCATAAAATGGGCTCCAATCCTGTTTTACACTGGATAAAACTGCAAACTATGGTTTAGCCCCTCCCTTGATCATATCCTGGATCCGCCACTATACTGTATATAATGCTCAAAAAAATTAGGGGTTCAGCTGAAACATCAAACAAGATAGTGTATGAATAAGCTTGTGTTTGACTCATATATATCATACAAGAAGGAATTCTTTAAGGTACACTAGAAAAATGGGGCACATACTGGTGTTGGGGCACGGAAAACCTTGTTCACATGGCTCATGACACAAGACGGTTATGTGTGTACCTCTTGAACTGCTCACAAACAGGCAAGGCAACAACACTGATTGTTCCTTAATATGTCATATGATCACTTCGAATAGCCAACAGAGCCTCGCACCTGCGTGGCATCGATTCAATCAGATTATCGATGAGTTCTTGGGGAATGTTGTGCCACTCATCCAGAAGAGCGACTTCCAGCTCTGGAATGGTTGTTGGATTTACTGGCCTAGCGGCAATTTGTCTGCCATGCATATCCCAGACATGCTCAATTGGAATGAGATCCGGAGAGCATGCTGGCCACTTCATCCGAGCGATACCCTCAGCATCCAGCATCTCATCCACTAACCGAGCTCTGTGAGGACGAGTATTGTCATCCATGAAAAGGAACGAATCACCAATGGCACCAGCATAAGAACAAAAGTTTTCATGATCTCATCCCTATACCTGAGAGCCGTCAAAGAGCCATTTCGGATGATGTGGAGCTCAGTACGCTCACCAATGCTGATTCCTGTCCACACCATCAGTCCATCACCATGATACTGGGATTTTTTTCGCACAAACATGGGATTGTGTCGTGTTCCACAATCTCTCCAGATGAAAACACGTCGATTATCAGGCTCCACACTGAATCGAGACTCGTCAGAGAACAAAACATTGCCCCATTCATTGCGTCCCAACCCACGATGTTCCTCTGCCTACGCTCTTCGATCAACACGGTGTCGTGCAGTTAATGGAACACACACCATAGGCCTACGTGCGTAGAGACCACCTTCTTGAAGGCGATAGCGGACCGTTTGAGTTAATATTGTGCGTCCTGTTGTTGTTCGGAAGGCTTGCGGGAGCAGAGTTGTATTCTGACGCCGGTTTCGACGGGCTGTTAACAAGAGATAACGATCGTCTCTGGCTTTGGTTGCTAGTGGACGGCTCTGTCCTTGACTTCTTCGAACACTTCAAGTTGTTTGAAATCGATTCCACAATCGGGAAATCACACTTTGTGCCACTCCTATGGCATGTGACACCTCCCGCTCTAACTGACCAGCTTCCAACCTGCCGACAGCTCGCCATGCCAACGATTCTGGCAAATCACGTTGTTGCGCAATTTCACTACGTAGATTTGTGACGCACTAAACACAATGAGAATAAAGGTATCCTGGAGCTGGAATGTGTTGGCAACGCCGCACTACAAAATGATATCTGGTAGCGCCACGTCACTGATCACGTGCACAGATGTTCCAAACGGTTCGTTTGCAGGTTGGGCCTTCATGATTTTAATCTGAACTGGACAAGATACAGTGTTCTCACATTATTCGTAAGAAGTTTTACATGTGTTTTCATCTGATTCCCTAATTCTTTTGATCAATATATACCCATTAGATAAATATACCCATTAGATAAATATACCCATTCTTCGCATGGCAGTCAAGGCCTGTGGAAGTATTACCCTCATTTCCGCGACCGCCGAAACTATGGATCTGAGACTAAATCGATCATTTTCGATTACTTTTACATGTCTCGGTATATCCCCCCACCCGCTGATTCTCAGTCCGCATACAATGGTAGCTGAATTTGCAAATCATCGCTAATGGAAGTGTCACCATTGTTCTCAGAGACCGCGAAAACTATGGATTTGACACTAATATCGGTCATTTTGTATTACTTTTACATGTTTCGGTATCCCACCCCCCCGCTGACTCCCGGCCCACATGCGATTATAGCTGAATTTGCAAATCATCGCTAATGGAAGTGTCACTATTGATCTCAGAGACCGCGAAAACTATGGATTTGACACTAATATCGGTCATTGTGGATTACTTTTATATGTCTCGATATCTCAACTCCCCCTTCCCATTGACCCCCGACCCGGTGCCGCATAGCATGAATTTGGAAGTTAATGCGATCGGAGTTTCAGCATTGATTTCAGCGACCGCGAAAACTATGAATTCAACACTAATATCTGTTATTTTCTACTACTTTTACATGTCCCGGTAAACAACCCCTGAGACCCCCCTGGTTCGAATTTTGACAAAATCGTTTAACTCTGGTCTGGAGTCTGGACCAAGGTATTCGTGACTAAAATTTGGTAACTCTCGGTCAATTTGTCTGGTTCCCAAGCCGGTGCCGGTAAACGCCTCCCCCTGAGACTTCCCTGCTTCGAAATTTGAAAACCACTTTTCGTCTTGATCTCGGGCCTAGGCCAAGGTACCCCTGACCAAAATTTGGTAACTCTCGGTCCACTCGTCTGGTCCCCAGGCCGCATGCAGACAGACAAACACACAAACAAACTGATTTATTTATATTAGACTAGATAGATTCTTGCAAATTATACCAGATTTTCATATTATCTTTCCGAACTAATTTTAAAGACCCGCTCCTACTTATCTTTATATGTATACAGTATATCTATATTTATATCTATATATGTATATAACAAACACAGGAATAACCCCATAAATAACGCTCCTGGAGGACACCTTTCTCAAAGAAATTGCTGGGGAAACACTTGTACAAACTTCAGTTTTCGTACAGGACGATTACCGAGACCTGGTGAACAAAAAAAAAAAAAAAAAAATCCTTTTGCGATCGAATTAAAAAAAAATAGTTCTTCTCAGGTTAGTATTCACGGAGAATATTTTTATAAAATTTAAATTTGATGGATAAATCAGTGGCCTTTGAATACATTCACATCGTATCCACTGAGTTGCG
Organism: Thermobia domestica; assembly: GCF_964235325.1. Classification (NCBI taxonomy): domain Eukaryota; kingdom Metazoa; phylum Arthropoda; class Insecta; order Zygentoma; family Lepismatidae; genus Thermobia; species Thermobia domestica. The sequence goes on from NC_137469.1 coordinate 44,401,809, forward strand.
AAATTGTGTACCTCCAGACATGGACGTCCGAAGAAAATTTTCTAGGGGGGCATCTTCAATGTTTGCTATATTAGTCTGGCATTTAATGTGCATGGTTTGTTATATTACGTATACATTTTCGTGAGCCAGGGAGGCTCATTCTTATCAAACACGGAGATTATGAAGGAGCAGATCTACTGTACAAAATATAATAAAAACATCTCTTACGGATTTCTATCATCCCGCAGTCCAATCCCGAGACGGAAACATAAGAGATAGGCTTTTTGTTTTTAAACAAAATAACGTGTCTAGCGAATGCTTTACATTGTGAAGATTATATTAGTGAAAATCAAACGAATATAATTTTACAACTTAATATACATATTACTAAATGTTTAGGTCCCCGTTGCTATGTTGTTAGCGATGCGCCTTTCTCGAACGAGGTTTGATTCATGGTAGGAGCTCATGTGTTTCAAATCCGACTTTAAATTGTACGTTTACGTCTTCTAGAGCTTTGCTCCTAAAAACGACACTAAACTATAATCTAAATGTAATATTACTAAATATTAAAAAATAATGACTTACCAATGTGACGTCAATTTGGCAGTCATCAAATCCATTTTATACTTTCACTTAATCCAGTGGATATTAATATAACAATTACAAGACACACGCGCATATAAATACTCAGAAACAAGCACATACACACGTACACATACACAAATATGAACACTTCAAATCTATTTACATGTGTTGGACTGCACTGCATCAAGCATCTTCTCATGTATCTGCATTTTATGATTCATCCACAGATTTGTTATTTGTACGCATCAATCATTTTAGCATTTTCGGGAAGGTTCAGGGTTCGTTCTTCATTTAAAGAGTCGGTTCTCTGTATTGGAAACAGAATGAGGGGAGGGAGGGGAAATTTATACTTTATGAATGGATAACATTTTAAGGAATATATACAAAACATGCCGCTTCCGACGCAGCACTAAAGCATTTCTTTTAGCGGTGTACTATTAGTGGTACCCTGATGATAATACCCCTCCCGTCTCAAGTTGTAAAGTGAGAAGGGACAGAAACATCCCAGACACTCAGGGTTCAGTTGACAATAATAAAACTATGGGTAAGTAAACATCTTGTACAGAGTCACGTTTTGCTTATTTTTGAGCATTTCTGTGAAATCAACAATACAACAGCGGAAATACTAACTGGTTTTATTACTCCAACCATCGCTTCAACTAAGGGATAATTCCCAACGGTCAGTGAGCCATCTAAATTTTCGTTCTTTTTCTGTTTTCGTTCTCTTTCTCTTTTTCTGTCCTCGTTCTTATTCTCCACATCTTTAATGAAGTAGGGGGCGCCCAACCCCTCGACATTTGGACGTCTTTTCCTCTTGGTTTCGCCACTTGTTGAAGACAATCACCATAGCACTCCTCGAACACCTGACAAGTCTTGCAGTTTCCGAAATTCTCGTGCCGAGTGTTTCTGAGCGAGTACTTTCTTCAGAATAATATTAAAAATTATAGAAAGATTTTCGAGACATTCGAGTCGAGTCGAGATTTTTACCAGCTGTCTCGACTCGAAAATTCGAGTAGAGAAATACGTTTGTCTCGACTCGTCTCGAATTTTACAAAGAGTGTCTCAACTCGAATCTCGACTCGAATTCGAGTCGAGTCGAGTCGAGATTCGAGACATGTCTCGACTCGAGCGCATCCCTAAAAAACTCTGATGATGTTTTATAGTAACCTCATAGGAAAAATTCATACGCAGTGCCGGATTTACTTTTGATGGGGCTCTAAGCTATTGAAAGGGTCCTTTAAACATCAAGGTTTCTTTTTCAGTGACAAAATGCCGCATATTTTAGGTTTGAATATATGTTATATGCTAATTTATGGGCCTAATAGATATGTAAATAGAAACAAGGGCCCACTACAAGCAGGGCTGGGAAACGTGGGCTCCATTATCAGCTCCATACATACCAATCAAAAAATTGGCAGGGTAAAGCAGAACTATCAACACCAAAACAATACCATTTCAAAAACTGATAAGGATGAGATCTTTTCTGTGCTTGGGCTTCTCGTAGGGCTAGTAGACATTTCAAAAATGCTGTATGTCGCGTATTGACTGAAAAATTTGGACATGAGAAAGATCCACGCGAGATGGTTGCCACATTTGCTCTCAATGGAACAAAAACACCGTCGCGTTCTGAGGATGTTTCAATCAAGTGTCAATCAAGACTTTTTTTTATGCTGTAAAAATAACAGCGCTAACCATCCTCAGAGTGGTATTAGATATAAACGTCTTACTTCAGCATCCATCGAACCTTAGGTATTGTAAAGATAAGGTTTATACGTATACACCCGACCTCTATTTTACTGCACCAGAGATGAGATACTAACAATTAGGGTACAAGAGTGCTGGCTAGAAATAGTATTAGAAGGTACAAGATTCGTATTCTGCAATCAGAAAGAAAGTATCTAGAGTAAGAGATTTTGTACCAGGAATTGAACAGATATCTACATTTGATATTTTTAGCCTTAAAAACTGTTTTTTTTTTTTAAATTTTAATGTCTCACGATAATGCTCCGAGGCTGAGAGAGACGGTGATGGTGATAATGAATGAAATAACTTACCACTAGCATGACAGCCCTTATGAGCCTCAGCCACTCCAACACCATCTGTTAGCGACCGGCTGAATAATGTCCACTGTAGCAAGGAACACATGGTCAACGCGCTACGTCGCCGTCTCTAACAGGCATATCAGCAGCTCTCTAGACCTAATGGACATAACATCTTTTACTCACCTGATTCCCCAGTTTATCTCATGACGCTGGATGGACACCGTAAATTGGAAAGTACCGGCCGCGAATCGAACCCAGAACCACACGGACGTGAGTTCAACACTCTAACCACAAGAACACCCTAATGAATGAAATGGTGGAATTAATAAAATACATGAAAAAAAAATGAATAATCCCGATAAAATCAACGTATATAATGTTTTCCCATCACGAAGCCCACTTGCGTGAGCTGGGATTAAACCAGGGATTCCATACACTAGAGCTAAATGTCCCATTACTGTCCCACCTTGTCCATTAAAAAAAAAATATCAACCAATCATAATCAAATTCCTTACTTCCGTTTTTTTACTTTCAGCTAATAAATAGAACAGGGAAGCGAATAAACACGTTTGTGTCGAGAACAGTTAAAAAAAAAAGTCTCATGATCTTCAATCGGACTCGAACCCATCACCTGTTTCATTTTATGATCATAGCAGAACGCATGTCACTCGACTATTACACCAGCAAATGTTTGGCATAAGATAAAAGAAAAAAATACTAAAAAAAACAATTAAATTTACTTAAAAAAAAATATTTTAATTATTGTTATCGCCTTTAGAATAATAATATATTTTTTTTTTTCCTTTTCTAACACTTGAATTAATAATCACGTATTTTAATATCATCTAAATACAGAATATAATAAGATAAAACTAGGAAATTTCATTTTATGTTGTAACTTAACTTTTTGGCCTTAATAGAAAGTTTTTTTTTTTTTTTTATTCGAAATTGCTCGAATCACAGCTCTTCCCGTGGGTGTAGTAAATGACGACGCAGAGCTTCCTCAAGTTTCTTCTTCGCGTTCTGCGTAGGTAGAAGGAGAAAAATGAGAGAAAGGACGAAGATACAAAAAAAGAATTGGGTGAAAGAGAAAGGAAAGGAAGAAATTACAATAATTACGTTCATTCTTCACCTTTTGTTTTCCCTCCTTTGTGTTTGAACCTTTTGAGATCTTTGCCCTCTGGATTTTTTTTTCTTTCCCGTTTAACTTTGCACAAGTAAATAATTCACCCAATGTCGTTGACTCTCTACCAAAGTAAGTTTTGTCATTGGACAACTTTAGGTTTAGACTTCCAAACTATGCTGGGTATAAGCATGCTAAGTCTTTTAGAATGGCTATGTCTGGTCGTCTGTTTGTGCACGGTTACGAGGGTGTGTCCAAAGTTTCCAGTCTGACACTGGAATACGAGGGATGTTCAGAAAGTAAGGTTACAAAGCCTGCAACTAGGGATGCGCACGAGACAAGATTTGAGGCTGTCTCGCCTCGAATTTTCTCAGGAAAATTCTGGCTCGACTCGACTCGTGCGTATCCCTACCTGCAGCGAAATATATATATATATATATATATATATATATATATATATATATATATATAATTATTTCGTACAATCAATACAGCCATCAGATAGTACATACATTAGATTGTTTTTCGAGACGGTCCCCATATCGGTCGAGGCATTTGTCGCATAGTGAAATACGTTTGAATATCCCCCCCCCCTGTCCTTGCGTGTTCAGCCACGTTGTCACGAAGTGTTCCATGTCGTCGTATGAAGAGTAAGCGACGGCCTCCTAGGTGCTCCTTTAAGTGCGGGAACAGGTGAAAGTCGCTTGGAACGAGCTCTGGGCTGTAGGGAGTGAAGGTGATTGATGATATCGCAATGAAACTGCTTGAACAGCGTAGTGGTCTTCTGAGTTCCTCGTCGAAGACGTTTTCTTTACCAGCCGCAAACTTTTTGACCTTACGAGACATTACAGTCTCTCCGTAAACCTCTACCAGCTGCGGGGTAATTTCAGCCGCGGTTACATGTTTCGCCCCCAGAAATCAAATAACTCAGCGGACTTCTTCGCTAAACGAGTTATCCAAACGAGTAACCATTAGTGATAACCTACAACTAACGCCGTAGGTGGAGGGGGCTGAAACTGCAGTTGCCAATTCCATTTATTAAAATTACCGCATACTCCTCATTCCTCTACAACAGACGAAACACCAGAAATATCTTTCTTATAACCTTAATTTCCGATTCTCCCTCCTAATTCGGAACTGAGAATAAGTCATTCATATCATATATTGACATCTATAGAAGACATAACCGTAAACTATCTAGCTCCTTCAGTTCGTTGGAAGAAGTTATTTAAAGCAGTGACTCTGGTTTGAGCTCGCATACTGAAAGACAATGCTCTAACTCATAAGAGTGTTGTTGCCAAGGCTATAGTGAAATATTGTAGCTTCGAGAACATCGAAAACGCACACCACGGCACATATTTAACTCTCTAGATCTGGCAACAATGACCGTGTGGACTGGAGCATTGTAATGCAGTATAATAGCTCAACGCTCACCGGCAGATTCAAATCACTTTAATACCAATGAATCGACGCATTTTTATTTAGACAGTTGAAACTGATGCATTATGTGTTTCAAAGATGGCACCGCATGTCATTCTCTACTTATTACCAGTCCCGAAACTTTTGGAAATACCCTTGTATCAGAGCAAACATGGTAAGTGAAATAGACACAAACAGTTTTTTATATGTATTCAGAATCCCTAGAATATGTTCCATGTATGTTATTATCCTCTTAATTCTTTTACTGTAACTGGAAACGGTGAAAGCATACTATATCCGATGACAGTGTTACTTGCAATAGCAAAAATGGAGTAAAAATAGTAAGAAACAATTTTCTATATATGATCTCAGCATCTTCCCTGATCTTATCACTATACTAAAACTGGATACCGTTGCAATATTTGCAATTTGTTATTTCAATATCTATCTCTGTAGAGCAAAACGACATCAAATAGCGTGAAATGGGTATTTTGTTTTCAAACTACTCACTCAGGAATAAATTGATTTTGATTTGATTTTTTAAGTTCAGTGTCTCGTTCAGCAACGAGGTTATATGAGACGTAGACCAACAACTTAACGTGAGATCCAAACCATATGAATTTCCACCGGGAACCGAACCCGGGTCATCCACGCCAAAGATGCGTACGCTGACCGCTTAGCTACAAAGAAGCTCGACTCAGGAACAGGTTCAATCTTAGCTTCAATGCCACTAATGAAAATGGAAATATTGTAGTACCCCTTCCTGTTTCAATATTGATCAAAGACAATAATTAGCTAGAAAATGTTTCTTTGATATGAAAAAATCGCCCCAAGGAATGGTTCAATATTGGATTTAGTCTTCCCATTGAAACCGGAAGTTGTAGACACCTGTATTGAATAGGTTTTAATGTTGGATTTCATAAATCAAACTTGCTAACTTCAAGCTACACGACCATAGAAATAAAACTTATAATAGTGTAGATTCAATTGAATTGAAAAAGAGAACCAATAACATAAAACCAATGTCAGCAACAGGACAGAATATTTGAAGTACAAAATAGTTACAAATACTGTAGAGGATATCAGGCTTAGAGCTTATTTTGAATTCTCCCTGTATGTTGTTATTGTTCTTCAAACAAGAAATTGTAATTATTAAATAATAAAGAAGAGACTTCCCTATGTTGTCACCTCATCCCAATACAAATTCATGCTTACCATTCTCTTCATAGTTTCCGTAACTTTATCAAAACAAACTCAGCCACGCCGTTTCAGCAATTAACCAACTTCCCTATTGACCAAGATAATTGTGATGAGCTAGTCATCCACGTGCGGAGCACCAGGAAGAAGCGAAAGCAAGGAAGTAGAACAAAACCAGGGTACACGGGACCCTCCAGGTGAGAAGTGTGACAGAAGCCGCCAGAAACACACTTTGCACCCCTATTCAGAAGAGTCGTCGTAGCAGCAATTGAGAGAAGGTCAGCACGCCTGGGCCCTCACCATATACTGCATAACAGTGGTGTCATTCCGAAAAGGCCAAGACATCTGGGAGCTGTTGCCCTGAGGTCGAGAGGTTCTTCACTCTCGAACGTGAGGTCCAGGATCGATACCAGACGGAAACACTCAACGGATTGGAGGATAAGGTTTCACCCGATATTTGAAAAGGCTCATCATATCGAAATGGCTGAGGTACAGTAAGACCCTTTCCCTTCCTAACCTTTGCGTCTCTGTGATCTCTTCTATTAGAAAACATGCATTTCATTTCATTCATCCCCAGTTAATTACTTCAGCGCTGTACTGCTCAGATCCCCACGTACTTTCTCTCTTGGCATGCGAAGTGCTATCCCCACATTCTTTTAGTAAAAACTGATAATTGAGACAAATAACTGTGGTTGTAACCCCACAGTACACTACAGCAAGAATACAATCCATTTATTATGTATACATAGATAGATATAAGGCAATATTCCATTGCAGAAAACTGCTCCATGCTATCTATTATCGTATGTGCTATATGTTGATCAACGTAAAAACCAAAAATTACATTTCTGCCATTTCCGGATTTGGTATCCCCTCCATAAACAAACTTCATCAATAAATTTTGACCCTCTGTATTGTGCCCAAATCTTAGTTCTTAAGAGTTCTTGGCTCCAGAAGAACGGACAGGGTACAGAGTATTTTATATATATATATATATATATATATATATATATATATATATATATATATATATATATACAGGGTCCATTATGAAAGTAATGAACATTGCTTTAGAAAAACTGTTTTATTGTTCCGATTTTTACAAATCTTTAAAATTCCTCAAAATACTCTCCTTCTGCATTGATACACTTCCGGAGACGTGTTTTGCACGCCTGGAAAGCATCTTTAAAGTTCTTGGCTGTAATGGCTTTTATAGACCTTGTAACATGGGCTTGAATGTTCTGCACGGAGTCCCAATGTTTTCCTTTGAGGTGTCTCTTCAAACGGAGAAACAAAAAAGTCACTAGGAGTCAGATCAGGACTATAGAGGGTGGGGGACCACTGGGGTTCTTCTCCGGGCCAGGACGTCGACGACGGTGAAGGCGGTGTGACTTGGTGCATTGTCGTGGTGGAGTTTCATTGAATCTTTGGTGTCACTTCGAACGCGGGCGACCCTGCGTTTCAGTCTCTTGAGCACTTCTAGATAAAATCCTGCGCTGACAGGTTGTCCTGGTGGCACAAACTCGAAATGGATGATTCCTCGAACATCGAAGAAGACAATGAGTATGGTTTTGATTCGGGATTTGCTCATGCGCGCCTTTTTCGGGTGGAGGGAGGATGAGGTGTGCCATTCCACACTCTGCCTTTTGGATTCTGGATCGTATTCGAACATCCAGGATTCGTCTCCAGTTACGACATAGTCTAAAAAGTCCGGATCACTTTCACACAATGCCATCAACTACTTGCAGCGCAAAACTCGAAGTTCTTTATGTTCGTTCGTCAACACCTTCGGCACAAGCTTCGCACAGACCTTTCGCATTTGCAGGTCCTCGGTCACTATCCCATGTACCGCAAATATTGACATGTTTAGGGTGTCCGCGATTTGTTGAATGCTCACACGCCGGTCTGAGCGCAACACTTCACACACACGGTTAACGTTGTCGTCGGTCCTGGTCGTTGTTGGGCGTCCAGAACGGGGCTCGTCGGCGACCTTCTCCCGACCCTCCTTGAACGACTTCTGTCATTTTCCGTCCTGAGATCTTGACAAACACTCCTGCTTGTAGGCCTCTTTCAGCATCTGGTAAGTTTCCGTAGCATTCTTACCCAACTTGACGCAAAACTTTATGGCGTAGCGTTGTTCGAGCGAACCCTCCATCGTGCCGTGTTACAACTTGTAAAAACGTGCTTCACGCGGATCAACCTCCACACAATGTCACTGCTCGCAGCAGACTGACTCCGGGCGCGTTTGGAAGGACAGACCACCCACTACTTTTTCCGCGCCGACAGCGCGCGCTGCGGTGAATTGTTGAGTCAGGGTAGCATCGTGCTCATTACTTTCATAATGAATCCTGTATATATAGTATGTCTGAAAAATAGTGGAACTTTTTTAACTTAAACAAATCAAAACGAATTAGGTGTTTTACCAACTATAGTTCTTTTTATTCATAATACATAGCTTCCACATCAATAAACCGCTGAGTACGTTCAATCAATGCTAGGATAGAGTTTTAAGTGTTCTTTTTCGGAATCGCTTCAATGACCCTCGTCACGGCAGACTGGATGTATGTAACATTGTCTTAAATTTTTCTTTCATGGCCAATTTTAATTTTGGGAATAGGAAATATTCATAAGGTGATAAATTAGCCGAATACGGAGGATGTGGAAGCACACGGAGCATGTGCTTTTTTAGTCAAAAAGTCACGAACTACGACTGTTCTGTGACATGGTGCATTGTTGTGCAATAAATTCCAACTACCTGGTGTTCGATACTAAGGCCTTACGCGAATGATTTGCTTCCACAAACGCTCCATAACATCAAGATAATATTCACCATTAATAGTTTGATCATATGGAATGAATTCTCAATATATAATATCATTGGAATCGTAAAAAACAAATCAATTTTGTCTTTACACGTGACTTTTGAAAACGTAACCTCTTCGATTTCGGAGAACCTAGAGACTTCCACATAGCACTTTGGCGTTTTGTTTGAGGGTCTTACTTGAAGCACCAAGCTGTTATGTTCAATGCGAGCAAGCGTTTGGTCGTCAGCTAAGGTAAGCGGAACAAATCGTGAACAGAATCCTCGTTTATATAAATCCTTTGACAAAATTTCGTGAATCATGTCTTTCGTCGTATTTAATTTCTCCGTCATTCATCTCACAGTCATAGCGATTTTTGTTTTTCGGTCTGTTTGGTTTTGGGTCGTCTTCAAGGACTCACGACCGCCTCGAAATCGCGTATTCCACTCGAACAAATGTGTACGAGATAAGCATTAATCTCCACACACGTGTGTCATCAATTCCAATGTTTGTGTACATGTTTTGGCTAGCTTGAAATAAAATTTAATATTGGCTCTTTGCTCCATCGTGTTTTTATGACGATGTGGCACCAGATACACTCACTTTTCTGAGACGTGACAACGGTATCTCATGTAAAATAATATTGTTTAGCGAGTTCTTGTTCCACTTTTCGATTATCTTTTATCTATTTGAAGATATCACATAATTATTGTAAAATTAGCCGTATTTTAATTTCGCTGTGATGGGGTCTCTTAAGTATTTTGCGGAACAATCCATTACAGCGTCTCTTAGGAGATTCTCATCCATTCTTCATTTTAAAGACAAAAGAGAAACAATCCTTCTCCTTTACTTACATTGATAATAAGTTGTTTTATAGCCAAACTTTATCAAATTTAATTTTGAAGAACAGAATTTATTTCTGTAGAAGATTTCATTTCCATTTTTGTTTCAGTACAAACAAAAGGGAAAGAAAAGCTTGACATTTACATACCATAAACGTTTCAACAAGATGTTTACTGATTTCACGTTGCTGTCTTAATGATACTTTCAACTTTCATTTAATGTATGTAATAGGAGAACTTTTTAACACAAAAAAGCAAATTTCCTAAAAAGAGAAAAAGTGATTTTCTTGTTTCAGAGAAAGAAATACAAAGGAAGAATTATATACATCATTACCTGGAGCTACTATTCGCACAGCTTCTCTAAGTACAGTACTTAATTTTTATTGGGTAGTTCTTGTTTTTCGATTAGTATCGTCTAGCAGGAGAAGTTTGTATTTGGTTGTTTCTTTAACGATGATGATTCCTGTTTCGTTTACTGAAAGCAGTGTTGCCAATCAAAGGATCATCTTCCTTCCGAAGGGATTTTAAATCTTACGTTTGCTGAAGATAAAAATAGAGCAGTAATCCAGAGAGACGTAAAAGTAGAGTATGTAAGAAATGATGTGTAATTTGATATTTTGTTTACAGAAGAATGCATTGTAATCAGTGCCACTATTCTAATTTTTTTTAACAACCGGTTCTGAGAGAGGGGATCAGAAAGGGATGGATAGGTGCTGATTGCCACGGGTGCTGACTGCCACAGCCAATTATTGGTGCTGACTGCCACAGCCAATTATTGGTGCTGATTGCCACGACTGTCGCTGATTGCAAATATGAAGGTGCTGACTGCCACGACGGCGTGCTCACTGCCACGAGCCTGGGAGAAACTGTATTTGGAAAGAGAGGAATTAATCCCTCATACTGAATTTATGATTATTAATTAATTTAGTAGGGATTAATTTAGTAATCATCACAGCAAATTTATGTGGCATCCTATAAGTTACGAAGTTGCTCACTAAGTGGAACGACATACACTTGGATGTTTATAAAGTGATTGCCTTTTCTGTTATATGTACAATTTGCACATTTCATTGTTTATATTAATTGTTTTATTGTATTATTTAATGGATATGATGGTCTGAAGCCAGCTGACAAGGGAAGTTCGGGAGAAAGCACTCGCCAGCAGAGAAATAAGCATGTCATTTGAAGGACCAATTCATGCTGGTTACAACAGGTAATAATACTAACATTATAAGAAATACCGGGTGAATTCGTTATCAAATTATATTACTAGAACAACATATTTATAGTCATGCGACAATAATTTTGGACATGAGTGTACATGCAGAGACCTGTTTACCTTTGTTAGGAGTTGGTCTGAACAACACGATCCTAAGGTTCATCACGTTTCTTTCATGCTTCTTGGCGTCCGGTAATGTTACGTCTAGCAACTTTCTCTCAGGCTCGTGGCAGTCAGCACGCCATCGTGGCAATCAACACCTTGATATTGGCAATCAGCGTCAGTCGTGGCAATCAGCACCGATAATTGGCTGTGGCAGTCAGCACCCCACCAAAGGGAGAGAGATAGTAGATAGATAGGTAGATAGATAGATAGATAGATAAGTTATATTTTTTTCTAACTCTCTTAGGAAAAAAAACATAGAAGGTAGACAAAAGCAAATTATTTACTGGACACCACAAGTGACAAGTAGAGACCTACACAGTGCCTAATACAAGGTGGTGTGACGAAATTAGGTAGCACTTTGAATATCTTGGAAACGAATCATCCAAGATAGGTGGTTGTCAGAAAGTATTGGGAAGATCTTAATCCAGCAATGGATCGACAATTGTTGACAATGGTAAGCATGCTTTTTATATATAAATAGCCCTCATCACTAGTTCTTATTCTTGATATCTAAGCCTTTGAAATTAAGAAATAAACGCTTATACCTTATTCTGACAGATCATATGTTTAACCCTATACCTCTAAGAATTTCTAAAAACAAAGATAGTTAAACTAAAATTTACTGTTCCTAGGTATAACTGGTAAAATTTACTGTTAGGTCTGAGTATAACAAACGGTTCTGCGAAATCGAAATATTTTAACAACCGGTTCGAACCGGCTGAATAGCACCACTGACTGTAATCAAGGGATAGTGACCCCTTCGTTCTCCCGACTTATTCTGCTGTGATCTTTCTCTCTTGGAATGCTTAAAAGAGAAGCTGTAAGCAAATAACTCCTATATCCTGACTGAAATATTTTCCACTTCTATACACTGACTGAAGTAGTCAAATATTACCCACACCAGCTGAAGCATCACCCCTGAAGAACTAAAAGTGTCATTCTATATGTTGACTATAAGATGTGAGTAAAAGTGTCCCGAAGATAACGGTATCCACTTTCATTATTTCTTGTAACATGCAAGTAAGCCAGTGTTTACATTTTCCTAGTTCTTTTTTTTCAGCCGATATTACGATACCGGGCTGGTTCTTTTATGTGGAACACCGTGTGCCATTCAAACACCTTCATTTTAAAGACAATAAAGTACAATCTATGAATCTAAGCACGGGTAAAAGTGAATCTGGAAAGGTAGAGGGACGCATGATGTAACGCAGTCCACTGTGCCTATCGTTGCCCATTGTAATTCTTTAGGAAGTGGAGGGACGCGATAGATATTTTTGAGAAGTGGGAGCAAGACGTTCACTCGTTCCCCTTCACTTTTACCCTTGAATTTAAAGTAATTACAATGTGAGCAGCAATTTTTTGAAGTAACAGTCTAGAACTACTATATAAATTCCATGATTTTAAAAGGATTAAGATAAATCATTAACAGTCTTCATCCCGGCGAAATTAAAATACCGCTAATTTTACAGTAATTATGTGATATCTTCAAATAGATAAAAGATAATCGAAACGTGGAACAAGGGCGCCTTAGACAATATTATTTTACATGAGAAACCGTTATCACGACTCATATATCTGCTTTCGATTTCGAGCCATTTTGAAAATCGGCATTTATTTTCGCGTTTCTAAACAGCTGAAAACGAAAAGCCACTAGGTGACTTGTGAAAACGGTACCTCACGCAAAATAATATTGTCTAGGGCGCTATTGTTCCGTATTTCAATTATCTTTTATCTATTTGAAGATATCACATAATCACTGTAAAATTAGCGGTATTTTAACTTCGCCGGGATGAAGACTCTTAACATTTTGTTTTGTAAGAATTCATGTGCAGGATCTAGTTAAGCCATTTGAGCTATTAAAATTGTTGGTTGCTTATGTGACATTGTATATTAATGAATTTATACAAAGACCAAAACTATGCGTTATTAAATTACAATATGATTTCTGTACTTATATTGACCATAATGTCTTAACCCTTCAACACGGAAGAAACGTGACGAGCATTACACGTTTTAAGTATTTCACTAACACTTTCTCTTCAAAATGGCAAATTGTACCTTCTCTCAGTTCTTACACTTAATTTTGTCACTAATTAAAACGAATTCTAGTAAATTAATAGTGATATCAATAAAATATCCATAGTTGCTAGTTCTTTTTCGTTAAGGGAAATCTTCTATCTCTAAGATGGAAATTAAATTTGAGAATTTTGGTAACACTGTCGTAGAATGGAAAAAGAACAAGAAAAACCTGTTTCTTGTAAACTTTGGGTGCAGATGTCACCTCTGACAAGCAAAATAGCTAAGTTATTTTCCGTTTGACAATTTTCATTTTACGCTGCACAGACATACTGTTAAGAATGAAGCTGTTAAGCAAATTATAGGGTTTTCGGCTTCTGAGTGGGCAGTCAAAACGTGTAATGACTGTCTCGTTTGTAATAGTGTTTCTTATGGTTTATTTGTGTTTATATGTCAATGTATAGGCTACAAGAAGGACTTCGGATGTGAATTTGAACTTCGATGACACAAGATACGAAGAAGATTTTGCTCAGTGTTACCAAAACGTTGACAAATGAAGTCGCTAAACGACAAATGAAAAGGATCCTTTCTGAAATAAAAAGTAGCAAAACCTTTCATTCGTGAAAACGCTTGTCTATATTCACTATTGTAAACTTTGACATGTAGTTATACAAGTACAGCTTATCATGTTTTCAAAAACGGCAAGGTCTACCATTACTAGTGCTACCACTATCACACGAAACAATTTGTTCTGTTTCCGCCTTTGTTAACAGAAGGCAACCAATCCTTAAACTCGAGGACCATTTCGTATTTTTTCTGTACTTTTGCTTGTATTTGGAAGCATTTTAGGTCTTACTTGGGTAGGTTAGGAGACCTCACATATATAAGTACAGTTTCACAATTTCCATTAGTATTTGATTGTGCTAACACCCACTTCATTTTAACTCGCACTTCTGCAACTACTTAGCAGGCTATCAGGAATGATGTATTACTTATGTTCAGGGGTAAAAGTGGATCTAAAAAGGTAGGGGGACGGATGACGTCATGCCGTCCCCTGTGCCTATCTTTGTCCAAAGTAATGTTTTTAGAAACTGGGGGCACGCCACAGGTATTTTTTTTTTTTGGAAGTAGGGGACAACGTTCCCCCGCATTCCCCCTAACTTTTACCCCTGCTTATGCTTCTCGATGGAAGTTGTGGTGAACTAAAGGGCAGAGAAGATTTAAATTGTTCTTCGTTAGAATGCAAGGGGTAACAGAAAACAAAGTGGATGTATATACAACTGTATTCGCTCATATCAAATTGCTTCGAACTAAAAGTGTTTGATTACAGCAGGATAAGTTTGCAACACAAAAAGTCGCTAGATTTGTGAATAGGTCCCTAAACTGTTATTTAAAAATCAGCAAAAAAGTCGCTAATCGAAAAATTGATTTTTTTGAAAGCTTTCCTGGAAGCAAAATCCCCTGATATAGCGACTTTTCCCCCGAATTGGCAGCACTGATTTTGCTGTTTTCATATATTGTTCTAAGTACCACACTTAAATAAAAGTCTATTCTTTTTCTCAAACAATTTTGAAACCTAAACAAGTAAGTTTCATCTCATGTTATGAATCTACAGGGTGAGCCGAGCACCCCATATGGATATTGATCAATCGAAGAAGCAGAATGTAATAGTGGAAATTACACATTCTCTAAAGAAGTTATAGAAAACATTTTGCTCCACAGTGTCTATGTGTACTCCATCATTTTCATAATAGAGAATTATAAGCCTCCAGGCACGGTGTAAAATTCAATGATCCATTGTTGGACCGATGGTAGCAAATACGATTCAAACCGTATCTAAGTTCCTCAGGTGTGTGGTAACTAGTTCAGGAACTTTGTGTCTAATATATTTCAACAATTTATCAGACGATGAGAGATCAGGATTTTTGGAAAGCCAGTTCGGAGATGCTGGTAACTATGGACCTTCAAACTTAAATCTGGTGCCATATCCTCTTTGTTGCTACACTCTACCTTCTCTCTAGGATGTGCTTACATCAGGTGATCACAATATTAACTGAATTGATAAATAGGACTCCGTCAGACGATTGCTGGTCCGTGATGGTAATGTGGAGATCTTATAGATAAGACGTCATGTGAATGAAGAGGAGGCTAGAAGACTACAAGTACAACAAATAAGAACATTAATTCAGAAGCATGCATACCTTATGCCAGAGCTTTTGATATAATAAATTTGTTAGCACGTGACACTATAGAGATCCTTACAACAATCATTATATTTATCAAGTACACGGATAATAGACGTTACCAGTATCATCTTTCTGGAGAATCCATAAATACGTTGGAAAACAATTCAGTAAGAAGCAATTGCATAGTCTATGGGACTGTATATCATTTCGATGTATTTATTCGCATATGCATATATATTATTGCCTTCGGCGTGTATTTATGTACTTGAATCGGTACGAAGAGAAAAGGTTAACCATCAAACGTTACTTGGTTTAACATTGCATATCCGTATATGTAATTAAGATGACTAATATCTATATATCTTGGAATCCCATTACAAAGCAACACTAACGTGAGTTTGCTCTTCTCTGCATGAGAAACTTTTTAGTATACAAGTAGTTGCAATAGATAATAGTTCCAAAACTTTGGCCGAACGGCTGCAACACACCTTCACAGTGTGCTAAATGTGAAAGTATACCATTGGATAGTAACTTATACCGCTGTTGGGTTGAAGTTTAGCGTCTCTTTCAACATCAAGCCTATATAAAACATCAACCAACAGCTTAACATGGGATCCGAATGACAAGAATTTCTACCGGGAATCAAAGCCAGGTCTCCCGAAACAATGCATACGCTAATTATAAGGAAAGGAAACGTACCTAACGATAAAGCTTTTCTTGCCTCGTGTTTCTTACCCATGTGTCACTTTTCTCAAGCATCGTCACTGAATTTTGCCTATATTGGAAAGAAAACAAACTAGGAAGGAAGGATTAAGAAAAGAATAACAGTTACAAAAAAAAAGAGTTATTCGTCTCTGTGTGTGTGTGTGTGCATAGTCATGCGGGAAGAGATGAAAATTTTTTTGTCATAAAAATAAATATAAGAAGAGAAGAAGGAAGAAAAATCTAGGTCTCCAAGCAGACAAACAAATTCACACCAGTGTGCTGTAGTCAAAAAAAAAAAAAAAAAAAAAAGTCCTGTCGAATCTAAAGTTATATCTTGGATTTCTGGAACAGAAAAATATACGGTTTTGAATTTATGGACTGGTCAATTTCTGAGCAAAATATACATAGTTATATAACACATTTGAACGCTTTAGTCCATTTCTTATCCTTTTCATACAATTTCCGGGTTTTCAACATCTATCCACCACACTGACTATCTAACTTTTCTTTTTATAAGCAGAGAGAGAGAGAGAGAGAGAAAAAAAGATATGCGTGAGACCACATAACCACACACACACACAACACATTCGTTTTATGGCACTATTTTTTTTCTTTTCTTGGCACATTTTTTGGAGGGTATTTGCAACCCCTCTTCGCGTCCATAAGCGGGTAGTTGTAGGAACTTTATTATTATTATTATTATTTTCGTTTGAAGATTACGCATAGTAAAAGTTTTTAAGTATCCAATTTTAGGTTTTAGTCCCTCAATGAGTTCAATTTACTTATATATATATATATATCCGAGTGCGAGGTTGGTTAGATATACGATCGAAAAGGCAGAAAAGAAAGTGTAAGTAGATGAACTGTAAGGAAAAAGAAGAAAACAGAATATATGAAATGGTGTTAGGAAAAAACACGGAAAGGAAATAACAGTAAAATGAAGACATAAAGGGTAGGAATAAACTTCTTGCGAGTAACTCTGTAACTCAACACTACCCTAAATCTTGATACTATCTAAAGAATTTCTGAGAAGAGAAATAACTTTCTTCCCTCTGCTCACAAAATATAGATTTTACTCAGAATCCAAGAAAATTGATGTTCTGTGGTTTATTTATAGTAATTTCCGTCACATCTTATTATACATATACACACATGCATACATATATTCTTAAATTGTTAACATAATGGTTACACAACATTACTAAAATGACTACTCTGAGTTTTATATTGAACATGTTATGTTGCGCTCATGGTCTTTATATATTACAATGAAGACAACATAGCTCATATTTGGAACAAAGTCACTCATGGGTATAAACACATTGCCCATTACTAAACATTTTCTATATATATATATATCTTATACACGTTCCCCATATAAGAAAGTTCATGAGAAAGAAGTGTGTCCTAATTTTGAAGCAGTAGAAGAAAAAAAAATGAAATGAAATCTTTGAGTTTTACGTCCCACGGTTATGCCGGTTAGGCTAAAGGAGACGATGATTATGAGAAATGAATGAAATGGTGGAATGAAGAAAGTGGGAAGAAACGGGAGAACCCCGAGAAAACCCACGCACACGGTGTTTGTCCACCACAAAGTTCACTTGGCAAAGCAGTAGAAGAATCGTTAAGAGAAAGTTTTAAGGCAATTGGTCAAGTATAAACAACAGGTGTGTTACAGATGTCTGGAAAAGATAAACACAGGTCGGAGGGTAATTAAGTCAGGGCAAGTGGCCAACTGATGACGCGCGGGGAAGTACGACCCAGGTGGCTTCCCATGCACACAAGGACTTTCACTTTTAGTATAAATATCTACGCTCTAAGATATCTTTTTCAGTTAGTGTCTGATGAAGACAACGTTAAGTTGTCGAAACCGTTACTACTGTAATTTAGTTTTTAATAAACAAGAGTATATACTCTGGTCAGAAGTTTTTATTATTTCTTTAGTGAGTTCCAGTGTCGTGCTGGATAGAGTTGCAGAAGAATTGTGTCTTATATGTATTTTAAACATTGTAACTTATATATTAAAAACTATTATTATTATTAAGTAGTTTTCGATACCTGGGTAGAATTATTAGTGATAATATGAAGTGTGAACGAGAAATAAAAGTAAGGAATAGCGAAAGAAGCCTTTAGGAGGAAGAAAATACTATTTTGTGGGACCTTGAATAAAGAGTTGAGAAAAAGACTTACAAAATGCTTCATATGGAGTATTGTGCTGTATGGATCAGAAACATAGACATTACGCAAAAGGATAATAAAAACAACTGAAAGCTTTCGAAATGTGGGTGCGGATGAGATTGGAAAGAATTAGCTGGGCTTAGCGGAAAGCAAATGAGAGGGTATTAGAAATGGAAGGGAGAAAAGAATAATTATTGATATTGTTAAGAAGAATCTGGTTAGGACATTGGCTAAGAAGGAAGTGTATCATGGGAGACGTTCTAGAGGGAATGGTGTCAGGAAAGAGAGGAAGAGGGAGACTATAATTAATGGACGATATCAAAACAGAGAAATCGTACGTTAGGACGAAGAGGTTAGCAGAAGACCGTGATGCATGGAATTTACTTAGTTGTAGCAAATGACCTACGAATAGTGGCAGAATACCTATGATGATGATTATTAGGGTCTATCAAGCATTTTGCCTTTTCGGACTAATGAGGTTTTCTGCTTCTTTTTCTCTTCATTTTAGGTTTGGTCCTGGAAATGTTTCTTCCACGTTTCTCGATCTTCAGCTTCTTGTTTTAACTTCCAGTATTTGCTTCTATTCTTAAGGTCATCGATCATTTGTGTTCTTCTTCTTCCTATCCCTCCTTTTCCTTCCATCTTTCCTTCTATCCTTGTACGAGGAAGACAGTTTCTTCGTAAGATATGTCCAATCCAATTGGCCTTCCTACGAAGGATGCTAGCTAAAAGTGTCCTCTTCTCTCCTATCCTTCTTAAAACATCTTCGTTATAATCTAAGGTGTGGAAGCAAATACTCCTAATTAACAGTTCTGTTAAGAATGTTACATAATTAAAACTTCTTGAACATAATAATTGCATTGCATTATTACAATTTACCGTCCCTCTCATCGCTCAAATTATAGGAGATGTGGATCTACATCTTAATGTAGATTCTGAATCATATGAATCCCGCTACTAATCGAACCCGGATATCCCATGTTCATTAACAATGTAGCCAAGATTCAGCTCAGTGTTGATTTCTTCAATAGTAAAGTGATTTTTCACTGATATAAAGATGTACAGTATACAGTATCAATTATGAAGATTAGTTGAATGAATTAAATTTCAACATCCTTTTCAGCACCGATTGTATAACATGCATTGATCAAGAGCTTAACATGGTTTCCGAACTACGTGAATACTCACGTTCTAATTTCCGTTACATCCGTCACAATTTTAAGCAGTGAGAATCGAGCCCGAGTCTCACAACAAAGGCAAGTATGCTAAAATTTATCAACGAAAGAGTTGGTATATATATATATATATATATATATATATATATATATATATATATATATATATATATATATATATATATATATATATATATATATATATGGGGTTAACAACTTTTCTTAATAAACTCTTGTTAACTTTGAAACTAATGAACGTAAAATGCTAAAATTTTGTACGATGCAAATATCGGCAGAGGACATCGTTTGGCGTACTCTCTGATATCACAATTATAATAACAGTGTTGCCAGGGCAACATAAATGTATATTTTTCAAATGGCACTACGTCAGATTATTACATATTTGAAATCTACATGTAAAACAAAAACTAATAATATCATATTTATTGTGCCATTCGTCAGATAAATATCGTGTTGTCTGGATTACTTCAAAGACATGTTTTGATCCGTCAGTAAGATGTGGATCCCTTTTAAGACAAACCAGACAGGCATGTAAGATTTCAAAATGAACCTAACTATTCCTTTTAAGTTTTCAGATGGATCTGACGATCTTACATACGATCTAAGGACTCGGAATTCGCTACAGTTAGCCATCTGGAATGGGACAAAGGACCAGACTCCCGTTTATCAAGTTTTCTGGACAACATCTCGAAATAATTGCTTTTGAAATGTCCAACAGATATTTTTTGTCTTTGTTCAACAAATTCCTATCTATATCAGAAATCGAACAAGCTATGGGTTCATAATTGACCACAAGGAGTTTTCACAGCAAGAGAACTGTTGCCCTATTGACCCAGTAAAGTAGTACGACTCAATATGTAGAAAAATGCGGCGAAAAGGAAGCTCAATAACATGCAGGAGCTATATTCTCCACTGTAACGGGCGTTATACATGATTTTCAACTCAGTGGATGACACCGCTCTTCTATCCAGTGTTAGATACAGTGCCATCACACTACTTCTTCTAATTTTTCAATTTGATATTGTTAGTTCAGACAAGCAATAAATTATGCTTTGAGTTATATCATTTAAGGAACTAAAGAAAGGGAATACATGCCCAATATAAATTTCTCCAGGTTTCTGGATAAGAGAATAGTGTTCTTCTTGCACAATTTTATGAAATTGTTTGGCATATTTTTTTATGACCAAAGTATCATCATCCGTCCATTAAAGAAGAAAACAATACTTTCCTCGGGAGGTCTGAATTCACTTTCTAAATTAGTTCTAACACGACTCTGTTCTGTTCTTATTTTACACTTATCAACTGCATAGGAGGAATTTGTATCAGTTATTATCCCAACATATTGTAGAACACTTGATGCCATGACAGCTGTTGCCCAATTAGAGACTCCTAACCGATAATTGTTTAGCACTGTTGATCTAACTCGAATTCTCTTCTGCCATTAGGGCTTTCCAGTCGATATCCTTGGATTGTATTCATCTTCCACACACTCCGAGACTTCAGAGGTAAAACTATGTCTGTATTCATCAATTTTTGAGAACTTCCCCTTCAATTTAGGAACCTCTTCTCCACTTAGTGCTCGCTGAAGATTGCGAGTTTTCCTCTGGGCCTTCAAATTTATCTTCTTTGTAACTGTTTTGTCAATAGATTCAATCTAGTTCAAATCAGTTTAATCCATGTTAAGTGAGTTCTACTTCTTTTTTCCCCTAGCAAAACGAACGAAGAATTTCACAATGAAAATTCATAAACTTCTGTTTCTTCTCAGACTTTGCACGAACGGAAAATGTAAAATTATTGGTCAGAACTTTACTTATTTAGGTTTTTTAAATCTTAAGAGTCGTTAAAAAGGGTTAGAGCGTCTTTATGTTAAAAGTTTGAAGTAACTTTTAAAAATTACAAAAAAGGGCGATTTTTTTTTAAAATTTTCAAAAAAAAAATATGTGCGGTGCGGAAGATGTTAACCGATTTTTAATTTCCTTTATGTCGATTTTTTCTTATTACAATAGGCAACTTTTTTACACTAAATCATTTTGGAAAAAATAACATTTTCTTTCGACCCACCCTATTGTCCAGCCTTGCAAACTAAAGACGTTACAGTGTAACAAAACGACAAACAAACAAATTTTGCAAATGAGACGGACCGTGTAAGACATCCAAAGTACTTTGTCAAATACTAGGATCATTATTTGACGTATTTTGAACAAGATGAAACAAAGTTAGAGGAAACTAAAAATTTGACTATTTTTTTTTAAACAAAATACAGTTGTCACAAACACCGTTTTTTCCAGACCTGTTTTTTGGGGGAAATCCTCCCGCAGCTCTGAGAGTGCTTCCCGGGGCACACCAAAATAATACGTTTATAATATAATAATAAATAGAATAGTATCAGCAGTGTCCCCCTGGAATACTAAGTGTGCTCCCCCGGAACATTGTTTCTGAAAGAAACATGCCAAAAATCAGTGCTGACGATATCACATGGAAAGAGAATTAGTGCTCTTACCAAAAATCCAGCATTTTATATTCTCTATGGGCAGGGCTTTCTTCATGTAAAGATAGTCCTACCTATTTTTTTAATAATGCAGTACCGATTGTAGGAAATATTCCAAAAATTAGTGCTGAATTAGAGTTGATGATACCACACAGAAATAAAATCAGTGCTCCTAACAGGAAGACAAAAGATATACAAAAATCTCTAATGGTGGTATCATCAAAGAAAGCAATTCGTCCGTCATTCTCATGATCAGATGAACTGCATTAACTTTCTTTCTATGTGGTATTCTCAGCACGAATGTAGCACTAATTTTTGGCGTACTTTTCAAAATCAATGCTACACCATTAAAAGCCACGTGAAGACAGCCCCATCCACAAAGAATGTGGAGTGCTGGCTTTTTGGTTAAGTTACTATTGATTTTTCTTTCCGGTATGTTAATCATGTATTTAATACTAATTTCTGGGTTGTAAGTGATGATTAGTACTACTTACGTGGATGATGCTGTATTCACGGAGGTATATGTTTCTCGTTAAATAGTTAAATATTATAGAATTAACTGTTTAAAAAAAATGAAATTAATCAACATCAAACCTATTGTCATTCTCGCTCTTGGATGGAATACATATTCTTGAAAAATTATGGACACTTGCTTGCCTTTCTAACATAGCAAATCTGCATAGCCTTGCACAAGGAGATAATGAGCCTACCACGATAATTCTCCCAGATTTCCAATATGTCAACACTCACAGGTACGTACTAAGATGACGGTATGGAATTCTGTTGATACAATATTGACCTCTATATGGACATAGGACCCCCCCATATAAATCCTTATGCTTATGTGTGCGTAATTTACAGTTTATGTACGTTATGTATATGCGTACACATTGGTGAAACTTAATGGAGCAACCGTGGTAGGCTTAAAGGGTTGAGAGACGGGGACGAGAGAGGGCTTGAAGATTAATTACATGCTCTCCTAAAGTTACAGGGTTGTGGTCCAAGAGAACTCTCACTTGGATGGATGTTGAACGCAGACACAGAAAATCGAGCAAACACTGTTTAACAGCCGTGGGCTGCTTTATAGGTAAACATTTAGAGACGGGCATAAACTGTTTGCTATTACTCGATAAATTATATATATATATATATATATATATATATATATATATATATATATATATATATATATATATATATATATATATATATCGTTATATACCGGTATATTTTTTCTCAGTCACACATTTAAGAGGCAATTTTTCCAGAGGACCAAAAATTATATTCCCCATTTTTGTATTAAGAAAATAAAAAAAAGAAACAGTAACTGCTAAGTTATTTAATGCTCCTATGTTTGTGATAATAAAAAAAAACGAAATTGTATTTTTCACTTCATAAATCAACTGTTCATTAATTAATAAGCTCTTGGAAGAAGTAAATTTTAATGATGTAATGAATTCAAAACGTTCCCTTTTTTGCATTAGGCTTACAATTTATGTAAGCAATATTAAAGGATGTCATTGATTTAAAGATTCATTTGTTAATTTCATAAATGCAAATGAATTTAAAGTTTATTTTACTTTAAGCTTTCAACATGTATTTTGTTATGTAGTTCTATCATAGTTTAAGAATGTCAAAGGTGAGTAGATGGATACGTAATAACTGAGGAGTTATAGGATTTAATCTTAGTCGCCAAACTTATGAAGCTTAAGGATCTTCACTACAGCGAAATTAAACTACCGCTAATTTTAGAGTTTTTCTGTAATATCTTCAAACCAAATAAAAATATTCGAAAAGCAGAAACTTAGTGAACTAGACAATACGATTATGCATGTGATACGTTTACCACAATTCACCTATCTGCTTTTCGTATGCCGCTATTTACAGAACCCGCAAAAAAATGCTAAATCTGACTACAGTTGCAAATCGAAAACAGATAGATGAGTTGTGATAACGGTATCACCTGCAAAATCCTATTGTCTAGTTCACTACGTTTCTGGTTTTCGAATATTTTTTATTTATTTTGAAGATATTACAGAAAAACTCTAAAATTAGCGGTAGTTTAATTTCGCTGTAGTGAAGACCCTTAAGCTTTTGAGCTACCGCACCATTTTTAAATCCTAATGTGAGCTACCAACCAAATGAACTACCAACTTTTTTTTTTATCTTGCATTTGTTTATGGCGTATAAACTTACATTTCCAGTGAATATGAAATCAAACTGTCCAAATTAGCAAATGCCATTAGCAAATTAACGAATATCATAACGTGCACAACGCCATGCGTATATAACCAACTGTGAGATGAGTCTGACAATGGTAGTTGCGCGGGAGAAACAAGTAATTGTTGTCGTCAGCACCCCCTCTCGTTAGCATCAGCTCAGTGTAAGAATTAAGGTTACTCAACCGGAGCAGTTAACACGATCTACCGAAAAATGTCCCTGCGAGTTACTAGTAGCTCGAGATTGACGATTTGGTGATCACTGGTCTATGCAATATCATAGTTATTATGAACTAAAACAAAGATAATGAAGGTGGCCTATTTCCAATGCGATCCGGAATGGAGGGATTATATGAATTTTGGAATTTTGAAAAGTGGTACATGCAGTCTATAATCGTTATACCAAACTTTTAGCAACGTTTAATTTGATATTTTTTTAAATCTAGAAACAACGAATGGAGTTCATTAGTGTGAACATGTAAACAATAATGTTCAACTTGGACAGATGAAGTAGTTTGACATCTGTAGATCTGGACACACAATTTTCCATTTTTTTTTTTTTTTTTTTTTTTTTGTTACGGATAGTCAATCAGCGAATGCCTTCTCCTTTAGCCTAAAGGGCATATAGCTAATCGTGGGATGTTAAACTAAAAAGAAGGTAAATGCTTCTTTAGCGGCGAAGTAATGACACCATTTTCCCAAATTTACACCGTGCACTGACAACACTGTAAAAAGCAACTGTATTGTACGAGGTGTACCATGTGAAGCTTATCAAAATGATCTATGAAAGTGTAGCAAACTTTTTGTAATAAAAATACCCAGTTAAAATTAACTTTATATTATCACAATAATATTCAAAGCTATTATTGGTTTTCTCATTTAAATTTAGAACAGTAATGAAATTTCAATGTTGGTGTAAAAGTACAGTAAAAGTGAAATACAATTCGTAAAATCGGCAATAATCGACAATCATAACCGAAGGTAAAGTGAAACAAGCGTTGAGAAATTTTCATAAAATATAATTGCAAAATAACTGGGATTGAGTTTGTTGCTTTAATAGTACTTTATTTGGTTTCAAATTCTTGCTGTTACTGGTTCAAAAATGCTAATGCAGGAGGCATTAAGCAGAATGAACTTTAACAGAACAATGATGAAAATATCAAGAAAATACAAATCAAAATGTCAATCATTACAGAACATGCAGAACTGAAATAAAAACGAAATAAAATATTTAATTTAATGTCTCACGTCCTACGACCTTTAGGCTAAAGGAAATGTTTGATTCATGAAAGTGAACAAAGTTTATTTACTTTAACATCTCACGATAATGCAGCGAAGCTAAGGGAGAAGGATTTAGGATTTAGATTTCTGGGCTCTTGACATCTTTGACCATGTTAGCCCGTCACGTACGAGAGATGACGTCCCTCGGCGAGCACACTATCCGGGGAAAGAGAAGGAAGAAAGGATTGGGAAAGGAAACGGCCTGGGATCTATAAGTTAGGTACCACCCCAGCATTTGCCTGATGTGAATGAGGAAAACCCAGGAAAACCTCATTCAGGGTGGCTGGCCTGATAAAGCGTTTTACACTTTTTCGACCGAGTGTCCCCACCGGGAGTCGAACCCGGGACCGCTCGCACCGAAGGCGAGAGCGTGAGGGACTACGCTACGCGGGGCCACTCTAAGGAGTTATAATGAGATATATAATAATGGTGGAATAAAAAAAAACAGTGTGAGGAAACTGAAGGACCCCAAGAAAACTTATCGAACGGTGTTTGTCCACACTACAATGCCGTTTGGAGGAGGGTGGTATCGAACCAGGACCCCTGGAATGACAATATGGTAGAAAACGGTAGAGTCTCGAGAAAACTCACATATACGATAATGTCCACCACTCAGTCATACAATCTTGGATCGAACCAAGGACACTTACTCCATAGGTGACCACTCTACCATTTCTTTTAAACTACTATATATTTTTTATTACCTTTTTTACACTAGTGTAACTTTCTTGCAGTTTCCATGACTACTAGAGTCGACAGGGAGACGAACATAGAAACACCGAAGACAGAGTTGTTAACATCACATGAGCTACCATTCTACACACTATACATAATAACGTTTGAGAAACAAGTTGACGTATTAATGTTTCAAGTTAGCCACTTTTTTTTTTTTTTTTTTTTTTTTTTTTAACTTTTGAGCGACGAAAGGAGAAAAGAAAGTAAGGTGATCGTGTAAAAGGAAATCGAATTTGAGATTTCAACGGTTTTACACGATTCATAGCCTACACATACCACCGAAAAAGTAATTTTTCGAGATGTGTCCACCTGTTCGTCCGTCCGTTTTTTCTAATGTGCATTAACCTAAAGGCTATATCGTTCAACGTATCGAGATCAAACTTTAAACTTAACAAAATTAAATAAAACTTTTCAGTTTAACATCCCACGTTTATATCCTTTAGGCTCAGAGAGACTGAAAAAAAGGCAAGTGAATGATGATGGAAAAATTTGTGGAATGAATGTGTGGGAGGAGACGGAAGTATCTAGAGAAAACACACTGACATAATGTTGTCAATCACAAACTTACGTGGCTGGGGATCGAACTAAAGAGCAGAGCTAAGCGCTCTATCACTGAGCCATCGTGCCAGGAGGCATTGAATACTACAAGCCACTACGTTTATGTAGTACTGAACGGATATTATTCTGCACCCAAAAAGACAAGTAATTGTAAAATAATTCCACCTATATTTTCAGAAAAAAACTCATAGGACTAGATTGTTTTTATGAGAGAAAGAGTACATATGAAATGTAAGAGCAAATTTTCATGCTACAGCTATCATTTCCCCTTTAAACGAGTATCGTTTTATTTATTAAGTTACAACGATACGTGTATTTTTCTACTTGTACTTCAACATCTTTGGGCACAATATACTTCAAATTGATGCACAAGCTATATAAGAAAAGCAAGAAGAAATATATAGAAAAAAGGATATATATATATATATATATATATATATATATAAATGTAATTGTTTTGCTGTTGATATACGTAGCTGTTTTATGTTAAAAATAGAGATTTGTTGTCATACCAACGAAATTTAAATACAGTTCTGGAACCATCTTGTGTAAACTACATGCACAATTTTTAAGGTGTATGAATGTTTAATTTTGTTACACGATGTACTAAAAGGTAATATATTGATACAATGTACGAAATGGTTTTTGATGAATTAGTAGCCTAGTAGCCTAGTAATTGCTATACGCAGGGGCGGATCCAGGGGGGCGATCGGGGCGATCGCCCTTTCCCAGAAGAGGAAACTTTCTTATATATAAATATAAATAAATACATATAAATAAAACCCATCCCAAAGTTTGGAGCCCTTAAAAGTAGAAGTATGACAACCCACCGCCCCCCCCCAGAACTCGGTCCTGGATCCGCCCCTGGCTGTATGTATAAATTTATGTGAACTGTGGGACTTTAAGTTTCATCGTTATAAAGTGTACAAATACATGTTGAATTAGGAAGTTTTTGGAGGAGGGTTCGACCCCGGTGGATTGCTCCTGTGCTTTCATCCCTGTAAAACACATGAACGAATCGTGCTGATGGAGGGAACTGCAGAAGGGAAATACCGACTAAATACTACAAACCCTACAAAAGAAGATTAAGTTAGCCTAATAAACGCTAAAAATAGCTTCTTGTAACTTTCCAGTATTTAGATTATTTTCTATATGAAACTGTATATCTTCAGTACTATATAAGCTCTGTGACACAGTGAAAAAGGATCACAAGGTAGAAGTTTCAATTTCGTCCAGTAGATGGCAACCGTTTCAGTACGTTTTGCTGCATCTCCAGGACCCGATGTGTAACTTAGACCACTTTTGTTTCAGTAGTAGATAAAAGGTACGGACTAGCGCACTAAACTCTGTTGATCCAATTCCTTAAATTAAATCATGTAGTGCTGCAGTTTTTGATCTAAAATTTTATTGTGAACTATGAACAAAATTATAAGGCAGTTTCCGGAAACTTCACCGAAGGAAAACTCATTCCAAAAGCAACAGCGGTCATCAGGGGGGGGGGGAAGATGGGGCGATCGCCCCTAAGAGGAAATTGTACTTGGGAATATTGAAAACCCAATAGAATTTTTACATTAGTTACAGCAAAATTTGAAACTATATTTGAAACGTCGCTTATACTTGCTCCCCTTGGAAATCACAACATGGGCGCCCTTGCCCAAAAATTAAACTACCTGTTGCAGATTTTTCCATAAATAATACGAGGATCGTCCAGAAAGAAAAGAACATTTTAGCCTGGTTAAATGAAAACAAAGGATATCAGCATAAAACTGTATTGACAAAACCACAGGACCTCACTCTACTGTTCTAGGTAATCGCCATAGTTGTGAACAGTGTTGAATTCTGAAGTTTTCACCCGGAGGGGAATGTGAACTCCTCGGGGGGAGGGTTGTTTTTCTGTATTTTTGCAATAAAGCAGCATATTTAACAGTTCCATTCACATCCACACCTTACCTAATATTAGGACTAATTGCTGATAAATATTCAATGTGAGATAATTAAAAAAAAACAATCGTTTAATTTTATCTAAAACATTAAATAAAGACTGAAAAAAATAATTTAGACTAAATTTTAACTGCTATTTACAGTAGCTATTTTTGTTATTATTTCCTTTATTCAGTAGTTACTGTTTGTTACTAATATAGAAGTTTTTAAAAAGATTTAAATTAACTCAAATATTTTTTGTCCCAAAACAAACATACATAGGAATATCTTAAGAAAAAGTTATCATTCTTTCTCACACTTCTGATTCTAAATCAAGCATATTAGCCTTGGTTTCTTCACTGCATACACATCAATAGTTTAGTTTACAAAATCTTCAGTAGGATTAGTGCCGTGTCGTGGAAAATCAACGCTTGGGGCGAGAGTATACGACGGCACCACCGTACATATGAGTGAGGTCGACAGACCAGCCGCGAAAGGTGAGAATATTTTAAAAAGTAAACCCTGCCTTTCCTTGATTTTGAGCACTTTTTATTACTTTTTTTCCTTTCATTTTATACATATGCACATACCCACATGTGTGTCACTCCTCTCTTTCCTTTTTTCTTTTTCCCTCCCGAATTTTGCAACCCTTACTTCGGCGCCCGGGGCCATGGCCCCGCTTGCTTCTCGCCCATGGCACGGCACTGAGCAGGATCTTCGTCACCATCAATAGCAATCTTTCACTTATTTACTACTACTGTATTATATTGATAAATTCTATATAAATCTCTAACCCAGGAGGGATAACTATTCCTCCCTGATCCCTCTAAATGACGCCCTCTGAACCTCACCCTTTAACTGACTTATTTTTAGTTAAAGAAAGGTGTGGTTACTTTAACAATCGTTAAACAATCGTCTGTTACTTCCGATGCGAGAAATGGGATTTAGGCGCCCTATTTCAAATAATGCAAGAACTGTACATTTTCAAGAACTGAAGTCTGCTGACATCAGAGATCATATGGAATGATCGAAAGATCTTCCCTATCTTTCGTTTCCTATCTTAATCTGTGCTAGTGCTATCTACTAATATATAATATAGGGCGAAAGTACAGTACCTACTAAAATACAAACCTTTCTTCAACAGTTGACAATTTCATGTTCTGCTAAACTCGGTCATAGCGTTAAGAAATACAGGTTTTATTGACTATTTGGTATTCTATCTTAGATGCTATATGTTTAATATTTATATAGAATGGGCCTGCGTGATTTATATGTATATTGAGAGATCCGATTTCGTCTGCACGTGCACAGAAAGAAAAGTAAATAATTGGGTGAAGTAATTTCTATATTTTGTGACTGAAATTTTAGGAGTTTCTCCGGGGGGAATGAATTTTCTTCGGGGGGGGAGATTCCCCCCGGGCTACCCCCTGAATTCATCCCTGGTTGTGAAGTCACTTGTTATAACGTAGGACCAGTTTTTCAATGCCGAAGTTATACTGATTGCCGCCAAAGGTTTGAGCCAAGCTGTCGCTGCTTGCTTGAGTAACTAAAGTGCACTATCACTACTTCATATGTAGGAGCAATGGTGAAATTTGTGGAAAAGGTCCGTGTAACGTGTTCAAAGTGAAACGTCAGTTTCCCTGAATTTTTTCTTCGACTTTTTACTTCAGTTCTTCCGTAACAAGTGATGCACTCCCACTCTGATTTTTATCATGCACGTTAGTCCTTCCTTGATAAAACATAATGCACCATTTCCTCACTGATGACTCGTTCATTGTACTATCACCCATGGGCGGCGATTAGGAGGGGCAAAGGGGGGCAGTTGCCCCCCCCCCACTTTTTTGAAGTAACCCATTAATGTATATAGCTTCATTTGAAAATGTTAAGTTTTCTATATATATTACTGGTTCATAAAAAATGGTGCCATATAATATTTTCTGTTGCGTGAGTACATATTGGTTGTCTTCTCGTGGAGTTAAGCAAGCTACAGAAATTGCGTTTTAATTTCAATTCAAACCAATTAATATTGCAATTGCATATTTCTTTAAATTTCGTAGCATATGCTTGTAGTATTTACTGTCTTTCATTTTCTAACAAGGTACATTCGCGAAGTTTACCCTCGGGATTCATGTAAAATTGATTCAAATGCAAAGTTCTCCTCGTCACAATGTATATTGCACAAATTTTAGCGGCCCATACTGGTATTTATGTACCTTCATATATCCAGAAATCAATCATATACTAGTATAACGCTCAGACATGAGATTGCTTTTAGTTTCCTTAGATGTAACTGGACATGAATGTGGGCATGTGCAAAACAAATTTGATCAAGTACTGCTTCTCTGACACATGCTACCAACCCGAGCTGCCATCTTGGATTCAACTTTCGGTTTTTCAAAAGGGAATAAGTGCAAGTGAGACATCAAATTCATATACAATTTTCTCGGTAACTCACTGATATAGAGGATTTTACCGTTTGCAAGGTATTGCATGTTAAATCCTTCCAGGCATTTCGCGAATAGACATTACAGAGTAATATCAGTTACACATATATTTTTGATGTTGACAAATCAAAACAATTTCTAACTGGAGAAAATATTGTAGGTATTAACAAACTCCTTACAACATTGGTGTCATAATCTTATTACATTTCTGTGAGTGATTGTATTAGTTCCATGATATACTACAACAAAGAAGTATTGTATAACGGTCAAAATGCTTAATGTAAATTCAAATACGACCATATTTAGGTGAAGACCTTTTCCGTATTGACGTCTGTGTTTCTGTATTATGTACGTTCAGAGAATATTTCGTCAACGATAAATCACGTAAACATTACATATACACAGCGGGCCCTGCACAACTTTCTATTTGATTCAATGTTCATGAAGTGCCTGACATTTAACATGCAATAGCTACGATGAAACTCACTACATTAGTAAGTTTCCGAGAAATTGTACATGAATTTGATGTATCACTTGCACCTATTCCCTTTTGAAAAACCGAAAATTGAATCCAAGATAGCAGCTCGAGTTGGTAACATGTGTCAGAGAAGCAGTACTTGATCAAACTTGTTTTGCACATGCCCACGTTCATGTTCAGTTACATCTAAGAAACTAAAAGCAATTTTGTGTCCGAGCGCTATACTAGTGTATGATTGAATTCCGGATATATGAAGACTCATAAATACGCAAATTACCAGTATGAGCCGCTAAAATTAGTACAATATATATTATGGCGAGGAGAAGTTTGTATTTGAATCAATTTTACACGAATCGTGAGGGGACACTTCGCGAATGTACCTTGTAAGAGTAATAACATATATGTAATAACATATATGTAATGTCATATGTGGAATTATAAATTAAGTTATTCATTAATCTCCAGTTTGAACATAACTTTTCAAAACAAGCCTCATTACTCATTACTATAATTAATATTATCCTTTGTATTTACTTGTTTTGTAATTTTTTTTTTATTAAATAATCTGATCACACAATTTTCCAGACAGAATTTTAAGATATTCATGAGCAAGGAATCAAATCTCTTCTTCACCTTCGTTGTTTAAGAGTACAAAGGGCTAGTATCTACTTCCGTTGCTCTTGTCAATTTATTTAATAAAATATGAAATATGATATATGGTATTTTAACCGAAGAAGATAGTATCCTATTAGTTATACAACCTTTCGTCAAACAAAGTGTTAGAAACAACCAGATAAACTAAGATTGATACACAAATATTCAGAGCATGCCTTGCCCCCCCACTTTTAACGTCCAATCGCCGCCACTGCTATCACCATAAACATTCTCTACTTGATATAAATTTTAATAGACTTTACTTTTTGCGCGTTTAGAAAACGAATGACATTCCGTACTTCATATTTGGCGGGATTTGATTGGCGCTGCCATTTTGAATCGCTGCAAAAACAGGTAGTGTGACCGAACAACATTGAGACTCGGCTCACACTGACTGAAGGAAAGAGCTAACTCCCACGCGCGCGATCGCATTGCTGAGAGGTCGGCTCCGCGCGCGATACGCAATCGTTGTTTACTTTCAGGACATCTCACGTAATTTATTCCATTTGTAAGGTTATTGATGATTTCTTAAAATAATAAAATATTAATAAAATCTCATGAGTGGCATTTTACAAAATTGTCAAAAGAAAAACTCATCCCAAGAGTAAACTAGCTGTTGTGAATATTTTCATAGATATGATTTATGCAACATTATAACAACAATAATAAAATATTTACTTATAAAATACAACAAAAATTGCTACAGTCGTTTTTGAGAAAGTATTCTGCAAAGAAACTCACCCAATGTGAAGTCTCTCGTAAGGAACTCTTTACACAATATTATAGAGTTACTAATAAAATGTTTATTTATGAAATATGAACAAAATGGCTTTAGTCGTTTTTGAGAAAATCGTTCGAAAAACTCACCCAAAACTCATTCAAGTTTTCCAAAAATCATAACAAAATCATTTTTGAGAAAATGGCAATTTTTGATTTTTTAAACAGTGACTTACACCACTGTAACTTTAACTCGCCTACATGTGACTTGTTTTGGGGTCCTTTTTCTTTGAGAAAAGTTACTTACACCACTGTGACTTCAACCCGTTTATATTGGCTTGTTTTGGGTCTTTCTTTTTCATAAAGTTACTTTCACCACTGTAACTTTAACCTGTCTATATGTCATTAGTTTTGTGTTTCTTTTTGGAAAAGTGACTTACGCAACTGTAACTTTAACTCCTACATATATGACTTGTTTTTATGTACTTCTTTTTGAGGAGTTGATTTACACCATTATAACATTAAGTTGGCAATACGTGACTCATAGCTGCGGGAATGAATCAGTACTTCTTGTGAAAAAAAAAAAAAAAGTATGTATCATATATGCTACAGATAAACAAGGAAGACCTGGATTGAATGCACAAAATAGGGAAGAGAAAAACGTAAAATGGGGTGATGAAAACAGAGCAAAAGGACAAGGGCGAAAATGTTCCGTCAGAAACGTGTCTGGTATAGAGAACAAACTAAGCCAATTTAAAACAATTTCCGTCAGGCAAATGTGGACAATACGCATTGACCGCGCTACAATATATACGTACGAAGTTACAGTTCTGTGACCACGCATGTTCATGGGCACAAATTGCCTTTAACTCTCGCGTTCACATTCCCTTCCCGTAACCCCCTCAGACTCTTCGACAACCCCTAAAATCTTCCAGCAACGAAAAGAGAGAGAGATTATTCGTAAAATTACCAACCATCTAGTGTTATTCCCTAATTCAGATTCTTCTCCCTAGCAAAGTTGGCATTGCTCTATTACCAGCGCCCTCTCTGACGAATGATAAGCTACGAAATTAATTTGATACTGAATGGCATTATATCATCAACGCCGCGCAGAATAAATTTACAGATGGTTATGCTCTAACCAGTAATAAGCACAATAATTAACTTTTTTGCACTAAAATTAACAAACTAAAGCGTGTTCATTTGGTAGCAAATTGAATGATAGCTCCAAATAATAGCGAAAAAAAGACTTAAATATTGCAATAACGCTTTATTTGTTCATTTTTCCTTATATAGTATTAATGAAATTATGATGCAGTGTGGTTGGACGGTGCAATTTATTATTAATTTTCTATTAAAGATAGATTTTATAAACTAGCGGAAACAAAGTGTGAATAGTAATATTGCATGAAAATGAATATATTACAGCAACGCTGGGCATTTTATTGATCCAGGTGACGGATGTAATATGGTCTTAATTAAGATAAATTATTATGCGGACAATGGCTCTATTATAATTAATGGCAAACACGGTTATATTCGTTCATTTCACAGTTCGTTTTGTATTCTAATACTTCCTGTTTCAGTTATCTTATACAACATATTACTTTATGATACGTTTCTCAGTTCATCTACTAGTATACATGCATGTTACAAATTGATTGTTATAGATTAGTAGTAGATTAGTGACACTTAGTAGTAAGTTCTTTATTGGTGTTTCATCAGCAACGTGTGAAATAAATAATACATTATTGAAATTGTTTGCTTAAGCCTGTCTCAGACGGGACTGAAGTAAGGCTGCGATTCACGACGTAAAACTCGCGACCATACTTAACGATCGTGTGAGACGTAACTTGCCCTTAGTTCAGGTTGAAATTTTCTGCTGTCTTTATTTGGATCCTGACTTGGAAGAAATAGAAGCAGTTTCTATTTTCTTCTGGACTTCCATACAACTACCAATCAGAAAAGTGTAACGCCTGACGACATTCAACTTTATTTCTCGCTGTCATTTGAAAACAATGCTGCCGCCTGAACAAGAGAAACAATGATATTAATAGTCATACGGAAAATATGATTTTTTTTTTTTTTTGTATAACGTGAGCATGATTTATATTATTTAAAAATGCAAGAATAAAGGTATGCAGGGAAATATGAACACTACAGGTGTGAACAAATGTAATTACATCTTTTAGAAAAATAAAAATAGGTGATTTAAGTATATTGTGCAATTTATATACCAAAAGATAATGTAATGTAGTATAGAGATCGTGCAGTTTTACTTTTGACGCACCACTCGAAATAATTGTTCACAAATTAGAATTCTTTCACTTATTCCCTTATTTTTTCCCAAAAGATTTGCATTGGGCGACATAAAAATATTTCATATGGCATAGTTAAAATTCAAGGGGGCCGTCATAAGCAATTGTTGAAATTACAATTCGTTTACGATTTTCGTATACATACAGCGGTTGGATATATGCATAGAAACCAGTGCAAAAAAAAAAAAACAATCTGTGCTAGATGGCCACTAAAAAGCACGAATGCTATCTAACCGAGTCAGGGCAGGACTGAGCTGGAGGTCCCGAACGTTAGCTAGGGAGTGCATCCAAAGGGAGCGTAGCGAGGGTAGTTTAAAGAGTGGGTTTTGGTAATGATACAAGTTTTAATAGCATTCGTCATGGTTTCATACTATAGTGTTCCACTCGTAAACATAATATACAACTTCTGTACACTGTGCAAAAATACAGCACCGGTGGAAAATCTTTTATATACACTCATTTATTTTATCCCTAGTAAAGTATTTGTAAGGATTTTACACTAGTCATACACTTGTAGACATAAAATACAAATGTATTACTTTGTATTTAATTCTATCGCTTGCAGAAATTTGTTCTTTATAAATATAAAAAATGAAATGAAATCTTTAAGTTTAACGTCCCACGATTATGCCGGTTAGGCTAAAGAAGACGGTGATAATGAGAAATGAATGAAGTGGTGGAATGAAGGAAGTGGGACGAAACGGGAGAACCCCGAGAAAACCCACGGGCACGGTGTTTGTCCACCACAAAGTCAACACGGCGCGAGCTGGGATCGAACCAGGGACTCCAAGCACCGGAGGTGAACGCTCTACCACTGAGCTACCGCGTTCCCCCTCTTTATAAATATGTATTTCATGCAAAGTATTGAATTTTACCTGTAAATCTTCCAAAATGTGGTGCGACAAAAATTAGCCACTACCAAAAAAAGAAACGATGAGAGTTAATTGTCATTAGTGTTTTATGGCCTTTGTAGAATTTTAGGCAACAGTTCTAGAATACTGGCACAATGCAAAACGTCCGGGTGTAGAGCATAATGGGGACCCGGACGGTATAAATTTACTTTATGGGGTATGTGGGTAGTGATTTGAGCAGATATCCTCAGTACCTATACAAGAAAATTGCTCTTCCTCCTTTATTTTAGCTTTCCGCGCCTGATAACTGCCTTCATTTACATATTTGGCCAAGTCATTTGATTTTCAGTTTGCGAAAAAGAAAAACAATAATATTTACGATTACGATACTTGATTGCCCTTTACGTAACACATTCTTCAAGTGTTTTCCGTTTGTTTAATACATCGGTCACGAGAGGCTCTGCTGGTAAAAGCTACCTAGTTTTAAGGATTGTCTGAGACCCCTACATAACCTCAGGATAAAAGAAATTGCATGGAAGTTTGAGTTAAACAACGCTGTCAAGTTGTAACCTGGTTTGGGGCCTCAGTTCAGGTCCGTGTGAGACGGGCTTTATAGTATACTAGCTGAATACCCGTTCTTCGCACGGAGAGAATACGTTTCATTTTGGACATAAAGGGATGAATTTGGATTTAAACGGTATCGGAAGTGTCACTGCTCGTCTTAGTGACCCCGAAAGCTACAAATCGACACCAAAATCGGTCATTTCCGATTATTTTTACACACACACACACACACACATACCCCCCTCTCCTAAGTTACGGGGCTGAATTTAAATGTCAATTACATTAAGTGTCACTGTTCAGCTCAGCGACCCCTAAAAAACGGATTCAACACTTAATATCGGCTATTTCCGTTAATTTTAAATACCTCCTCCTTCCTCTGCCCTAAGTTGCACCGTCCAAGTGAAATGACAAAAATGATCACGTGTTCGAATTTCATTTATATTGAAAATTTGATGGAGATTTATGGGGTGGTTCAAGAGTTATTAAATTTTATTTATTTTTATATAGCTCC
Source organism: Thermobia domestica (assembly GCF_964235325.1). Taxonomy (NCBI): domain Eukaryota; kingdom Metazoa; phylum Arthropoda; class Insecta; order Zygentoma; family Lepismatidae; genus Thermobia; species Thermobia domestica. Next base: position 44,439,200 of record NC_137469.1, read on the forward strand.
TTCTCTCCTCCCCTAAGTTCTATCGTCAAAGAAAAATGATAAATACTATTGGAGGCCCAAACTGCATCTATGTAGAAAATTTGATTGCGATCAGACGGGAGTACCAAACATCAATTTTATAATATTAAAGTTGTGTGCTAATTTTAAACAACTATTTTCTTATAATAATTGAACTAAATGATAAATCGAAATATCATATAGCTGCTTTTGATAGAACGATGCCACTTAACAAAAGTAATTCCAAAATTATCTACGGAATTGAAGATCTTAACCTTGCAACTTTTGCCGTTCTGTGAACAACTTTGTAATTTCTGTAAGGAAAAGGAAAAGGCCTCTATTTCACAGAAAAGGACTAATGATTTCACAAAATGTCAAAATTAGAATAGGGTTAGCGTAGGGTAGCTATGTTAGTTTGGTTACTACTCTAATTGCATAAAATATCAATTTGCTTAGAGTAACTTAGGTTAAGATATATTAGATTGTTTCTGGATTCCTTCTGTTAAACTTAACCCCTCTAAAAGATTTTGACAAATCTAGAATTTAAGGAAATAACACTTAGGAAAAGACAGACTTGTTTTCACTACGTATCTTATTATAGGATGTTTTCGTAGCATTAGATAAAACTTAAATTGGAGACAGACAATGATAAAAGAAGCAATTTGAGCATTTCTTCTGAGCTATATCTCGCCTAAAATGTTTCGGAAAATACAAATGTTCATAACACACGAATTGTCGATCAAGGTGCAGTCAAAGACCTGTAGATTACATTAACATAAATGTGAATGGAGAGCAGGGACGGAGAAGAGTAGCCCCCCCCCCAAAAAAAAAATGATATTCCGTCTGTCTTATTCAAAATTACGACGAGTTCTGAACCTACTTACTTTAGAACAGCGATTATGTATCTGAAGATGTCTTTTTTTGGGGGGGGGGTCATTGTTCACTATCTTTATATGTTGGCCATGATGCCTTAAAGATATATATTCTTTTTTAGTTCCACATTTTTATCGTTGTCCCCCCACGACGTTGTATATTTTCACCATGTGACAGCTGCTGTGATTGCAATGTAGCTACTTTCACTATATCAGTCCTGTATTTACTAACCAAATAAGATTATAGTTCTGTTTTATTTAACTAACTTTGATTACTTATGGTAATTGCTAGTTGGGTAGATTACAAGATAGGCATATTGTGTATGTGGTGCTGTTCTGGTTCAACATTCAACTAACGGTAGGTCTATTTCATTTACGGTAACAGCTATGCTAAAGTAGATTACAAGAAAAAATATCCTGTAGACCAATGATGTACAAAGTACGGTCCGCGGAACAGATGTGGCTTCCTAAAAGTTTCTATCCAGCTCCCATTATGATTTCTAATCTGAGGAGTGATAAGGGGAATAGAGTAACCTCGAAGAAAATGTGTTAAAAACAAACTGACAGACAAGTACTTAACTTCACTACTGAGAATCAGTGAATTCCAATTCGAACCAGATGCAGAAATTCCAATCAATAATAGCGTTTAGTATTACAAGAATTTTGTAAAATGTACCATTATCGGTTTTAATAAACTATACAATAACATAATAAAAAAAGTGGTCAAGAGACTATAATTGAATCTTTTTTATTTTGTGTAAAACGGCACATGTCAAGTTTTGTTAGACACTAAGTTAACGACAATATTGTGTTTGCTACGCGTAGATACACATTTTGTGAGATATCTACACCTGTGAAGCTGTTGCCTACACTTGGTATATTATTAAAATAATAGACATTTTTGGAGAAAATATGCTGTGTAGTTTAGTTTTTCACAATTTTTCCAAAACTTGATTTTCCTTACATGTGTGGTTTAGAACAAAGAATTCAGTTATTTATTTTGTTTGTAAAATATTCGCTCTTTAGTATTCAAAATAGAGATGCAAGGGCTCGGAAAAAAAACGTCTTTTTTGAAAAAAAAACTCGGTTTTTTCTGCTTCGCTTTTTTGCTTGAGAAATTTTGGGCTTTTTTGAAAATTTTGCTTTAAACTGATAAAGCAGACTTTGTTTCTTTGTCTACAACAAAAAAACTCATTTTAATAGTCGTTGATGCAGATAATAATATGAAACCTTGAAAATAAACCATGAATTTCAAAAAGATTTTTTAAAATTCTTAACATATTTACATTATGAATTCGAAAGGATTAACCAATATATGTAATAATATTTTAACCTCCTATATACAATAAGTACTTTAAAAATTGATACACAAATAACTAGCAAAATTGTATGTAGTATTTTTACTTCAAAATATCACACATCCTCTTATGAAACAAAATAAAGAAAAACATGAGAGAAATCTGCACATCAAGAGCTTCGTTTCGGGTGGTTCTGTACATTTTTGAAATTTTTCAGTTAAGTTTTAACTTTCATATACATTGTATGAATATTTCGAACAAATTTTTCACTGATTGATCACATACGTAATAATATGTTACCACCTATCAGGTGCTTCGGATCTGCAAAATCGATAAAGCTCCAAATTCTGTAATGCACTGACTGCTCCTTAAGCTTGTTCAGAATCGGGAAAGTATTGAATTTTCTGTTCATGGATTATATACGTAATAGACGGTTCATCTGAGCGTATGGTTTCCTAGGCTGTAGAATATATATCCACCATCACGGTTTACCCAATGCTGAAGGTCTCTGAATTTTTAAACAAGAAAATTCAACATATAGTTACGAAACTTTTTTTATATATAAAAAAGAAAAACTATGGAGTACATTTAAAAAGAGTGGAAGAATCAATCATTGTTCCAATTCACAAGAAAGACAACAAAATTGATTGTAATAATTATCGAGGCATTTCTCTTTACATTCTATTAATAAGATTGACCCCATACGCAGATGAAATTATTGGAGACTATCAGTGTGAATTTAGTCGAAATCGACCAGATATTTACCATTCGACAAATACTCGAAAAGAAATGGGCATATATTATCCAGTATTAGAGTAACGATGTATTAGAGTTAATAATATAACATAAAGGTCCCCAAAGTTTATATATTTATATAACTAAGGCGACTGATTTATTAGAATCCATTTACATACTGCGTCATGATATTACATTTTGTTGTAGTTCGAAACAAGTTAATCGTTTACACTCTTTAAAAATTGTACATATAGTTTTTACGAGATGGATTCTCTATTATATATTTCTGTTTTACATATTATTTATATTTCGTTGCTATGACAACTAACTCATATCGTCGAATCACTATCATAACAAAATATTATCGCATAACAACTGAAAAGAAATTACTTCTATTTCTCTTTGCATATTCTTCTTCTTTCTTTCTTGAACAGCTTGTGTATAATTTAAAAGTACATTTCGCCCATAAATACAAATAAAGTTATTAGAAATACAGGTATCGTTGTATGTGGCGCCTGAACAATAGGATCTTTTGTTAAATAAATAAAAAAAGAGAAGTTCTGGACCGTTAACTATTACATACTAATTACTTAAGTTTCTGAATGACCGTCGTATATATAAAAATTTACAATTCATATAATCATATATCATATTTACTTTTATATTAATATTATTTTCATATTTTATCTTAATTCTCTTAATTAATTTCATTTCAAATATTTACACATTTCCACGTAGGTAACAAAGGTACATTCAAATAACGGCATACACGTTGTTTAATTTTAGGTCCTTTTGAGGCCATTGATATGTATTACAAGTTGAAATTTAACAAAATCTATGTTATTTTATCGGAAAAAATTATGAAAATTGTGAAAAGAATATCAATATCATTATAACATTTACATAATTGCTCTTTTCAACAAAAAAGGATCAAATATATGATATATTCCAACAAAATACAAATTAAAATGAAATATCGTCAATATCTAGAACAAGACACAATAATTAATATCACAACAAAAACTAGCACAAGTAAAGAAATTATTACATTAAGAATAAATTCAAAGATTGGTCAATGTTCCGTTAAGGGGGTCCAGTGTTTTTGACACCACTTCCTTCTATTGATTTTCGTTTGATTACATAATATAACGTTATATTAGGTTAGGTTAGGTCAGGTTAGGTTAGGTTAGCTTAAGGGGGTCCAGTGGAGTTTTGGACCCCCTTAACGGAACATGGACCCAAAGATTAAATGTCATTCATGTTAACCCCCGCAATCTCACAAGGAACTAATGTTTTAACTAATTGCAGCCATTTACTTTTAGTATACTTTGAACGACGTGCCAAAATGCAGTTCATAAAAAAAAGTGTTACGGTTTGAACAAAAGAAATTCTTATCAAGATCATACATGTACGAATTTGTTCCATCTGTTGATTCAATGAATTATCTTCATAGAATTCAAATGAAGTGCAAAGAACAAACGAAATCATAAAGGCATTTACATTGAAGTATAACAAAAATCAATTGATTATAGTTTTCTCGGACCCCGTAACTTTAGCTTAAGTTACATGACCAACGAATTCGTTTAGGTTGCATTGAAAATCATAAATCAGAATACAATCTTGCGCGTTACTTACTTCTATAGTTCATTGTTTCCTATTTTGAGAGTTTGTGCCCTCTATGGAATTTCTACAAAATCCAATTCGAGGGAAATTAGATCTAATGAGTACATGTTTCTTAAGTGTAGTACGATTACTATTACTGTTGCTACTAAGATTAGATTCGTTTACATTACCGGTACATGTGAATTTAACATTACTTTTTTACATTGGGATCACACTTTAATCTCTCATAGATACTTCGAACTTGGTTTCGATTAAGGTTAGTTTGGTTCAGGTTAGTACTGTATTGCACTATTAACGGATTTTCAAAATTTTGCAATGTCATACCTAGATGATTAAAGTTAATGCAATGCACCGCATTCGGTAAAAGCATAATCTGATTGTTCACTACTATCATTTTGGTCTTTTCATTAAATGATCATTTCGACAGCTAAAGCACTACAAGCATTGTTGGGAACACACGTTTTCTTTCTGAATTTCACGAATACTGGAATCAATTTTCTTGCTGCTACTTGAACCAGAGTCGCGTATATATCATTAAACGGTTCTACTACAATTACTTCATCTCCAGAATTAATATCATGTTGAATATACCGTGAATACAAGCAACCAATAGCATTCAGTAGACGAAGATGACCATAACTTTTCGCATATTGATGCACACTAAAATCTTCATTACACGCAGCATCAGTAAGATAATCAAAAACATTCGAATGAAGAGAGAAGTCGGGATAATCTGATCCAACCAAGACCGCAGTATGTTTTTGTGAACACTCAGCAAATTTCATCAATGCAAATTGAGGATGTACTTTTTCTATAGTTTCTGTGGAATGTTAACTGTTAATGTCGATCTTACTGTCGAGTTGTTTCATTTGTTGATTCATTTGTTCCATTTGTTGATTCATTCATTCCATTTGTTGATTCATTCGCTCATCAAAATCTTGCCGCAGTTGTCGAAACTGCTCTCCAATATCTTGCCTCAGTTGTCCAAACTGCTGTTTAAATAGTTCAGCTAGGTCAAGCAAGTTCATCTCCCTGTTACCATTTGATTCAGTTGCATTTTCAATATCAGGAAGATTCATTTTGATATTTCCGAAATTTTTTCTGCTACTCCTTAATAAAGTATACTCCGTTTTTGTGTTCTTAGCAAAATCACTACGTAGCCTTCAAATCAATCTGTACTCCTGGAGTTGATTATCTAGGAGATTGTTTACTGAACTTCACACAAATCTCCTAAAATCCTGGGCGGAACCACCAATTTTATATAACGTAAAGGTCCCCAAGTTTGTATATTTATATAACTAAGGCTAATGATTTATTAGAATCCATTTACATACTGCGTCATGATATCACCTTTTATTGTAGTACGAAAAAGTTAATCGTTTACACTCTTTAAAAATTGTACATATAGTTTTCACGAGATGGGTCTTCTATTATATATTTCTGTTATACATAGTATTTATATTTCTTTGCTATGACAACTAACTCATATCGTCGAATCACTATCATAACAAAATATTATCGCATGACAACTGAAAAGAAATTACTTCTATTTCTCTTTGCATATTCTTCTTCTTTCTTCCTTGAACAGCTTGTGTATAATTTAAAAGTACATTTCGCCCATAAATACAAATAAAATTGTTAAAAAAATTAAAAATAAAAGTATCGGTGTAATATATAAAAGGATATGGGTATTACTTTCGTTATCCGCACAGCGATATATCGTATAAAATATCCGTCACAGAGTTGCCAGAGCTACTGATTTTGCAGGAGATCTCCTGCCTTTTCTACGTTCTACTGATCTACTGCGAACAAAAATGAAAAGTTAACAATCTCCTGCTTTTTTCTTACTTCGAGAAGCTAAAGAAAAATATTATTATTAATATTGAATTTTCATTTTTTCCTTTCATGAAAATGTAAAATTTCTCTGTGTGCATACACAAACTTCTGGAGAGCATATAGTTATAGAGCTTTGCTGTATATAATATGAATAGAAGGATACAACTGCACGCCATCCTCTGTATGCATGATGGTTGGTGATCTTTATGACTTACTGTAAAATATACGATTACGTGTTGTTTAGATTGGGACTGGGGATGGAAGACTAGCTTAGATCACCTCTGCACGACGTTAGTGAAAAGTCGTCTTACATCACGATCACATGTGACTGTATCATATAGCTATACTATCGCTAGGTGCATGATAAGACATTTTCACACTCTACTTTGCTCTTTCACTACGCCTTACTTCACACAAGTGTGTATCAAACATTATTAATATAAAGTGGGCATGAGGGTTATTTTACCTGCAAAAGATTACCTAATCATCGGAAAATATGAAACTTAAAATTCAAATTTATGTTTTGTATGTATTGTTTTATTTTGAAATGAAAGTAATAATGAATTCTGGACTGCTTGTTTTGACCACTGCCCCCTTAATTTGGCAAATTTTTTGCTGTGCATAGATTTTCACTCAAATGTAGCCACATTATGTGTCTACTGCTTTGTCCTGTTTTTTTTTATCTTCGAGTCTTCTCCTTTTCCAACTGATCGGTCTGGCAACACTGATCCGGCATCCATATATTTACAACGGAAAAGCGTATGGAGCATATGTCATCCATATGCTACATACATGTATGTAATACCTTTTCCTGCTTAAATGTTAACCATGCAGCTGCAGGATGTGTGAAATTTATCTGTCCTCCGTATATTACATACTATACCTATGTTTCAGACGTATGGTGTACTATATATACGTCCATCTGTATATGAGCTCTTTACCGCCTATAAGGAGTCATACGGAAAATACGTATAGATGAAACACTTGTACGGAGAGTGTTATGAAACATACGGTTTCAGTGATACGTTAGCTGTAGGATATTATACATACTTGAACATTTACTACAGGATTTACGCTTGTAACCAACGTTATTACGTATTCCACATACGTGTTTCTTCGTGTAAGCGAAGAAGACTGATTTTTACCCATCTCCTTCAACTGCCACACGCACAGCAAATAAAACTTCTATCAGCTTGACCATTTATTACTTGTATTTTAGAATAGTAAGGGACCGCAGCACTTGGTTGGAATGTAAACTAGCTCTAATATTCTTTATTTCTCCCTCCCTCATATTTGGTGTTCAACATACTACTCGTACTATTAACTTTTGTAATTCAATTAGATCAAACTGTACGCGACTTTCAGCCCCCGTAAGTTACGCAGGGTCACGTTGGAATATTGACCGCTTAAAGTTTTTTTAAAGTTTTATTTTAATTTAGTCGTCTTCTAAGAACTTTGTCTATCACTGCTGTAGATAACATAGACTACTGTATGGCATATATGCCATAAATTTTCCCTTTACACTTGTATCTTTCATTTTACTTCTGTTTATCATATAAACTGTTTCAAAAATGAATTTATTTTCTGAAGGACATGAATATTCTGTACTGTGCTTTAACTGGTTAATGATTCATCGTATATTGGATTAGGTAATTACGATTCACTATTCTGATTACTGTGATTTTTCAAGTGATTCTTCACGTATTCCAACCGGAGCAGTGAATCTGAACATTGAGTTGTTTTGGTATCGATTTTTAATTTCTGTATACATATGGGGAAATCATATAAAGGACAAGCATATAATTACGCTTTCACTTGATTCAGGCAAAACGTAATTTACAGTTTCTTCAGAGGATTCTGATAGTCCCCACAAGTTGGGGTTAAAATCTTCCATTAATGAAAGGGAGAAAGGGGGATGAATTTACCAATTCAGAAATTTAAGAAATTTGTTTCATTATGTATATTGTGACGTTCTCCCTGTAAAGGGGTAGGTAGAGCTATGGTAGAGTAAATTACCAATCTGGAATCGACTCCCATTACTGGTTTTATTATAAAAATCGAGGAGCCTAGGGCAGGATCTCCACAGAACTCCGCAGCAAGCTAAGTGAAATGTACTGTAGTAGGAATCTCCAATGCTCCGATGCAAGCCGATAGGGGATTAGAAAGACACAGAACAACGCAGCAAGTTAAATGATTTGAGATTAATAATGCCGACAGAGCTCTGAAGCCAGCTAAGCGGTAGGAAGGAAAGTCTACAGTTTCAAAGCAAACTAGAGGCTTGAATTGAGTATCTCCTAGAGCTTCGAACAAGCTAAAGGACGTCTTTACCAACAGAGACTGTTAGCTGTCAATATTATCCTGATATGCTACATTGACTTGATCCCTAGTCTTCAGTTGCAAGCGCTGCTATCGGCTGAAGGAATTCCACTCGCTTTCTCTCGCTTAGCAACAGCTGAACTTTCATTGGCTCAACGCGTGGGTGTGTGAGGGTGTGAGGGTGTGAGCGTTAGTTCGCATTTTTGCCACGGCTCAAGACATTTTGGCAGCACAATAGTTATACGGGCGCTCCAGTGTGGCGGTGGCCCTGCTGTTGACTCCATCGTCTGCAATCGTAGTATTCCATAGTAAAGTATACCTGGTATTTGTTCATAAATAGGAGTACGTGTATAATGTGTGCAAACACAAGCACATGTTGGGCATTTTTCCCCTCTGACATTACTTGGAGATATGACGTTGTTCGAAGGCATTTGAAGCCATATGTCCTCCACAGCTGCGCACAGCTGGTTCATATTCACTGTTGGGGACTGTAAAGAAGATTGGATCAAAACTAGTGTTAACGTTCTTCTTAACGTCAAACATGTTTTTTCTAGCACTACAAGAGTAACCAGATTGTAAGGGAATGTGAGAAGATGAAGTGAAACAAGTGGTAATAATTATTAGTTATTCAGTCAAAAGCAGCAGTACTGTGAAGTTGAGGAGGAAAGTAGCAGCAGTACTGTGAAGTTGAGGAGGAAAGTAGCAGCAGTATTGTGAAGTTGAGGAGGAAAGTAGCAGCAGTACTGTGAAGTTGAGGAGGAAAGTAGCAGCAGTATTGTGAAGTTGAGGAGGAAAGTAACAGCAGTACTGTGAAGTTGAGGAGGAAAGTAGCAGCAGTACTGTGAAGTTGAGGAGGAAAGTAACAGCAGTACTGTGAAGTTGAGGAGGAAAGTAGCAGCAGTACTGTGAAGTTGAGGAGGAAAGTGGAAGCACCGTAACAATGTTTCACATGGACGAACAATATGAGTAGATAAAGATTAAAGTGGAATGAGGGGGGAGTGTACAAGAATGCTTTCAGGCACTCGGTGACGACTTCTTCGCCAAAATGAAGGAATCACTTTGCGGGAAGTACTACGATACCAGAGAAACCCATTTGTGCAATATGGCGGTTCCTGCGGGACACCGACAAAATTTTATGCATTTGATTTGATTTAACTTGAGGATTCCTTTCAGCAGCGAGTTTATATGAGACGTGGGATTCGAACCACTTGAGCTCGCACCGGGCATCGAACTAGAGTCTCCAACGCTAGAGGCACTTACTGTAACAGATTGACGTTCTGGTGTTGTACGACGCCTTCCACACATAGGGTAGAGTGTGATAGACATGGGAGGTGATTACATTGAAGAAATGTAACACGTGTTGTTCTGTACATAAAGCCAAGTACGAATTGTAACAATATTGCCACGTTGTTTAAGATGTGATACCTTGTATGTCCTAATTATGTGATTTAGAGCTTTTGCCATAAACCTGATGAAAACAACATAACCCACGTTCTAGCAAATTCTCTTACATTACAAGAAATCGATTGCTGAGAAACAATCGATTTTAATGTTGTCTTGCATGTCGATTGTTGGAAATTTAAGGTGATATCTCGTATGGCAGTGAGTTCAATGAATTACAGCCATTTGTGTTGTGATAAGAACAACTATGTCAGCGTATTTTTAAAGGATAAAGCACCTTTTAGAAAGTCTGAAATATTAATATTGTGAATGTATATAGTGAAATATTTTCGTCTCCTGAAAAAGTAACAAATTGGACCACGAGGTTTCACATCTTATACGATGTAGAGATTAATTTTTATCCAGGCCATATCTGTGCCAAAAGTAGAATATCTTACGCGTTTTTATTATTATATTTTCATTGAATTGTATATCGTAAGAAGGGGAAGGAGCTTCATATTTTTTCATTAACCCTATTATTAACAGAAGAACGCTTATTTGAGCTACTAGATGATAAGGCTGAAAGCACGTGCTGGACATATTAGGTATCACATCTTAAACGACGTGGCAATATAATACGTACTTGGCTTTATGTACAGAACAACACTTGTTACATTTCTTCAATGTAATCACCTCCCATGTCTATCACTCTCTACCCTATGTGTGGAAGGCATCGTACAACACCAGAACGTCAATCTGTTACAGTACGTGCCTCTAGAGTTCGAGACTCTAGTTCGATGCCCGGTGCAAGCTCAAGTGGTTCGAGTCATCAATATTTGTTAAGTGCAACTACGTATTATGTTTCATTTTGTCAAAGAAAAAAGTCGTATTCAATTTTTTCATAATATTATATGGTGTAATCGTTTACTATAAACACAGTGGTGCCCCCTTTATGTCCATGACGCTCCCCCCCGCAATTGTCTATCCGTAGGTGTTCTTCCATTTAAAAAATCTTTTCGATTAAATTTTGCACCCCCTCAAACATATTTATATGTATTTTTCGTCATAGCCCCCCTCTGTGGGCCCCCTGATAAACACACTTTTTCTTATGAAATCTTGTACTTCTTTAATGTAATCTTCCTTTCATTACTCTTACACTCTTTTCTTGTTTCAAACGAGGGCATATCTGGTGCGTTGGGTCCATGATTCGATTCTTGGACAAGTAAGTTTGTGCCACGCAGAAAACTGCATAATCCAGTCGACACGTACATGCTGTTTTTACCAGGTTACGCGCGTCACCACATTAAGTACTGTTGTTTCATCCGTAGTACGATCTACACCACCGTCCAGCGAAAATTTTGTATTGTGGGACCACCATTTCAAATCTAGAATTAACGCCATACCCTTTCCGACGGTGGTAACTTACGTATATAATGTTGTTACCACCTTCCTACGACTGTCCCCTCTTGGTTCTTTCTAAATCTGTGACTCCTTACCTTACGAAAGTAATAAGACGTCATATCATTCTGAGAGAAGGAAAGAGAGGAAAGATGTTTTAACACGAAATCAATCATGCCGAACTCCAGACTTGACATGGTGTTCCCACCTGCTGTACTTTTATACATGAAAATACATTACTTAAGGAGCGTACCGCGTAAGTGCGATGTATCAACACGGAAATCCTAGTCCTTTTTTGCTCAGTATGGTGAGCAACATTACGTTCTTGGGGTTTTCTCGAGATAGTCCCATTTTCTCCCAATTTCTCATTCCAAACAGATTATTCCATCATCATTTACTTGCTTTAATCATCAGTCTCTCTTAACCTAAGGGGCATACCTGTGGGACGTTAAACTGAAATATTTAGTTGTTTCTGATCTCAAACAGTGTTTCTTACAGACATGTTTTTGCGGGGCACTGACCCCCGGAGGAGACAAAAATAATTCGTCTATAATATAATAATAAATAGAATAGTGTCGTATGAAAATAATATGCACCCCTCCGCATGGGTAAAAGTGGATCTGAAACGTTAGGGGGAAGGTAGGTAGCGGCATGACATCACCCCATCCCCATGCCTATCTTTGAACAATGTAATTTTTCGGGAACTGGAGGGAATGCCGTTTATATTTTTCGAAGATGGGGCCCACGTTCCCGCTTACATTTACCCCTGCTCCTCCGAATATTAAGTATGCCCCCTGGAATATATTTTCTGAAAGAAACACTGATCTCAACAATTATCTTGTATTACCTCAATATTCTTCTCTTAATATTTTAGAGATCTAAATCGCAAATCTTTGTTCTGCATTTAGTGACTAAACATCACCCTAATTAACTTGTTTGTCGATCTCTTATTGTTTCCCCAGTCTGCTTTCAATCCATCTGCTAAATACCGGCATTTCGTGGCATTATATCTCCGTGTAATAACCCAACACCATGGGGTGATTTTCGGATTTGAGCATATACTGTGCTTAAAATTGATTAAAATTGATGTTAATAGATGGAAAATTAATTGAAACTTAAAATAAATTACAAATATTAGGAAATTAGAGTAAAAATATAATATGACAACTTTAAAATGTGTAACTGTAATATTTTGTTTCCCAAACAAACAAAATATTGGAGCTAGCTTAAACTGAATTGCTGTGTGTTAGATACAAACATAAGGTATCGTTAAGAGTTTTTGGGATATGTAATTTTAAGCTCAAAGCATTTGCCTTAAATCCAGAATCATTAATAATTACTGAATTAATATAATAATGAGAAATTTATGTCTATCTGTTACAATTGAAGATAATGCATTAAACATCAAAAATGTTTTTTTTCTTTTTTATATCGAAACGAACTCATTTGGATTGCTCAAAAACTAGAGAAATCCTACTGTTGCTTGAAGACTTATTGTAAACAGCTCAAAAGTATTTGGGATATGCAATTTTAAGCTCAAAGATGCAGCTTAAGATGGAATAGGGTGCTTACCTCGGGATATTCCAGTTTCTTTCCATTTTCTCATTCCACCTATTATTCCCTTATCATTCACTTGCCTTAATCATCGTCTCTCTTAGCCTAAAGGGCATAATCGTAGGACGCTAAACTAACATATTTCTTTTCATTTTTCTCAAAAAGTAATTATTAAATTTAATATTTCTTTTTACTTGAGCTGCCGTTGCTCAAATTAAAACTTTCTTACGTAAACCAAATTTAAATAACTTAGGGATAGTGTGTAAATAGGGAGAAGCAGTTATTTTATGTGAATTCAGTACCCTAAAATGTATTCTATACTCTATTTTAAGCGTCTAGTGTAACCTAAAATTCTAAATAAATAAATAAACGAAATAATCTATTACTACTTCCGGTTCTGTTATTTATACTCGTATTACGAAAATTGTAACAGGAAGAGACCTTTAAGAAAAGTAGATTCAGGATCACAGGAAAACAATTATCACACCACCTATTTTTCCATTAAAAACGGAAGTTGTAGAATCTTCCTATCTCTTCTTGTTCCAGAGTAATGGAGCAGTCCATGCCATCCAGTGGTACGGTCCGGTTGAAAAAGCGGGCTGTCATTGAATTTATTTATTTAACAATCACCAGATACAGCTCAAAGGCCATTTTACACTGGATATCTAACAACAACAATGACAATGGAAAGGATTACGGAAGGTATCGGCCACGGCTTTCTTAGTAGGTACCATCCCGGCATTTGCCTGGGAGGACTGAGGAAAACCCTGGAAAACCCCAGTCAGGATGTTCGGCAACGGGACTCGAATCCACGACCTCCCAAATTCGAAGCGAACACTCTACCACTTGAGCTATTGTTTGCGCCAAGTTACATTTATCACCGGCGACGAGTCGCGGATACATATGACCCGGAAACGAACTGCCAGTTGATGAAGTACCGCCACACGTCCTCTCCTCCGCCAAAAAAAAAAAAAAAAATCCAAATTGTCCCATCTGCTGGCAAAGTGTTGTTAACAATCTGCCTCAACTACCTTTAGTACAATCTTCCAGTCTGCGACTTTTGGCTCTTTTCCATACTTAAGGGTTACCTTAAGGGCCAACGCTACAGTTGTGACGCGGAGGAGGAAGAAACAGTTCTGAAATCGTGTCAACAGCAGCCACAACAATTCTTCTCCGACGACAAGAGAAACCGCATTTCGCGTTGGCGCAACCGTAATGGGGACTATGTTGAAAAATTCTGCCATAATTTGTAGCTAACGTTGTAAGCATTCCACTGATAATCTGTATCGGTGCTATCTGTCAAACACAAATAAAAGTATCATTTTGGAGGCAGTACTTTCTGAATGACCCTCGTAGTAGTAATTCTAAGAGATAGCGAGAAACTTTTTGATATGGTTTCAGCGAATGTGAGACAAGCTCTATCTTGAACTTGTCCCTCAAATGCGATTGGAAGGAAAATGTGTACTGCTTCCGGTAACAATACGAAAATCCAATAATATAGAAATCAATCATAGTTCCACAATATGAGACGAAACTTGTTTATTTACTGTTTACTTATATTTACACAAACAAAGTTGTTATAACGGTACAAATTTCCAACACGGATTCAAAAAAAGGGGAAACTAGTCAGGTCAGAGACATCTGAAGGGTCAGAGTACTCGGGGAGTCGGGAGGATGGGGAGGGAGGTTGCAAGCATGAAAGAGGATTCACCGCTCGACAAATTGGATAAGTCGCTTGGAGGAGGCGAAGCATGAATCAAGGACTTAAGCGTCGTAGCTGGAGGGATTTAGAAAGACATTTTTGGATTTTTCTCGCTTTACCCTTTCCTCCTCTCTTGCACCATCACTTGCCTCTTTTCTCACATCTAGAAGCCCTGTTCTTTCTTTTAAAAAGCTTCTATCTTCCGTTTGATAATTCTGAATTTCCCTCTCTCTTTTGTAATTTCTAGCTGAAGATATTATATATATATATATATATATATATATATATGGATGTGTTTATATATAGAGGTCTGAAGAAGACCTATTTGTTGCATTTTTACGAAGTTCTTCTCTGATATAAACATTTCTTTTTCTCTAATTTGAAATACATAATGTGCCACCAACATATCAAATATTCTCCAATGTTGTTAGCGTTTAATGGAAGTATTTTTGTCTTTAGATGAGATGCATTGCAATCGATAGATCTTAATAAAATAAAATCAAAAATAATAATAATTTGAGTTAGTGTAAAGAGTTATAAGCAGTTTTCGAAACAGTAAAGAGAAAAAAAGACAAATTTGTAAAATTAATAATTGACATTGCATGAGAACCATGCCACTTATCAAGGTGAAACTGACAGTGAAATACACTGTCAATAAGCTCTTCATTTTGACAGTAGCACAATGTCAATACGTAGTATAGCTAAAGAGAATTAACTTAAAATTCCTATCAGCTGTTAAATATTGATTTCTGCTTTAATTAAAATAGTGTTGAAATATGTGTCATGTATCTTTCAATAGGTCACATCAAACCGAACAAAATAAGAATTTTCTCGTGTTGATATGGTTGGGATACATACGCGTTCGGCACTACAGTCTCGGGTTCGATTCCCGATGTGAACTCATGTGGTTCGGCTGTCAAAAAAGTGTGCTAGCTTTTTCAGGCCAACCATCTTGAATGAGGTTTTGCTGGCTTTTCCTCATTTACACTACGTAAATGCCGTGATGGTCCCTAACCTACAGATTCCAGGCCGCTTTCTTCCTTCCCTATCCCCGTATAGTGTGGTCACCTATTCGCGTCATCCCTCATACGTGACGGGTTAATATGGCCACAGATGCCGAAAATCCAGAAATCTAATTCCTAATCCTAATCATGTGTTTCGATCTCACGCTAAGATGTAAGTCCACGTCTTGTACAACACCGGTGCTGAAATAACTCTAAACTCTAAATCAACATCATTCTGAACAAAATAACGTGGTACGGAGTAAACTCTCCCCCACGGGTTTCGAGGAATTAGTAATAACAAATAAGTGAGATTCGTTTCACAGTGTAAAACCACGGCAGATTTCCAAATTATACGAATTCGATAGTAGTATTGATTTAGTGTGGTATCCATCAAAAGACTTGCGACAGTTGATAAGAGATAGTTTATCAATTGTTTAATTAAGGATAAGGGGACTATCGAAGGAGATGATGAAATAGGGTCAGTTTTTTTTCCTGGAGATATATGACGAAAGGAAAGGTTGAATGACCACTACGAAGGTCACAGTGGATGCTCCCTATTGCATGGTCCCTGTGCAGGACCACAGCGAATGACCCCTGGAAATGACCTCCAGGACCCATAGCCCCTATGCAGGACCCATACGAACAGTATGTGAGAAGTGAAAAATATAGCAAGCCATACTCCTTGCTGGCCCCCAGGACCCAAGATTGACCCATGTATAGGTACACCCTGCCCCTGTTTAATGAATTTTAAAAAATATGAAATTATATTTATGTGGACACAGGAATTGAACTCGGGAACCCCTTTAATAGGAAATAACTTTATTTTATTTTATTGCATTATTTAGCCATATTTGGTGCCTGTACTAAAGACGGAGTCTTGTTCTTGCACATTCATCACCGAAGAACTTAAGACATGAACTGAGGTTTTGCGCGCTTTGAAAACCCGGATGAATTGACCTTTGTACGATTAGATAAACTTGTTGAACGACGAAACATCATGTGACGATGAGTAATTTTGACCGTTGATACATGACTAAACATCATGTGATAAGTAATTGGAGCTACAATCGTATGATTAAGTAGCATGTGATTGATGACTAACCACATTTGATTAGGCATAAGATGAACACGTGATAAATCTGAAAGTACTTTAAATACAAGTCCTAAGAGAGAAAATATATAAAGACACACAATGCAGTCGTATGAGAAGAAGGACCACTGCGATATTGCAGCATCATTATCTGATGCTGAAACAGAAATATATGAATCATCTTCAGATGAAGAATTTGATATTGATGAAATAGATTCATCAGTATTAACAGTTTCAGAAACCCCAGCATCATCACCATCTTTTTCATCAAGATTTTGGAGTTTAGACTGTTCTTGTAATAGTCAAAATGTGGACCGAGAATGTATAAAGAAAGCTATTGAAAAATGGAAATTTAACGACACGTTAATATGTGATGGTTGCAGAGAAGGATCGTATCATGTGTATGCGCATGATTTTTGAATTTACCCCCAAAATCATTGGAAGTTCGTGCTTGGAGTGTTATAGCAAGCCCTAGTGTTGAAGATGATGTGTTTTACCTGTATGCCAACACCCACATTATTGGAATACTAACAAGAGAAAAATTTTATGAAGCATATTTGGAACTATTAAATGATATAGACTATTTTCCGGAATTACTAGAGGTTCTATTAAGAAAAGACAGAAGGAAAAATGTATCCGAATAGTGTGAGTGTTTTATGTGTGTTATGTAGTGCTAAAAATATTAATGTGAATTGTGTATTAAAAACAATAAATGTATACTTACGTGAGAATAATCCGCTGGATTGCAAATCAAGTACTCTTCATGATATTGGATCATTTGCAGCAAAGTATTTATCTCTTGATAAAACGCTTGGTGAACATTTTGAATTGTATGAACAAGAACATAGTGAAATCTCATTTATATGCTTTATGCGTAAAACTTGTGATCTTTTAAAAAATACAGAATTTGTTGGACAAATTATACCATATTTCATTCAGCGCACAAATGAAATTTCACCTTGCGTAAATCAATACATTATTGATATTCAAGGTTTTAAAATGTCTGATAACGAATTTATTATTCGTGAGTTTTGTCTTAGCGCATGTGATGATACAGTAAATTTTCATTGCTTGGTAAAATCACCAATAGAATATAACTTATTGTCATTAGGTTGCCAAAAACAAATTGATTGGCTGACATTGAATTTACACGGATTGAACTGGGATAGTAAAACAGGATATACTGTATCATTTATACGTAACCTTGTATATCAATTATGTGCTATGAATTCAACCTTTTATTGTAAAGGTTTAGAAAAATCTCTTTGGATTAAGAGAATATTTGCATTAGATAATGTTATTGATTTAGAAACAAAACAATGTCCAGCATTAAATGATTTGTGTGGAAATACATTTAATGAATATTGTTCTTTTCACAAAAATGTTGTAAAGAAATCAGGATGTGCATATCGTAACGCACAACAGTTGAATTACTGGTGGAAATATGAAAGATCAACAGCATTAACTAATGCATTATCAAGATTGTAACGAGGATTTGTAAATTAAATGCCTGAATATAGTTTAAAAATTTTTATTGTAAAAATATATATATACAATAATAAAAAATAAAAAAATTACTTGTGTTTTCTTTTTAAAATGTTGTTTACACGTTTATAAACAATATTATCATTCTTTTTTAAATTTTTGTTGTTAAACAATTTTAAACACTTCTCAAATGATTGAGTGCGAATAATATGATGCAAAAATATAATACAAAGTATCCGCATAACACAGAATCATCGTGCTGATATTGTTTACTGTTTGTAAAATATAATTTAGTATTTTTGGATAAAATTTTTTTTATTTCCTTGGGAATGTCCATAGCAAAACTGTCAAAATAAAATCCATGTTTTTTCTCATTAATGTACACTGCTACCCAGTGTGATCCACTTGAATTGGATGTATCAAGATTAATTACAAGTGCTGCAGGTGGTTCTACCATTACAGGAAGTTTATCAATAGGATAAATCCCGGTAACACTTGCAACAGTCACTTTATCAGTCACTAACACTTTTAACAATTCGTCACTATACATGATTATTATTTTTCTTAATTATAGTAGGTATGTAATTATCACTGTTTTTTACATGTAAAACATAATCATACACTTTTACATATTCACTATATAGTAATGCTTCATGAATACTGCACCTATATTGTCCAAAACGATGTTTATTATGTGCACACTTGTGAACGTGAAAACTTAATGCAGTATACTTTGGACAGTCTATTTCTTCCAAATTTGTAACATTTCTTTGCAGAATTTCTTCAAGAAAACACTTTCTAGTTAATCCATACGTGTAAATACTGGTGGTATTTGAACAATATGATTGAATTATTTCCTTAAGAAGTGAATACTCTACATCGCCTTCGTGCCAGGTAATACCATATACATTTTCACTTAGATATTTGTTTTTGTATTTATGATTGGCTCAGACAGCTTATTTAATGGATATGGTGGTTTAAATATCCAATTTTGTAAAAACGGAACGTCAGGATTTACAATTGCTAGTTCCTTTACAATAAATTTCTCATCATTATTATGGAATGCGGAGAAGTGTACAACAACCCTCATTCTACTCAACTGAATAAATTAGAAGGTGTTATCAGTATAAATATTTCTATCTTTGTCTATTTGTGCTAACGAATCAAATTGCGCATAGACAATACATGTAATTGGTTCAGTTAAAGTTTCTGAAAATGATACTTTTAAATTTACAGGAGAATCACGAACTACATCCCAAGTGTTGTCATCTAAAGTTCCAGTTGGAGATAGAATAAATGCATACAGAATATATCCATTAGGATATTCTTCACGAGTAACAGTATGTGAATAATTTTGATAATATATACCAGTACCTGATATCAGAGTATAGTAACTTAGAAGGTATAAATCATTATTAAAATCAGGCGTAAGGGGATTGGGAGGGAATGATTTTGATCCAACATGTAATTGCAGTTTGTTAACGTTAAAGTTCCGGAACTCATATGGATTAAGATGTGATTTACCATTGAAGGCTGTGTTGGAAATGAAACCAATAACCAGACCTTTAGGAACATTACCCAGAAAGAGATTAACAAGGTTATATGACTTGACTTGTGCAGGAATAGTATAAGATCTTGTTTCTACTCTTGTGAGAGGTAACTTGGCCGTTTCTGAAACCATTCGTTTATTTAATTGCATAGCTAAATCTGCAGCAACATCAATACGACGTACATGTAGAATAACTTCTTCAAGTGCAACTTTGTAACTTGTATTTTCAGGAGACATTAAACAAAAGTTATCTTTACTACGATGTAATTTTACACGTAAACTTACTTTATTGGGAAGCATACGATCTAAACTTACAATATCAGTATGAAGACGTCCGTACATTTCAAAAGATTTACTATTTTTTATTTTATTGGCACGCTTTTGAAAACCATCATTTGTATTATCTAATTTATTAAAATTTTTTGCAGTATCTTTATGCCACATAGCACATGCTAAATGTGTTTGAGAAGCATCATGAGAATAATTTAATAAAGTTTCAATGTATACACGATAAGGATAAGATCCTGATGAAGAACTAATTAATTTATCATTTAACGAAATATCAATTTGACTAAATAATGAATGTAGGAAATTATATACTGGTGCGACAACATCATCATTAACTAAATTTTTACCATCATCTTTTGTAATTTTACAACGTACATAAAGATATAGATATGCGGAATGAATAAATTCTCCTGTTTCTCCAGGAATAACAAATTCAATTGGTCCTTCTGATGTTAATGTAGAAATAGGTCGATATTCAGCATTTATAGTTGCTTCAATAGCTGTTTGTGTCATTGGTATTGAAAAGAAATCAAATTCATTGGTACAGCACTCAGAACTATCGGAATTTAGGAGCGACATTATGAAAAGATATCGTTTATATGTTTACGTTTTGTTGGTGGTCCAAAATTTACAATTGCAGGAGCCTTTCTTTTGCGTGACCGTCTCTTACCACTACCAGTTAGCAACTGTCCAACTTTATTAATAGCTTTTGTCTTTAAATTATTACCAGCTTCTTTTACACGTGCATGAACCGCTTCTTTATATGGTTTATTTTCCAATACATCACCCGCAACTTGTATACCGGTTTGCAATGCTTGACGTCCTACAGTTTTTGCACCTTGTTTAAGAAATGGTAATGCAAAACGAAATAACCCTTTAAAGAAACTCCCTATACCATGTCCCCTTTGATATACAGGTCCTGAAAAATATGGTATTCCACGTCCACGATGTAAAGTAACACGTCTAGATCTCATTTTATTATTATTTAACAGGAGAGCGTTTAAAATAAATTGTTACGGTCAGTGTCCCAGATCGGAATGGCAAATTTCGCCCTGCATGATCTTTTAATAGTATTTCAATTGTATTAAAACAAAATTTTGCAAGTGGCATATAATGAATATCTTCAAAGGTAATTGTTTGAACTTTTCCATATTTAATATCTATACGTAGTTGTTGCTATACGTAGTAACGGAGCTTTTGTATCACCTAAAAATTGATATTGTATAATGTCGGTATAAATAAAAATTTGATGTGGATATCCAATATCTACGTATGGCTGTTTGAATCCACGGCGTTTTTTTACAAGATCTGATTTTTCAGAAAAACCTAATTGTAAAGCTAATGTAGGTGACAATGTAACAGATTCTACACGTTCATCGCATTCAACACGTACAATATTTGAAAAGCTAAATCGTATAAATCTTGATATTGTATTTAATTCATCTATTAAATGATGAATGGATGGATAATATCCAACAACAACTTTACTTTTCATAGGGTCTGCATTTTTAAATTTGTACCATACAACATTTTCGCCTTCGGTGACGTTATAACATGTTAATGGAATATGTACTTCACTTAATCCTACGTACCAATCGGATTCTGATAAACGTATATTATTTTTCAACTGATTAATAAAATGTGTTGGATTATTTGTAGGATATACATTTGTACTAGCGTTTGAAACTAATGTAATGTAAAAACTATCATCAATACTTTCAGAAATCATTTTTGTTTAAAGTGAAGTGTCAAGTTTGAAGTCCCGAAACGAAATGGTAATTTTAAAAAGTGTTCATCTTTTAAGTTTACTTCTATTGTATCAAAATATTTCTTTTCAACTTTAACATAATGGGGTGTATGAAACACAAAAGATTTTACATTACCGTGTTGTACATTATATACACTAAGTTTTCGAACTAACGGTCCAATATTTTGTTGATGTTTTACAATATCAACACAAACATTAATTGAATTGGGAATATTATAATCTATATTACATGGAAATTTACCCCGTGATAATAATAAATCAACATTTCTAATTTTTGTGTATACTACATTTTTAATATCGTGTGTATTTTCATTAATAAATCCAAAAATATGTTCTAATCCTGGTGTAATACCAATCATACATTGATCTTCTAATTTTAAAGAATGTTTAATTACAATTTGATTTTTATTTTGTAAATATTGTAACATACGAACATTTTCAGGAATTAACTCAAGAATAGATTCGATAGAAGAATAATATCCCGGTGTAACACGAACATGATGACGTTCAACTTTATCATTGATAACAGTAGTAATTATTATTTCTTCATTTTCACCAACATTATAAAAACTCCACGGAATATTAATTTGTGTTAATGCAACACCCCATTCTCCATCACTTAAATCAATAGGTTGTGCTAATTTAACGCGAAATGAAGCTGTTGTATTATTATTAAAAAGTTTACTACTGGCATTTGAAGGAAGAGTAACGTAAAAGTCATGTGTAAGGTTTGAATTCATTTTGAAGACTGAATAGAATCGGATCTAATCCATGAATTCATACTTGACGGATATCCCAACCATTTTACATACATCCACCCATTTTTACGTTTTAATACTTTTTCAATAAGATAAGTTTTTTTGAATTTATAATTACTTTTTGTAATTCTTGTGCATAAAATATTCCTTTAATTTCTTCTCCATTCCAATCTTTTAATTTATAAGTCACAGGATTAGATTTAATACATTTATCGACAATAAATATTTCTTGTGACCATTTAGGTAAATATCCTTTTTCCAATACATGTTTATACTTACTAACACGAACATAATCACCCGGAGTAAATTTACAACTTGTTTTCTTTTTATTTATTGTATTTCCGTATAATGTTTCCCACACTTGATTCACATTGGAATCATTTACTTCTGCAGGCGCCATTTTAATACTTGAATGATATGAATGGTTATAATTATTGACAATTTGATCTAATATATTAATATAACGATAAGTATTTTTTGCAGTAAAGTAACGATACAATTTTTCTTTTATCGTTCTTATAAATCGTTCTGTTAAGCACATTTAATTTCGGAATGAACACTATAATGATTAATTTTATATTCTTTAAACAATTGTTTTACATGACGATTATAAAATTCTGTACCTAAATCGGTTTGGACATTAAACGCGGGCAACTTGAAATTTTTAAAAAATTTTCTTATTGCTTTTACCATTTCAGGACCTTTCTTTGTTTTTAAGGGGACACAATATGCATAACGTGAAAAAATATCAATACAACATAATATATACTTATAATTATTATTATACTTTGCAATGTTTTGCATATCTGCCAAATCCATTTGTAATGTTTCATTTGGTGCACTAACATAATACTTTTTCCGTTGAAAAACTTTACGAATTGGTGCATGCAATGTATATGCATCTTGAAAAGCTAACCAATTTTTAATTTTCTTTTTAGATAATTTTGTTTTACGATGTAATGTTTGTATACCTGATAAAGAATTAGGATTTGAATAATCATAATATATTTTTGATAATTTTGTCATTTTTTTACATACTATATTCTTTCCAATGTTTAAATAAAATAGATACTGCTTTAGGACTGGATGATTTTCTTATTTTACGAATACGTTGTCTACTACTAGTATTCAGTTTTGATGCTGGTGTACCAATAAATTCTTTAGGAACATTAAGATCTTCTAATAAATTTTTAAATTCATAAATACCAATAGGATTTCTTGAATATTTTCTTGTACGAACAACATCATTTACTAAATCTATAATATTTGAACCAGGTATTGTTTTTCTTTGGATACGGACTATGCCAGACTTATCCCACTGAATTTTATCAGAATTTGTTAACTGCTTTAATAATAGATCTGTTTTCCTACGTAGTGTTTTTGGTACTGATTGTAAAATGTCTGATACAAATGGT
The DNA here is from genome assembly GCF_964235325.1 of Thermobia domestica. Classification (NCBI taxonomy): domain Eukaryota; kingdom Metazoa; phylum Arthropoda; class Insecta; order Zygentoma; family Lepismatidae; genus Thermobia; species Thermobia domestica. The sequence continues at coordinate 44,463,268 of NC_137469.1, forward strand.
AAAATAGAAGTATTGTTATCCTGTTGCAAAGCAAGTGATGATAATTTTTCTTCTTCTTTTTGTTCATCCTGAATAACAGGTAATGTAATAGGTTTATGTGAAGAAGAAGATGTATACTGTAAGTAACGATGCAAAGCTTGTTGATATAATTTCCATTTTTGTTGTACACTAATATCATGACGTTTTAAAATATTATTCATTTCTTCATCTAAACGTGATTGATGTGAATCTATTGATTTAAGATTGGACTGAATTTCATGTATTGCATTTTCAGGAACTAAAATCATTTTACGTAATTCTGACATAATTATCGACTAAAAATACTACTGCCTACTGCTGTTAGAAGTGGTCCCAAAATTAATGGTAAAAGTGCACCACCTTTTTGTAGTAACAACCTCTTCTTTTTGTTTAATGCAGTGCGCTACTGAGATAAAGCGCGCAAGATCTTTTTATGTCTACGTAATCGTTGCTTCTGACGAGGATTTAAAGGGATGTTTCCTTTTATTGTGTTTTTAGCTACTTGAGAAATTGTTCTTATTAAATCTCCTGAAGCATTTTGTAAAATTTGTTTTCGTTTTGTATTTTTGCATTTGCACAGAGCACGGAGCGTGTTGTAGTGTTGTTTTGCCTTCAACATCTTGATAGCAACTAAATAAAAATTTCTGTATGCATGTCTTTTATGTTGGCGTATACATGCATAATTTCATTAGGAAAAATATTTGTACGTATTCGCAATGCATCGTTTGTTTTTTGGGTTAGGTCAAATAACAAATAAGTGTGAGGCTCACGTGTTACCTCTTCGAATACATTCACAATTTCCTTACTATATCGGGGCATAATTTGCCTTGCTAAATATTGTATTTGTAATTTATCACGAGGATTTTTAAATACTATAATATAATGTGCATTTAAACTAATATCACGTGCATGTTTTCCTTTTGGAAATAAATTTTGAATAATAAATATAACAGTCAACTTTTTATGATGTGCATACTTCGTAAATAAATTAGCAACATCGCCATTAGTTTCTGACATTAAATCATCAAGTATTAATAATGAATTTTCTTTAATTTCAAAATTATTCATGTCAGGTATTCCTTCTACAAAACGTATTTTTGCATGTGCATCCAGGTTTGGTATTACTGCACCATAACAACAAACAATATCATTAAATTTTATACTTAACATTGATCACGTTCATTAAGTAATCGATTTACAAAACATGTTTTTCCTGCCCTTGATGGACCCGCAATTAAAATGGTAGAGGGATGTTGAAACTTTAACATGTTGTACTCAAATGAATGCATACAATAGAGCTTTTGCTTTATATACACTCACACAAGTAAAAAGAAAAAGATAAAGGTTTCTAAGAAAACAATCTACGATTGTTCTGAGCTTCTAATGAAGCGAAAGAAAAAAAGTTAAAGCTTTTTAAGTTAAAATAAATTATTTACACTCATAGAAAATTTTAACAATGAGCTTCTATAAGAAACGATCCAACAAATAATTAACGACTTTCAATAGGAAATTTTAAGAATGAGCTTCTATAAGAAGCAATCCAACAAATAATTAACGACTTTCCACTGGAAATTTTAACATAATCACAATCTAAAGATTGTTCCGAGTTTCCATAAGAAACGAACTGGTTAAAAAGAAAAAAACATTCACACAAGTCACATTTACTCGTTCGTGGGCCTATATCCGTAAGGTAAAGTCGCCCGTTTTGTTATTGGTATATCGTCAGTCACGTCATCTTCGTCAACACGTTTACGTTTTTTATTTACCTCACGGTGTGTCTTAGTCTCTGTACGACTAAAGATACGGAACCCTGGTTTACGCACAATACTATTTGGGTTTTCTATTACTGTGGACTCTAATTGTCTAGACACTAATTTATAGAAACTCTCAAAGTTAATTTTTTGAGAGGTCCTATCGTTTAGTGTTATCCCCCTAATTTTGAGTATGTGCCGAACATCCCCTTTGGCATTAATTAGCCTATAACAATAATTTTTCGCAACTAGACCGTAGAAGGTTGTAAATTCCCAACCTTCTGGAATTTCATCAGTTAGATCACCCAGATAGTTTCCAAGTGGTAACAAAGGTTCCTCATCTTTTTTCTGTATATACATAATACTGTCAGTGTCACAGTAAATGGCTCTGTCTGGTCCTACAGTCGTTAGTAATTTATATAGTTCAAGTCTAGCCCACGAAGTAATAAAGGCAGCTAATATGACGTTTGAAAATTCCAGTGGGACATTTTCAGTTTCATTATCTCTATATGTGATAATTAAGTGATCATCATTAATTGGGACCACACTTTGAATTTCATACCTTGCCGACGTTAAATACCTAAGGAACGTAACTTCGTCACTAACGATTACACTATGTGACATATCAGTGCGCTGTACCCATTTGCCATATAATGAATTGAGGTAAAGTTTTGCACATTGCCTCAATCCTGGGTTCGTCCTGATGTTATCATAATTTAACTGTATGCCTTCATGAGCATAATAGTCCTCGATATATTTTTGTTTGTCTCCTTCATTTTTACAATAAGCAGGAAAACCAGAGGCTTCCTGCTTCATCTGAAGGAAGGAATTCACATAAGTTCCGAACAAACCACCTGAATTCCCCTCTTCAGGATCCATGAGTTCGAATTCCCATATTTCGTGTATATCGAGTATTTTGTACCCTTTTTCAAGAGCCAGGTGTAACTCTGGAGTACAAAACGTACCTGTAATAGCACACTCATTGTCACTATGAGTACAATCATCAGTGTTTTCCTCTTCCATACATGTCCGGCATAAACCAAAAAGTAATCGGCCTCCAGCCACATACGGAATAATCGGAAAATACAAGTTTTTCGGGGGCAAAATAGTGCAATTTACTACACCATGAATACTTTCCACATCTGGAAAGTCCGGCCCCGTATTTATCTTAGGTGATTTAACGGGCATAGGTTTACGTGACATCACATATGGATATAACGAAGTAATATCGGCGTAACATAACTTCTCATTACCCGTACAATTCACAAAAGATTTGAACACTTCAGTGCGTCCGCCGTTGTAACAATTCTTGGGAATAAGGAAATCAGGCAGGCTAGTACAACGTTCTTTAATAAACCTTTGTACGTCCTTATCCGTCTATACCTTTTCATCCCAAGAACATTCCCAGATTTCGTATAGGTTTATACCTAAACTTTTTAGATACTTTCGGCGGAGCATTGTTTGTTCATATCTTTTTTCCATTGTATTGCATGAATCTTGAGCGTCATGTAAAATGTCGTTACGGTTGAAAGGGTAACAACGCGGGCACGAGTGCCAGTAACAACCATAAAATTCGAAGGCAGCGTTGAGTCCCTCATGCCATCCACCAACTTGGTACCTACCAATATACTTTTCCCCACCTCTCCTATCATGTTGGATTTTTATCCCTAATTGTTTTTCTATATACATAAGCCACTGCATAGCTTTAGTACTATACTTTGTCTTATGATGGAAACCCAACGCGGGAATTACGGGAATACTATTTTCAGGCAAGTACAAAGTACGATATGTACGCATTGCAAGACCTGCAATGGTGAATGATGTCATGAAACATTGCAAACCATTCGTTTTCTCTTCAATAATGTCACTAAATTTGATGATCGCTTCTGCTAGAATTCTAACATCGTTCTCGCAATAAGACAGCATTTCCTTTTCGAGGTTAAACTCCTCGCCATTTGCCGCACGTTCTTGGTGCCAGGCTATTAATTCTTGTTTTTCTTCGGTGCTTCGTCCTTCAGGGTCATAGAATTCAAGTGGGGGATAGGGACCAACATAATTTTGATTTTCTTCGGTGTTAAATAAATATGGGAAATCTCCCTTTCTTAAATTTCCGCGCAGGCCTAAAGTTTTGGGAAGTCTAGATAATTTACATCCAATAAGTAAATAAGAATCTTTAAAAAAATACGATTACCAATATTAATATTAAAAATTTTCTGACCCTGAATTACCACATTAGGAATAAGATGCTGCTCTTCTATTAGATTTCTAAGGCAAAAAAACCATCGTATCTGCTACCATTATGTGCAATACAAATTATACGTCTAAAGTCAGGTCGGTCTGCCAAAACATGGTTAATAAAGTCCGTCATTGTCTTAAAAGAAAACGAACGATTTCCATTATTATCACCACATGTTTTACAGGACTCATCGATACCTTTATTCATACAGTTGTGGCAAATATGCTTACAGCATACAAGTACTACCACATGTTCCCTTTCACCGCGCGCATTTGATGCCTTTAACATCGTTTCTATATCATATGCAATGTACATAAACCTATCAGTATGTACAGGCTTTTGTTGTTGTACAAAACATGTGTGAGTGATATCAACATGCTTACGACAAGTCGTGCAAAAATGTTCACCACACACATGGTTTGATTTTCGACGCCTGTTATCAAAGATGATACCGCAATTATTGCAGACCTTAACATTATCACACACAGATTTCCCGCCTTTATTACATTTCTTATGATTCTGAAAACATGTACCCTCAGCAAACTCTCTATTGCACGCATTACATTTAATTTTATTAGTATTATAATTTCGTTCGTGTTTGCATTCACAAAGAGAACACTGAGTTTTACACTTATGTTTATATGCTAACCCATTATATGCTTGCAAACAATAATAGCAATACTTCAGTTTACCCAGTAATTTTTTAATGTATGGAATGGGTTCAAAATTGCCAACAGTGTCACCTCTCTTATAGAAAATAAAGATTTTATTCTCTGCATACTCTCCTGGGTAACGTACTATATATTCCCGGTCATTATTTTCATCTTCCTCATACACCACAATTTGATACTCACCACTTAAATATGATTGTATCAAATCCAGGTCTTTAAAATCACATCCACCCTTTGCTTTAACGTCAACTCCCGCCATCTCACATAGAACTTCTGCTTTAAGAACCCATGTATCATAATCTCTTGTTCTTAATTTATATAAACTTTGCTTACTTGCGGTGTGCTTCGTAATTCCCCAAACAATTGCCATGGGTAGGCAGTACATATTATTGTTTTCTATGCGTATTAATCGCTTTTCCAAATAATCTTGATGTTTGGAATACTTTTCAACAGCACTTGCAGCATTTCTTCCGTTTCCATGCATACTCTCCGCTACATGGAAGCGAAACAATACCTCATGCCCCAAAAGGAAATCCTCATTTGAATTTAAAACTCGTTCAACTGAGGAAAGGACAGTTTGAGCAGAAAAATCGGGTTTTCTTCTAAATGGAACATACACAGACTTGTTATTTCTACTATTGCTACTATCAATGTACAGTCCAATATAATCTGTGGGGCGAGCATTAGATAACACATGTTCTAATGCAAAATTAAATAAGCTTTCAATATAGGCCTGTGGATTATCAATACGTCTTTCATTATCCACAGGTCTAACCGCGATTTCATGGCCCGTAAGATGAAACTTACGAAACCGTTTTCTGCTCTCTCTTACTACTTCGAAGTTATTATTACTCTGATTTTCCCCCTCATTATTATTTCCACTACCACTACTACTAGTACTACCACTAGTACTACAATCAGTACTATTTGTACTTTTGCCATTATTGCTCCCATATCCAACAAACACGGGATCAGGGGCATGTGAGGGGCCAGGTTGAGGATCAGATTGGTCCCCATAACCATGATTATCCTGTACACAAGGGTGATTGTATACAGGATTTTGTCCCTGGACTTGTTGCGTGGGTTTAACCACAGCATCATCCACATTTTTAACCAATCTCCTCACTTGTTCTTCATCGGAATTTAGATTTACTCCATCTAAAAATGCCAAGTCTTCATCACTCAAGTTACAATTTTCTTGAGGGGTCACAGATATGGGTGATTCAGATGGAATTAAAGATTCATCCAAAACAAATCGCGAACCAAAATCAAAAAAGTTGGATAACTCTGTATTATTTATTCTATCTATTTGCCCTTCTCCGCACGCCATTAAATACATAAATCTGTCTTGAGCATAATTGTAAAACTCCTTATTACGAAAAAATCCATGCACGAATAACTCAAGCACATCGGCGGCTGAAACGCAATGATTTAAAAGTATAAGGTCATTACCTTCTAAAGCACGAAGAGCGTGTAGTAAAGCCTCACATCTTACACTGGCTCGATGACCTAATCTCTGCAGCTCCATTATCGCCTTCCACGTACTGAAGACACGAGAATAGTCATCAAAACCGCGTAAAACTTCATGCAGGAAAAGTTCATCAATCATATTGAACTCGCCAGTTGAACACAGGAAATCCATCTAAAACAAAAAAAGAAAAGATTTTGAGTTCTATGTAATAAAAAAATCTAGCAAAACAGGCAATAATCAATAACTTGCTTTGAAAAAACTGTAAAAAATTTGTTTATTAATTACTGGTTTAAAAAACAAGCTCAGCTAAAGAAATGTTCATTAAATTGGTTTTAAAAAGTCTTGCTTACTAAGTGTTGGTTAAATAATTAATGGTTAAAAACAACATTAGCTAAAGAAATGTTCATTAAATATATTAATAATAATATTTATGAAATACACTCACCTAATTCTTAGTTGTTCTTCAAAAACTGTTAAAAATGGCCTCGCTAATTTTTATATATTGCAACTGCAGGGTCCACACACTGTAAAACAGGAATAATATTTTCACTAAATTCAGTACTACTACCACTAGCACTAGTAATAATTATTTTAAAATAAGTCAAGGATAAACAACGCGTTAGGTCCAACGGCGTACAATAAAATGATAATAAAACGGAGTATTATATTATTATATATGTCATTACATTGAACAAGTTTACGCATGTTTTGACGTAATCATGTGGTAAGTATTGCCACCTAGCGGCCTTATTCAAAAGCATTCAGTATAGTATTAAGTCGTCTGCAAATGGGTTCATAAAACAACACGTCTCTATGCAATTTTTCCAATTCCCATTCTATATGCATTTGCATTAACAGTACAAATCTATGTGGCCTTATTCCAATTCTAAAATATCCTAAAGCCCATTCTGCCCACCGCAATATTTATTCTCAAACTAAATATACCAAAAAAGGCCCTCATTCTGTACTGCGGCCCACCGTAAAATTTATACTTAAACTAAGTATAGCAAAAGAAAAGGCCCTCATTCTGTACAGCGCCCCACCGCAAAATTTATTCTGAAACTAAGTATCGCAAAAGAAAAGGCACTCATTCTGCACTCTATAATTAAGCTTCCCCTGAATATTCCTTAATATCCCCTAAATAGTCCTTAAATATCCTTATCTTGGGCTAACTACCCTTTAATTATCCTTAATATCCCCTAAATAGTCCTTAAATATCCTTAGTATGGGCTAACTAGCCTTTGATTATCCCCTAAATAGTCGCTGACCATATTTAGTATTCCGTAACTACCCCTTGATTATTTTTAGTATACCCTAATTAGCCCCTGCCTATCTTTAGTATCCCGTAACTACCCCTTGACTTTTTTTAGTATACTCTAATTAGTCCCTGCCTATCTTTAGTACCCCCTAATTACCCTCTAATTATCCACTAAATACTACCTGACCATCTTTAGTATCCTTTAACTAACCCCTGGTTACCCCCTAAATAGTCCTTAACTATTCTTAGTTTGCCCCCTTGACTATTCTTAGTTTGCCCCCTTTTTTCTCTGTTACTAACACAATGCTTCTTACTAAGTTGTCTGTTACTAACACAATGTGTCTTACATACTGTTTGAATAAATATTATAAGGATTGCAATACATTGTACAAAAAATCATAAGTGGGGCATCATTCCATAAAATGGTAGACACAAAGGCAAATGGTCCATAATAACAGCCGTGGTCTTCTATTTTGTGTATAAAATAAGTATCGCAGTAATCTATAAAGTTAACTGAAAGGGTCCATTCGCAATTTTAAACGCAATAATTATTCACAATGCAGTATTGCACTTTCCATCTTGGTTTGCGTTAACGCAATATTTTCAGTTATTTTTATTTTAGAAACTAGGCAAGACATACTTTTTTCCTACATATACTAAAATTATAATATAAAAATTACCATTTCTTAGTAAAAACACAATTATTAATAAGTTATTTCAATTATTAATAAGTTATTTCAAATACTAAGAACACTTGCAAATCGCAAAAAGATAGATTCGGTATCGCAACGCCTCATTACTGGTGCCTCCTAGTGGATATAATCGTAACTTATTATTCTGTTGACTGAGTCATGATGCTGCATGTGATTTCGTTCCAGATCAAAAAATAAATTAAAGTTAGGTTTCTTAACAGGTAAACCTTTTTTTGTTCGTAAATTTATTTGATATTTATTTTTTACGTGTGCTTAATTTATTATTAAAATATAAACTTAATTTTTGTATGTATTAAGCAAATGATGTTAGGTTACACTATTTAAAGGTATTTCCGCCATGTGAATGTTAGCCGAATGCAGGTTGTTCTTGTTTTCCTTGTTTTAAAAATCAATTATATTTTGTATTTATTAATGTAGGTGCTTAAAATATAGCAGTGATTAATTTTAAAAGCGTGGCAAATGGTGTCCATGTGGAAAAATTTGCGTGCATTTATACGGAAGCAATCGTACCTTTATTAATGTTAATGCATAACAGTCGATGTCCATGTGGAAAAACGTGCCTGCATTTATACGGAAGCATGCGTGCATTAATTACATTTATTAGTTTTAAACGTGTAACAGTAAAAGACCATTCGGGAAAAATACTTGCATTTATACGGAAGCATGTGTACAATAAATAGTTTAAGGCGTAGCAATCGGTGTACATGTGAAAAACGTGCTTGCATTTATAGGGAAGCATGCGTACAATAATTACATTAATTAGTTTTTAAAGCCGTAGCAGTCGGTGTCCATTTATATAAAAAAGAACCTTGCGTGCCATCATGTGGGCGGGGCAGTGTAAAGCAAGTATACATTTAAGTTATTTTCACAAATAAAATTAGGGTATATACATAGCAGTTGCGCTTAATCTATAAAAAAACATCCGCGGCAACAAGTGTGCAGGGCAGGGCAGGGTAAAGCATACGCGCAACCAAGTGGTTTAGGGCAGGGTAAAACCATCGCGCAACCATGTGGTTCAGGGCAGGGTAAAACCACCGCGCAACCAAGTGGTTTAGGGCAGGGTAAAACCATCGCGCAACCATGTGGTTCAGGGCATGGTAAAACCACCGCGGAAACAAGTGGTTCAGGGGAGGGCAGAGCCGGTGTGCATTTAAGTTATTTTCAAGCAATTATTCAGTATTAGCAAACGCGTAGCAACAAGTTAAAACAAAATACTAATAATAATTAATTTATAAATTATTATCAAAGATAAATATTACTCCGTTAAAATAAAGGCGCGTTACCGACGGTCACGATACCATAGGTGTTCGTTAGTAGGTATAACCAGCTTAGGTTAGTTTAGTAATGAACCATATGGTTTTCAAGTAAAGGCGCGTTAGCGACTATATGCATCTTAGTTTAACTTAGTACAAATCATATGGTTTTCCAGTAAAGGCGCGTTAGCAACTATATGCATCTTAGGTTACCTTAGTAAAAAGTGTTCGAATAAATATAATAAATAGGCAATTTAATTTTTGTGCTAGGCAACTAATTTGTTCGCGGAAGTTATATATAACACGAACTATTTTATAAAGTACAACCAATATGTGCTAGGTGTACACAGTAATTTTTTATTTCGCTTTCGCGTTAGTGCAATTTTAGAAAGTACATTCAAAATGTGTTAGGTGAACACAGTAATTTTTTATTTCGCTTTCGCGTACGTGCAATTTTAAAAAGTGCATCCAATATGTGTTAGGTGAACAAAGTAATTTTTTATTTCGCTTTCGCGTTAGTGCAATTTTAAAAAGTACAACCAACATGTGTTAGGTGAACACATTGATTTTTATTTCGCTTTCGCGTACGTGCAATTATAACAAAGGCGTAACCAACATGTGTTAGGGGGAATGGCATTTTAAAATTATTTCCGTAAATGCTTGCTATAATTTAAAAAATAAATCTTTGTGTAAGCGTGCAACATTAATAACATTTCAAACAAAGGCGCGGCATTAATGCTAAAATATTTTACAAATAATCACTTTTTTCTCACGTTTCAATGTAAATGCCTGTGGGGGGGCACGTTAAGGTTTATGTGTTATACTTTTAAAGTAAATTACAATTTTACATTTGTTCGGTAGCCCTAGGTTTAAATATTAATGTACAAAAGGCGCGTCAGTGAATATGTGTAAATATATACATCAAATACAATAATAACTTACAATTTTTGATGGTCATCCAAACTTTTTTAGAAATCGCAAACACACACACACGCAGTCACACAATTAATTACTATAAAAGGCACTCTCAGTAGCAACAATTATAATATATAGAAAAAAGGGAACATAGGGATTTATATATAAGTACTTTATTTAGTATAGGCGGAACCATTTTTTCCCATAAGTCCGTGTGCTTTATTGCATATAGGCGGGGCATGCTAAATGTTCTCACTGTGGACATTGAATCCATACAATAATAATAATTGTTCAGTTCAAGGCATTAATCTCTAAAGTTGCAGTTTATTTTTTTCGTATTAGATTGTAATAACAAAATAAATGTTTTCGCCGTGCTCTGGTTATCTCTAAGTAATAACGTTTCCAAATTGTTTATATATATATATATATATATATATATATATATATATATTTACAAATACAAGTTCAGTTTGTAATAGGTCAAGCGTTCAATAACCCATCAGTTCTCGTGATTATCGGTTTATTTTTTCTCTATCATCAGTATCATTTAAACTGAGACACATAAACTCGTGATCCATCTGTGATTAACTCTGTTAGATATCACTCATGCTTGTCGATAATAAAGGTTTTTAACCTTGCACGTGATTGTTATTCAGAGTTCTGATTAAGTTCAAATCATACAAATGTTTGTAGATGATTGCAAGTAATCTCTGTTTCTTGTAAATAAGTAAAGTCTATAATGATATAGGTTAATCAGTTTTATCATTCTGATACGGTACAAAGTTAATCTTGACGTCACTAAAGCCAAACCAAACGGCTTTTCGCTCGTTCATTTCAATTTCAACGGCTCTAGAGGAAGGATGTCTATGCCATTTAGTCTTCAGCTCACAAGTAAGAAAAAATATTTTTAATAAATATTACCCTTTTCATAATATGCTTGTAGTAGGGGGTAAAAGGGGGGGTATTTTAATTTTTTTCACATGTTGTTCGCATGGGTCAAATATGTTCATATCTTTTTAACAGGTAGCTTCTATTGTTCCCACATACTGTTCGTATGGGTCCTGCATAGGGGTAATCTTGGGTCCTGTATGGGGGCCATTTCCAGGGACCATGCGGTGTGGTCCTGGAAACCAGGGACCATTTCCTTTTATCTACTCCCACCTTTTTAGCAAGGAGTATGGCTTGCCATACGAAACATTAAAATATGTTCACATCATTTTTTAACAATTAGCTTCTAATGAAGCGTAGGGGCCATGGGTCCTGGGGTCATTTTCCAGGGGTCATCCACTATGGTGCTGGGAACCAGGGACCATTTCCTTTTATCTACTCCCACCTTTTTAACAGCCAGCTTCTAATCAATTATATATTCTCACATCTTTTTAATAGGTAGCTTCTATTGAAGCGTAGGAATAAATAATGTGGGTCCTGCACAGGGGTCATTCGCTGTGGTCCTGCACAGGGACCATGCAATAGGGAGCATCCACTGTGACCTTCGTAGTGGTCATTCAACCTTTCCTTTCGTCATCTATCTCCAGGAAAAAATTAACCCTATTTCATCACTTCCTTCGATAGTCCCCTTATCCTTAATTAAACAATTGATAAACTATCTCTTATCAACTGTCGCAAGTCTTTTGATGGATACCACACTAAATCAATACTACTTTCGATATTCAAACTTAAAAGTAGAACACCTAGAAGTACTGGCTGCAATAGATTAATAAGGTCAGAATATAAAGAACTTCTTTCTCGGACGTTAAATCTATATCAAAAGGCCATTAGGGCTGCTCACTATTCCTTACTTTCATTGAGCTAAGGCGATAAATGTTGATACTAAAAATCGCAAATTTGAACCGCTTCTGGTTTGAATAGCGGAATAGAGGAGAAGATGTAATCTATTTTTAGAAAGCTGAATCGATTGTAAAAGAAAAAGAAGTTTCTCGATATCTCTTACAACATTTGTTCTACAGAAATCAGATTTGAAACGGAAAATACTAGTAAATTTCAACCCTTCTGATTTCGGTAGTGTGTTTCGGAATGCAATGATATATACTTTTCAGACACTGTGACAGTTGCTCAAAATTTTGTCGCTATGTATTACCGTTTCTATATATGGTGGTAAACGTTGAAACTGGAAGTGATTGAATGGAACCACTTCAAATATGCATTCGTATAAGGTTTACGGAGAGGATGGAAACTGTAGCAAGTTGTGATAAATTATTCTATTGAGAACATGAATCGATTGAAGAAAACCACTTGTTGCGATCTAATACCATTTTTGTTCTATGGGAATAAGTGTTGACAGGCCGGTGGCCAGCCCAAAAATGTAGGGGAGAGGGAGGCGGTAGAAGTTAGGAGGGCCCTACCCAACCATATTATAGTTCATCACTATATTATAATTTCTTTGTAAGCCTACCGTGAAAATTTTAGGGGGGACTGAAAATTTACCCCTAGCCCCCCGTGGATACGGGCCTGAGTATCGATACTAGAAATGGTTAATTTGAACCACTTCCGGTTCAAATATAGTGGTCAGCGGGGAAGATGAAACCTCTTCTTTGGAAGCTGAATTGATTGCAAAAAAAAAAAAAAAAATACTACATCTCGATATCTCTTTCTGATTTTGCTCCACTCAAAATAGCATAGAAAGCGAAAATAATAGTGAATTTATAACCATTTCTGGTTTTTGTAAAGTGTTGTCGATATCATCATACGTTGGCTTGAGGCACTGAATTGTTTGCCAAGAAAAAATAACATTTTTTTTTCACTATTTGTTACCATTTCTGTTCTACACAGTAAATGCTGATACTGGAAATTGTTAATTTGAAAAATTTCCGAATTGGTAAGGGAAAGAAGTTGAAATCCATTTCTGGGACGCTGAATGAATTGCAAAAAACTGCGTCTCAATATCTTTTTCCGTTTTTGCCCTATGGAAATCAGTATTGAGATTGGAAATAATAGTAAATTTGAACCACTTCCGTTTTTGGTAGAGTCTCATAGATATAATAATGTGTTGTGTTATCGTGATATATGATATACTAACTATATAAAAAAAAACTACATGGACTGACATAAATTAAAGGGGTACTTCTGGTGAACGTGGAAAGTTGAAATTTGACGCGATTGTAGCTTTCGGGACTAACCTACAGGAAAATTGCCAAAAGTGAATATTTTTATTTTTTAGAGGTCTAAAGGGGGGGGGGATGAAGACTTTCCTTGTGTTATTTAAATAGGTCTTTTTTTGGATCTATAATTTCATCTTTTAGGTATTTGGAATTGGAATACAAACTTGAAATTTAGTATGCTTGTTCGTTTTAGCTAGCGTTACCTAAGTAAATCAATAAAAATAAAAATTTCCAAATTTAGAGTAGTTTTATGGGGAACTGAAAAATCTTTCCTGTGTTATTTATATGGAACGTCTTCTGCACCCCAAAATGTTTAGGCACTTCCGGCAGGATTAAGAAAATGAAATTTGGCATGATTGTAGCCTCCCAGGACTAACCGACAGGAAAATTGCCAAAAGTGAATGTTCCTAATTTTTAAGGGGTCTAAAGGGGATAAAGAAATTCCCATGATATTTAAATGGGCGTTTTCCTGGGATACAAAAGCTGGGCAAATTCAGGAAACATGAAGAGCAAATGCACCGGCTACAAAGATGTAAACGAGTGTCAACTTAGCAGGACCACGTTTGAAAATTATAAATATTTACACACCATACGTTTGTACTGCGTTTGTACCGGTTTGTACCGTAAAAAATTTCGTTTGTACCGGTCTCAAATTCGACAAAATCGAAAAATAAAGTGGTCCTGCTAAGTTCACGTGAACATAGCAGGACCACTAATAAATTTCTACAAATTTGATGACTTTTCTGTACGATTCGTTTGTACTGCGTTTGTACCGGACTGTACCGTAAAAAGTTTCGTTTGTACCGGTCTCAAATTCGAAAAAATCGAAAAATAAAGTGGTCCAGCTAAGTTCACACACGTGAGATGTGAGGTCGCAAATATTTATAATTTGGATGGTATGCAAATATTTATAATTTTCAAAAGTGATCCTACTAAGTTCACACTCGTGAGTAGTGAGGTCGTAAGCCGGGAGTCTGGGGATCAAAGGCTAGTCAAGATATACACTGTAACTGCAAAGAAAAGACCAATAGCTGCTATGTATTCACTGTTAGATTTCTTATAGAATTATAATTGCTTAGTTATTAAGCATGGTGTTTATAGACGAGTTGCATATTTGGTGCTTACATAAATAAGTTGATTAAACGTTAGTTTTTGTTTGAAAATTAGTAGATCTTGCCTATACATTTTCCAGAAAGACCATTCTGCATTCTTAATTTGCACCTAAAACTTATAGTAAACGTTGATAGCTGACACTAAACAACGAGCTAGTGACAAACTTCTTTAATACACAGAAAATAGACATTATTTGCTCGCGTCATTAGTAATTTTAAATCAAATTTCACCAAAAATGTATTCAAAATTGTTTTCTTAGCCTATAGGTTTTGATCACATTATTGTTCAGGTTCATTGACAAGAAACTGCATTTAATGTTGAAGGAAATTGTGTTTACAAGTTACTTGTAAACTATATTATGATTACATTCAAATAATGCTAATACACTTTATTTTCACTTCCTAGTTATCCTCAGATTACAAACCTTATGTTTTATTAAGTATTTAAGGATATGAATTTCTATTTCTGGTTAGCATATACAGGGTGTTTCCAAACTACATCGACAACGTTTGGGAGGTGATTCCTGACACCAAGATAAGACAAAAAGTATAGACTAACGTAGGTGCAGAAATCCGTCATTTCCAAGTTATAGGCTGTCGAAAACATGAACTTTAAAGGTCCATAGCTCCATAACTATGGTACCTACCATAATCGAGTCAAGATTTCACATTTTTTTTTAATGGAGGGAGTTTGGCTATGGGTATATAATTTGTAGTACTCACCAACTACCTCTATAAAATAGTTGCGGAAGTATCGCAGGATTCTGAAACATGGATATTTGGATAGGGCTCATATTAGTTCCCAAGTTAAGTCTTGGCCCAACTACTGTAGGTCCCATAGTATTGCAGCTATAAACCTTTAAAGTTCATGTTTTCGGCAGCCTATTACTCCGAAATGACATATTTCTGCACCCAGGTTGGTATATATATATATATATAATCTTATCTTGGTGTTAGGAATCACCTTTTCAAACGTTGTCAGTATTGTTTTGAAACACCTTGTATAAAATTAAGAACTTCATCTTTATATAGGCTGCCGAGATCGAATTTGTTTCTAACCATGAGGCTTAATCGGAAATAGAAATGATGTTTTTTGCATCAACGTATCATATGTAGCACAAGAACGAAATAAAAATAGAATGAAGCCGATTTGTACAAGAAAAGAAATGCTAACTAATATAAAATATATTATTTAAGTTATAGTAATGAAATAAGTACCTTGTTGATATTTAATTATCTAATGTCACAAATCTCATTAGATGTTCTTCTCATATGCGCATAAGCATTTAAAAAGAATTATTATAGTAAAACAAAGTTATATAATACAAATAGAAAATGTTGTTTCTCTTTTGTTAAAAAACAAAATATGTTGTTAGACATTCAAGTGGGAACGATGTGTGGGATTTTTTTTTTAAAAAGGAAAGAAACAAAAGCTCTTACACGAAAGAAACGAAAAAAAAGTTATGTATTCAATTACAAGGTAATACGTCCAACGCCGTAATACAAATTACTACCAGGAATGCTTGTTATTATAAAGGGTTACATTAATACAGTTTTTACACTTTTTTTATTTTTTATTTTATTTATTATTATTATCTTTTTTTTTTTTTTTTTTTTTTTTTTTTTTTTACAGAATATAAGTAGGTCTACCAGAAATGTCTGTCTGGTTTGTAGCTCTTATGAAGGTAATGCTACAATTTCCTCAGCTACAACCTTCCTCCACCTGAATACCAGTTTTCAATATCTTTTCCTTGGAATGTCTACTCTTTTGTCTAGAAACGGTCAGAGTATTCTGATATCCATTTCTCCATTTCTGAATTGTTTTCATTTGAAGTAATTTTGAAGATAGAAAAGGGAATTTTAGTCTTTGGGAGCAATGTCAGACGAATATAATGAGTAAATCAAAATTTATGATAATAATGGTTTCTATAGGGTGTCTCAAAAGTAATGGTGGAAAATGAAACCAAAGATTTCTGACACCAAAACAAGAAAAAAATGTTTATATTACATATGTAGTGAAGTCCTCAAAACCGCATCACTTTCAAGAGAAAAAAAAAGCTGTGACTCGGAAGAAAATAATGCAAATAAGAAAATTTCACACTCATATGATAAAAGGGCATATTATTTATTAAAGAAAGATGTTTTGTTTGTTTCAAATTAAACATAAGTGTATATGGAATGTACGAAAACTAGATATTAAGCAATTTGTTTTCTAAAGTGGATCATATGTCCTGCTAAGTGGATAATAACTCATTTCTAACAGCTCTAAAACACGAAAAAATCTAAATGAATTCTTCGCACAATCATTTCTTCTTACTTTTTTCTGAACAAAAGCACTGTCTAGAAAGGAATGTTCTTTATCCTCTCACATCAACACAGTCATCATGGAACCACGTGTTAGACGAGCTGCATTAGATAATTTTTTTTCTTAAGTTTTTCTGAAGCAAAACACTTTCCACAAAGGAATACATTTTTTCCTCGGGCACCAACACAATCTTCCTCGGGGCACCATGAACTTCTTACCACCCATCCGATGGACTATATGTCATATATTTTTTTCTCGTTTTGGTGCCAGGAATCTGTGGTTTAATTTTTTACCATTACTTTTGGAGCACCATGTATAAGTGTAAAATTCTTATCTTTAAAATAATACAATTGTCTCTCTTCGACATATGACAATGGTAAACTATCTTCTTAAAAGAAATATTACGTGCTTTCTGTCTGTGTGGTATAAATTTTTCTTAAAAGAAAGGCGCCATATTTAACGGCAGATATGAATATTAACATGTGAAACGAAATATCGTTATTTCTTATTCGGAAAATTAGAAATTGTTATTCTAACCTGTTGACTATTAAACAATTGAGCATCATACGTCCGTATGTACGTATACATAGCATTTTATTTTTATATATTATTTTTTGTGCTGTTATTGTATTAAAGTTGCTGAAGCACTTTCTAAATAACGGGCTTCCTATTACAGAAATACCTGTATGCAATCCTGAACTAATTGACATTGGTTTAAAGGAACAAGTTCTGCCGATAGATGACACCACAGTCTTAGTATCTTTCCCATGTATTATTTGTCTTTCACGAAAATTCACGATTTCTCTTACAAATTTCAACCTACAGACTTCACATTTTTAGAAAAGGAACTTCATAATCTATCGAAGGCAATAGTCCGTGCCGATTTTTTATTTAGAATTTGCTTCATTGTTGAAATGGATATCCAAACCTTTAAAAATGGAACTGTTTCAACAATCCGGAAAATTTTAAATAAAAAAATTGGCACGGATGGCACCCTTTAATAGGTTATGAAGTTCCTTCTCTAGAAATTTGAAGTCTCTAGGTTGAAATTTATAAAAGAAATTGTAAATTTTCGTGAAAGGTAAAAAATACATGGTACAGATACGAAGACAGTAGTGATATCTATCGGCAAAACTTGTCCCTTTAAACTAACCTTAAAGCTTACAGATACGCTCTAGCGGTCTTTGAGTACAGCACCGGTTGACTTCTTCATCAGGACTGTTATTCGAAGGTGTTGGGTTCGTTCTGTTAGAAATAAAATTAAGCTTATATTTGCTGGCAAATACCTTGCTTGTTTATGATTAGGGTTTGGACAGGGATAAAGTGTGCTTCATTAACTAGATCTCAATATCAAAAGTTAGGGACGCAAAGTGATCTGAAAATTACATAATATTTTTTTTACACAGCTTTATCATAGACAATTTCTTATTTAATATTTAATACGATGTTTCAAAAAGAAATTAAATCGTTCGGAACGGTATATGGATGTGAATAATTCATCTTAAAGTCCGTTGATTTAACCACCTCTGTCTGCCAATTTACTCCCACTTTTCCAGACGATTCCCGGAGGTGAGCTAATCTGGTTCGGATCCCATTTTAAGCTGTACGTCCACGTTTTATGTAGCTTCGCTGTTGAAAGGAACTCTAAGCTGAAAATAAAATAAAACGAAATTCCTAGTTTCCTCCTGAAACCTATCAAACCTATGAAGAAGTTCATATAATCGTGGGTGTTAAGTTTATATCAAGAAGTTCTCCGTGATTATCATATCACAGCTACACATATGATTGATAGGGTAATTTTGAACATACAGGAGGAGAGATTGAGCTCCTCCGTGGCTATGCGGTTAGCGTACGCGCCTTTGGCGCGGGAGACCCGGGTTCGATTCCAGGCGGGAGCTAATGTGGTTCGGATTCCACGTTAATCAGTAGGTCCACCTCTCATATTGCCTCGCTGCTGAACGGGACGTTCAGCTCAGCTCAGCTCAAGAGGATAGATTTTGAGTTGCGAATTGTGACAATAAAAGTTGAAGTCTTTTTCTTAGTTTTAATAATGATTGTTTTTGATTCGTAGCACCTGGGAGCAATATTTAATTCTGGTTCTTGTTTAGCTTTAACAAAATTAAGAAATTTCCTATGTAATTGGTAAGTTTTTGAATCAAATGATCCAAACATGTTTCAATCAAAATTTTTCTTGTATGCCTTATCTGCAGAACTACATATAACTATACTTAACTAAGTATGATGTGCTTATTCCATAGAAAATACGAAAACTCGTTACAGGGGTGGTTCAAAACTTTTGTGGCTCCTAATCCAAGATCCATTTTTAGGACCATTCCTAAAATTCTTGTTTCAACATTTTGTATACATTGTAAGCTATAATTATAGTCAACAAATGTAGTTGCCATTTGTGAAAGTCGTTCTTTCATCTCTCAGGATTTGCGACTTATTTACTTTTCAGTCATAGTTAGAAACGTATACGGAAACACGGTATATATCCACCTAATATTATTATAGTCCAGCGTACTCTTGCCATAAATTTAAGAAAGTACAACTCACAGATGACGAGAAGAACCCTAGCAGAAGTTGTGTGACGTAGGTAGCCCACTTTTCGCACGGGGGTTTCAAATGACACCACAGAATAGCACACAGATAACATCTAATAGCACACAGATAACATCTGTCGTCAGAGTAGCAGACGACATCTAAGCATAGACCACACCTCAGAAACCGAAAATGGACTTGACCGTGTCGTTGACCTTTCCCCGCTTTTCCTGTTTTAGGGTTCTTCTCGTCATCTGTGAGCTGTATCTACTAGAGTATACACTGAAAATTAAGTATACGCACGTTTTTTTTTTTCAATTTTTGAACTCTTCAAAATAAAGAAAAAATGTTTTTATATATGTGAATGTTTCAGTCTTTGTTTTGGAGGAATTTATTTCTGCCAAAATAATCTTCCATGTTCATTTCCTGCTTTTGTAACTGAGGTAGAGAGTCAACAATAGTAGCAAATTAGTTTGCTATGTCGGCACAATTGCTTTGATACCTTTGCCACGGAAATTCGCGAGAGGAGAGAAAGGAAAAAATGTTTATTTCCTGGAATTTGGAGCCTAATATTAGTAACCTCTTGTTGTAGATGTGTGGAAACAAAATTATGATATTGACGTAACCAACGTCGAAAGGTAAAAGGAACAATGAGAACTGCAAAACTAATAAATACATATCTTGATAACACAGTAAGAAAATTAATTCAATTTTGCAGCTCCGAAAGCGCATAATACTGTTCTATCGAAAACTAAAGAACATCTTGAATAGAGGTGACCCAACTCTGAAACAGTTTGATATCCAGGCTCATCGTTACTTGCCTTAGGAAGATCGCAGAATTGATATCTGTTGATTATAAGTGGTATCTGCTGATTATAGGTAGTAAGTATAAGTGGTAAGTAATTTTAAGGTGTAATTTAGTAAATTTTGATTTCGCGAAAAGCATTGGAAAATAAGTTGAAAAGAGAAGATCGCGAATAGACACCAGACGTAAGGAAACCTAATAATTTAAACACTTCAGTGGAGCGTAAAGTACTTCAGCTCAGGGGCTGATCCAGAATGGACTTCTAGGGGGGGGGGAGGTGGGTTGTAATACTGCTACATAGAGCTACTTTTAAGAGCTCCAAACTCTGGGATGGGTTTTATTTATATATAAAATAAGAAAGATCCCTCTTCTAGGGGGGGGGAGCGATTGCCCCGATCGCCCCCTCTGGATTCGCACCTGAGCCAGCTGATAGATCAAGGTTAAGTAAAACGATTGCTTCATTGTTTAAATGCAAAACAAAGATGGATTATTATTTTTTCTGTTTTTCGTGGATCCCTACAAGGGCATATCTAATAAAAATTATATCTACCATCCTTTAAACTCACGTCGCTTCTCACTAGTGAAAATAATATACGGTACCGTATTAAAATTTCTTTTAGTGTTCTTTTGGTCATACGATTGTTCCCTCTATGCTAAACGAGATGATGAATAACTATGATACAGTTCGAAATCGACCGGAATATATCGGTGGTTAGTGAATTTCTCAAATTTTTGCGACCGCTCTATGGATCGTTCCATTTCAATTTGATAAAGTATTTACTGCATTTTTTATCAATAAAGTTTCAATTAGATTATTCAAAATAATCAGTATTGTTTCTTTATGTTATATTATAATAGACTGTCGTACAACGTGTCCTAAACGCTACCGTAACTAACCATTTCTTAATGATTTTGACAAGAATGAAGTTATTGCATTATAATGAAGTGACGCGGACTCGCATTGTTTTGTAGCATATGTTATGATATCACACATATACAGGGTATCCCAGAAGGAAGGAGCAATACTTCAAAAAATGGTAATATGGGTGACTCTAAGCAAAAAAGTTCCTATGAACATGGGTCCTACTCTCAATGGTTTGAGAGCTACAGGTTGTGAACCATTTTTGACTTCATATTGTCTGTTACTCATTCTGTATTTATTATACAGAGGTGAGGCATAGCGTATTTGAAAGGTGATGGAATTGACTCTCCAGCAATATGCAACATGTGACAGTAGTGTCTTCATAAGGGAAGTTATTGAGGGAAATTTGGGAATCAGCTGCCATCCAATTCCCTTAAATAATATTAACTTTCCCTCAACAACTCCCTTTTACCACTCTCGCATGCTGCATACGGTTGAAAAGGTCATTCCATCATCTTTCAAATCCGCTATGCCCCACACTGAGAAAAATGATTGGGTTGAAACGTTACCATGCGGTGTGGTTAAAAAGATTTAAACCAAATTGGGTTTTTTAGGAACGACGAATGGTAACTTGCAACCCAAATGCATTAACCGTTGGGTCAACAAAATGACTATATGTCACCGTAGAGTATTTTAAACCAACACTTGAGTCATACCTGGTTAACGGAAAGTGTCATGATACGTGAAACATATAATCTAATCGAAGCTGATTTAAGTGGACTATTAAGTACTACAAAAATTACAACACATGTTTGTTGTTTACTGTCTATTCAGTCAAAATTATACAGAGTTATATCTTGACAGAGCACGATTACAATAGCAACGTTAGCTCCGGTCCAAGCGGAAGGCTACGGAGGAAGAAAGTAGCGCCAAAAAGGAAAAAAAAAAATCATTGCATCGAAACCACAATGCATGAATAGCAGTGCTGTAATCTTTTTTCCTAATGTTATTCTTACGTCCTAGCATATAAGAATAACAGATGGCGCCACCGTTACTGTGTAATTATTGTCAGACTGCTCACAAGTTTAAAAAACGATTATTTTGGCCAATTACAGGAAACTTAGAACGTTATTTATTGCTTTGCACAAATGTCAAATATGCTGCGAAAAGCTTTGAAATAACTACTTACTGGCTATGAGAAATAAAAATATTCACAGTCAGTACGTAATTATTTCTGATATACTCGGAAGGCGATATCGTTGGTGTTGAATAAAATTCCAAGTAACACGCTAAGTGGTAATCATTTTATATTGTGTAGTGTTGGGTCACCTTTGTAACCAACTCATGGTTTGTTAAATCTCGTAACGGTTAATGTGACCTTTACTCTTTTAACCCATTATTCCGTCATGTTTTAACTCAACCATGGTCAATTTTATCTCATTGGTGGGTTATTTACACTCCCCTTCTCCAAGCGACCCCACACTGTGGTAATTTTTTACCCCATGTTTATTTACTTTTAACTACACGTTTGGTCAAACGCATTATCGGGTTAATGGAATTTACACTTTGTTGGGTCATATTGTACACCAAGTTGGGCTAAACGTATTAACCGGTTAAGCGATTTTAAACCAATTGGGTCGTTGGGTTGGACTCCTATATTTAACTACACGTTGGGTTGAATTTATTTCAACCCAATTTAACTAAACGCTTTGACCCTATTTGGGTCGGAGCAGTTTTAGCCACGTGGTTGGGTTAAAATATGCACCAATAGGGTCAATTTCAACCCAATCATTTTTCTCAGTGCATCTCCGTAGAATAATTACAGGGTAAACAATGCGCAACCTAATGTCAAAAATGGTTCACAACCTGTAGCTCTCAAGCTCTCAACTCGTTGAGACTATAACCAATGTTGACATGAACCATTTTGCTTAGAATCATCCATAGTACCATTTTCGAAAATATTGACCCTTTCTCATGGGACACCCTATGCTATAAATGGGCACTACTTGGTTCTAAAGGATACTATATTTGAATGCAGGGTACTATATTTGAAACGACTTTGCTAGTACCTCTACTGTCACTGGTTGAATTGTTTGTGGTGATGTCTTCTTTCGGGGCATCTTATCATTCATGGTTTCTTTACACGAACTCTTTTCTTGATATATCCACGTAAAAAGTATTCAGGCGGAACCTCATTAGGTGAACGCAGTTGCCAATCTTGTCGAAATAGCTTAGAAATGTTTGTATCCGAAACAAGTAGAACACCGGGAAACGATCCAGGAACCACATGTGCAGAAAGCACAAGCATTTTCCACTCGGCTACGACGGGACACTAGAAATGTTTTTTTTTTAACTTCTTTTACAGAAAGATGTATTTAACTTCTTTTTTAGTAAGTATACCTATAGTTTTAAAACCGTCGAGCGTATAGCTACTTAAAAGTTTAGGATTATATCCCTGGTAGCAGCAAAACTGAGAGAGCTATATAATCTAAATCCCCGCGTAGTATTGACACACCCTACGTACCCACGTAGGATGGACTTCAAGAGAATGTGAGCCGAGAGGTTGAGCATTCCACTCTCACTATGACTGCATGGTTTCCTCTGTATTAGTGGGCACTAGTTATACGTTTGTGTTACATTTGTCTTACTTTCTTGTTTAGGATCCTATTGTAAACAATATACGTCTAGTATTATGAACTGTATTAATAATTTTTTAGTGACTTTTGTGTTGAGTGTATTTCAGTATAATAGTAGTTAATATGGCAACTTTTAAAAAGCGTCACGTAAAAAAAGTTTCTATAACGCACTTATAGCGCACAGTCGATGCCAAGTGCTATTTATCAACGGCTTTCTACGATAATTCCTGATCTTGTCGTGCCTTGTCGTAGAATCAGCTACCTTGTTAAAAGATTTGTTCAGTAAATGTGGACAAGTATTAAATATTGAACAACAATTTTCGAGTTCTTCATTTCTTTCCTTCATCAATACCGGTGTCTGTTTGGTACAAATCAAACTTTAAAGGCATTTTCCGTCCAAACTGCTAGTGGCGGGATATAAAAATATAACGTAACTTATGATAACCGACTATTTGCCTTTTGTGTTCTAGTACTGAACCAGTATTCGTAGGTTTCCAGAAGAAAATTTCCCTCGACTGAGACAAAAAATCCCTTTTCTCATCAAATTTTCCCTAGTTCGTTGTGTATCCAGTTCCTATGCAATAAGTTATGAGATAAGATTAATTTAGCTACATTAAAGGAAGCGCCATTTGTTTTATTTATTTGTTTTTTTTTTTCATTCACTTATTTTTAACAAGGGGTCGCGGTGGCTCAGTGGTAAATGTCCGCCTCTGGTGCGTGAGGTCCCTGGTTGCACCCCATCTCGCACCAAAGTGGACTTTTGGTGGACAAACACAGTGTTCATGGGTTTTGTAACGTGCGTTTTATAAAAAAGATAAAGAATTGAAATAGTAATATCGCATCGTCACTGGTCAGGGTCACAATACGCCACCCCCATAAATTATAGTAGAGAGTAATCAGCATTAAAACATTTAAATAAGGTATATAAGCATGTATAAGCACTCAACTTTTAATTTACGCGATTAATCTGCATAGACGGTATTAAGTTAGTTAATTTCAACTTCTCAATTCCACGTACCAAAAATAGTAACGAGTGTTCAAATATCCATAATCAATTAGGTAGAATAACAAGTTTCTGAATTTAATGTAAATAATTATTATTTTCGAATTGAACAAGAAATAGGTACAACAACTTTCAAAAAATGTAACATTCAATAATGGTTCCAGTAGTCAACTACCCCAAGAGCTCAAACTATAATTCATGAAATTTCAAGTATTAATAATTATAACAATTTCTAATATTAATTTTAGGCTCATGAAATATCGAAATTTTGAAATATATATATATATTAAATTTTAAGACAAAAGCTGAATTTACAAGTTGACTGTTAAGCAATTTAACCTTCAGATTACAGTTGTCAAATTAATTGAATAACGGTCTATAACAGATTCTAAAGATATAATTAACTCAGAATAGCAAAATCATGGAACAAACTCACCCAATTTTAGATGTTTAACTCTATGTTATTTCCAGAAATCACACTAATTAGTTATCATCGGATGAATATTATACACCATTTTTATAACTTTAACAACTCTTGGTCAAAAGGTCCGACCAGTTTCAATTTTCCCTGAATTCTGACGTAAACCGTATCTACAGAATTTCACGTTCAAAACAGTCACTAGATGGCATAGTTACCAATTTATCAGTGTTTCCAACACTTCTACTTTAATAACATTTGTTTGACTTTTTTTTTTTTTTTTTTTTAACATACAACAACATCGAGAGGCCCCCATAAAATAAAAGTTGTACTTTTATTTTATAAATTATTTTGATCATTGCGGTCTTGTGTCAATTTGGTTAGAATATCAAAACCTTCTACTCCACCACCAACTACTAATACCAGACTCATTCTCTCATGCACCACCAAATAAACGTAAAAACTAAAAGCAAAAAAAAAAATTTCCCCCAAAATCTCATTCAATTAGCATGCATCCATCTGACTCGCCCAACCTAGCATATCCCTGTATTAGTAATATAAGGTCATGAGTAAATAATCGAAAATAATTTATAATAACAATTCCAATAAAGATCGAAATACTGATTTCCACAATTAATATTTCCAATTTTAAATAATTTCCATTAATAGGAGACCTTCAATATAATTATAATTTATTAATTTCCTGAAGTAATAACAGAATTTTATAATAGAAATGAAAACAATGACTTACATTACAGCAGCTCGGGTAGTTTCAGAACAACATCAAAATGAATAATTTACCAGGATAACAAAACTTGCGTACTATAACAGGTTACAATCCAAATTGAATACACGAAGTACAAAGTGAAAAGGACAGTCACACGACATTCTTTCCAGGCCTGGAATACAAAAAATATATTAACATCACATACATACAATATTTAAAATATATGCTGACCAAGTTGTTTATTTGTATAATTCTATATTTAATTCAATTTACTTAATTTAAGATTCTGACTAGAAACAGTTGATCCAAGAAACGAAATTACAGTTGGTTTGATCTTAATTATTAACAGTTAATCTAGGTTCACGATAAATTTTTGTCATTGAAACGTGTACTTTTCTTACATCATTAGGATTCTCAATTGATCTAACTTGTAATGTATTTTTTGTAAGTAATCTCAAAATCTGGAATGGGCCAAGCCACCTAGGACATAATGATTTAGTCACCTTATCAGCTAGACTAGATTTAAATTGGGACTTTATTAAAACCTTATCATTAACTTGATATGTCACAGGAGATCTTTTCCTGTCATATTCTCTCTTCTTACGGTGCCACGCTTTTTCCAAATTCTCTAAAGCTGTTACCCATAAATTTTTGTCCTTTTGTCTGATTTCATAGTTATCAATTTCCCATTTCACATCCAGGGGATCGCATACATTATAATTATACACTAGCTCCATTGGTGAACATTTTGATTCAGTATGCTCTGCTGAGTTTATAGAAAATTCAATTTCATGGATACCCTGATCCCACTTAGTTTGTTTATTCCGGAAATAAATTTTCAGACAATCCTTCAAAACACGCAAATAACGCTCCGATGCGTTCGAAGCAGCGTGGTACGGAGATATACAAATATCCCTAATTCCTTGTCCGTACAGAAAATCTTTAAATAAAGATGAAACAAAGAGACTTGAATTATCATGGGAAACCGAATGGGGAAATCCGAATCGGCACATAATTTTATACAGCTTATCTCGTACCGTTTTAGCATTTAAAGTTCTAAAAGGCTCTAACCACATAAATTTAGTACAAGAATCTACAACAATGAGACAGTATTTGCCAGATTTTGATTCACATAGTGGCCCACATACATCAAAATACCATAGGGCGTTCGGAATTTTTTCATATTGAGAAATGAGTTGTCCCATAGGCTGTCTATTAGTACTTTTATTTATTTGGCATTCCTTGCACCGTGAAACATAATCCCTAATGTCCCTAATTATTCCATTCCACGTATATCTTGCACATATTTTAGAGATACTTCTCTGCGTTCCAGCATGAGCACCCGGTAATATATTATTATGATAATAATCAATTATAGATGTTATCAAACTCTTAGGAATACAAATCTTAAAGGGATTTTTAATAGCTTTCGTCTTTTTGCATAATATCCCTTTTACCAATTTATATCCATCTACGTTTACATTATTTTCTAATTGTTCAATTATTTTCATCAACTCTTCATCCCTTCTTTGGTGTGTAAACACAGCCTGAGACGCAAATGGCATTAACCACAAGTTAATTTTACACATATTTGTTACCTCATCTTTCCAAGTAGGTTCTAAATCAACTGACTCGAACATCTGCGTGTCATGGACCCTGGAAATAAAATCTGAAGGCGTGTTTAACACACTAGGTACATGTTTGACTTCAAAATCAAACCCTAACAGCCGATATAATAAGCTTCCATAGTTTTTTACTTTCTTTAAATTTCGTATGGCATATGCTAATCCTTGGTGATCAACTCGTACCTCGAATTTATTATGTAAATATGTTTTAAAACGTTCCATACATTCAACCAAGGCCATTAATTCCAATAAATATATAGGCTTATTTAAATCATAAGGACGAAGTTTTCGACTAAAATAAGCAATAGGCCGTAACACCCCATTACTATCATATTCTTCGAGACATCCCCCTAAGGATTTTGTTGATGCATCTGAACTAATTACAAACTTACCATTTAAATTAGGTAAACATAATACAATATGAGTCTCGAATAAATCTTTTAATTTATCAAGTGCCGCTTGCTGCTCAGGACCCCATACAAACTCAACTTTTGCTGACCTTAATCGGTTAATGGGTTCCAGAACTTCCTGAAAATGTGGAATAAATTTGGAATAATACTGTAAAAACGCTGTTAAAGCTAATAAACCTCTTCGATTTTTGGGAGGAGGCAAATTTTTAATAATTTCAAGTCTAGAGGGATCTAGATACAAATCATTTCCGTCAATAATATATCCAAGGTACGATACCTTAGTCTGAAATAAGGTTGACTTACTTAAAGATAACGTTATCCCTGCTTCTCTGAATTTCTGCAATACCAATTCTAATACATGCTTATGTTCATCTATAGTATCTTGAAAAATTATTATATCATCGAAGAACCACTCAATTCCTAAATGTTTTATTGGATACAATATTTCTGTCATAATTTTTGATAACATATGGGAACCTGCTGCCAACCCAAATGGCAAAACACGCCACTGAAACAGCCCCCTATGAGTCATGAAAGCAGTGTATTTGCTAGAATTTTCAGAGAGTGGAATTTGTAGATACGCCCTCCGGACATCAAGATTTGATCTTATTTTACCTTTAGATATCTCAGCTAATATATCCTCCATCCTAGGAGTGTATTGAGGATTTAAATACAAACGGGAATTTAAATCCTGATAATTTACTATTAATCTTTTGTCCCCCGATTTATTATTAACCAGAAAACTTGGAAAACACCATTCACTATCTGATTTTTCAATCACGCCCTCTTTTAACAATTCATCTAGAATAATATCCATATGCTTCTGATCTTGTTTACTTAATGGATACGCCTTTTTCCTAATTGGTGTTTCATTATCAACACGTATTTGATATTCAACACCTTTCACCTTCCCTATTTTCTTACAAAACACGTCAGAATAATTATTAACAAGTTCATCTACATACCCTTGCAATGTATTGTCTTGTTCCAATAATACTGGATCTACCATCAGAGGATTTGTACAGCTATTCTCCCCAATACCGCTCTGCAGTAAAGAATTTGGTACTTTTCCTTCCGTACAGTTGGCAACTCTGCTACTCATTTGGCCACTCACATTGGATGTTGATTCTCCAATAAACCATCTGGACAAGGACCCCTTCGGAAATTGGCTGGAAAAACCAAAACATTCACCAGCATCATCGTTGTCTTTCCTTGGATAAGTAGGAGAAATTTCTGACCCCCCACCTCTCATTGAATCTACCAGCGAATAAGTTAAAGGCGCAAATTGTCCTTCTAATTTCAACCACAGTTTGTTAGCAACCAAATCCAAGTTTGCCTGAATTTGCTTAAGTTCCCTTATGCCCACAATAAAAACTGGACTCAAATTAGGCACAAGAAAAAACTTCAAATTATAGACCCTTCTACGGAAAGTTATAGGTAACACCACATATGAATTTAATGTCAAAGTTTTATTATCCACACCAACACCAGTAAAAGTTTCACTTTTCACAGTTATAGGTTTTGTTATGCATGAGTTCCAACGTTCAAATTGCTCTTTATTTACCATTGAAATAGTACTGCAGCTATCTAAACCACCGTAATATTTTTGTCCCATAACAAAAGCCTGAACAAAAACAGCAACGATGTGTTTTTGACGCAAAGTGGTATCTGGATACTGTTTATTAATTTCAGAACTTGAAGGTTTCATAAATTCCTCAACACTTGAATCACACCGGGATTTCACCTTCGTGCGCCCCATACATATCATATTACGTTGTTTTTCCGTGTTATGCTCAGACATAAATTGCCCCTTTTTTGAAGTTTTTATTTTGGTAGAACAGTTTATAGTAGAAGTTCCTTCCCCACGACCACTATTAACAGAACCAGTTTCACACATCAGATCACTATTAGTAGGCCGGGATTGATTTGAGGAATGTACATTACGAGTAGTGGAGCGATGCCGATCACTCACGCCCATGTTTGTTTTCACGCCAACTGCCCGTCTTACATTACAGTATTTATAAGAATGCGCACCACCACAAACATAGCACTGTAACTGCCTCTTTTCTTTAACACTCGAAGTGGATGTCAGTCCTTTATAAACCAACAAATCGTTTTTGTAAAGTTCATATTGATTTACTGCACTCAATAATGTTTGCCAACTTTCCGGTTCTTTATCGCGAAATAGATCGTACCTAAGTTGCGGATTTAAACCATAATAAACTTGCCGAAGAATAGCTATATTATCCATTGCACATTTACCCTCCAGCAACTCATAACAAAGGCGTATTTCCCTAATATATTCAGAAGCACTTTCATTAGGATATTGTAGCCGATCAATAAACTTATTTCGTAATTCTCGTTTACCCAGCACCGAAACCATGTCATTAAGTATATGAACACAAACAACCAACCAATCGTTTGTTGTTGTAAACTCACTTATTAACTTCGAATGCAACTTACCCGAAGTCCGAGATAGAGCAGAAAAATATAAGGCCTCGTCGGGATATAACTCAGTGGATTTAATATAATATATTGCCTTCAAAAATTTAAATAATTCTTCATAACGTGAACCATCACACTGTGGAATACTTTTTATTGCTTCTAAAAAGCTAACATTTGCAGCTGACTTAGTCACCTTTGAAAGACTTGTACGTAAAGTTAATCCAGCACAACCAGCTGGTGGAACAAAAGCACCTTTGCTTTCTTTTTCTTCGGGAGTATCGATGAACGGGTTTGAGTATTCGCAATGAACACCTGTTTGCACAGGTAACTGACCTTGACCAACCAAATGGTTATCAACGACACGTAATCTATTGGCATTATCAGTCAAGGACGAATGTCTTTCTCTTCGTATTTCTTGATACGAAGTTGAAGATAAAAATGGGTTGGTGCTATGTAAGGTAGCATTTATGGAAACATTTCCTCTATTTTCAAGAAATGATAAATCCCAATCAAGGGGATTATAAGGTTCCACTATCCCTCCATCGCCATTTGGGAAAGAATTTAAATGTAATTGCTGCCTAATCGGATAATCTCGGTTAACCTGCATTCTTACAATTTAGATAATATAATAAGTTATAACAAACAACTTTATGCCAAAATGAATCGCTTTTGATTAGTAATATTTCTAGTCAAAACCTATAAATCTAATATGGTGAGTCGTAGTTCCACACTGATACTCCCTACTTAAATTATCCTACCATTCACAATTTCAAACATATCAAATAACTACAACCATAGACAAAATTTTAATTTTCAACAAATGCAACTTTTTGGCAGGAGAGAATTCAGGGAAAATCATGTGTAACGTGCGTTTTATAAAAAAGATAAAGAATTGAAATAGTAATATCGCATCGTCACTGGTCAGGGTCACAATACGCCACCCCCATAAATTATAGTAGAGAGTAATCAGCATTAAAACATTTAAATAAGGTATATAAGCATGTATAAGCACTCAACTTTTAATTTACGCGATTAATCTGCATAGACGGTATTAAGTTAGTTAATTTCAACTTCTCAATTCCACGTACCAAAAATAGTAACGAGTGTTCAAATATCCATAATCAATTAGGTAGAATAACAAGTTTCTGAATTTAATGTAAATAATTATTATTTTCGAATTGAACAAGAAATAGGTACAACAACTTTCAAAAAATGTAACATTCAATAATGGTTCCAGTAGTCAACTACCCCAAGAGCTCAAACTATAATTCATGAAATTTCAAGTATTAATAATTATAACAATTTCTAATATTAATTTTAGGCTCATGAAATATCGAAATTTTGAAATATATATATATATTAAATTTTAAGACAAAAGCTGAATTTACAAGTTGACTGTTAAGCAATTTAACCTTCAGATTACAGTTGTCAAATTAATTGAATAACGGTCTATAACAGATTCTAAAGATATAATTAACTCAGAATAGCAAAATCATGGAACAAACTCACCCAATTTTAGATGTTTAACTCTATGTTATTTCCAGAAATCACACTAATTAGTTATCATCGGATGAATATTATACACCATTTTTATAACTTTAACAACTCTTGGTCAAAAGGTCCGACCAGTTTCAATTTTCCCTGAATTCTGACGTAAACCGTATCTACAGAATTTCACGTTCAAAACAGTCACTAGATGGCATAGTTACCAATTTATCAGTGTTTCCAACACTTCTACTTTAATAACATTTGTTTGACTTTTTTTTTTTTTTTTTTTTAACATACAACAGTTTTCATGAGGTTCTCTCATTTCCTCCCACTTTGTTCATTCCACCATTGCATTCATTTCTCATCCTCACCGTCTTGTTCAGCGTAGCCGGCATAAGCATGGAACGTAAAACTGAAAGAGTTTTATTTTTTAACAAAAATATAGCCTACACAAATATACACAAATATAGCCTACACAAATATACACAAATATAGCCTACACAAATATACACAAATATAGCCTACACAAATATACACAAATATAGCATACACAAATATACACAAATATAACTTAAACAAATATACACAAATATACACCCAGCCAACAATGTGCACAAATTGTGCTACTTTGAACACCACAAACTATTGCTATTGTAATAGCTTATTTCTGAAGAACAAAGAAAAATTTAAGCATTTATATTGGTTAATCAGTTAGCATCAGAATTTCCCTGGATTTTTAACGTTTTATCGAAAAATTCCCCTTTTGCTAAATTTTCCTACGAAATTTCCCTAGGAAATTTCCCTCAAACTACGAACATTGCACTGAACACACTTTGATTAACAATTGGGTCACTTTCAGTGTTGCCAGATCTACTGATTTTGCAGAAGATCTCCTGCTTTTTCTACGTTCTACTGATCTACTGCGAAAGAAAATGAAAAGTGAATAATCTCCTGTTTTTTCCTTACTTTGAGAAGTTGAAGAAATATATTATTATTAATATTGAATTTTCAATGTTTCCTCACATAAAAAGATGAATTTTTTCTGTTATAATACGCAAAGCTCTGTAGAGCATATAGCTATAGAGCTTTACTGTATATAATATGAATCCAAAGAATACAACTGTACGTCATCTTCTATATGCATTATGGTTATCGTATTACAAGTAAGCGTTGTTTAGATTGGGACTTGGGTTGGAAGAGTAGCTTAGATCATTTCTCCACGATCGTCAGCAAGAAATCGTCTTGCGCTACGATCACGTGTGACTGTACCATATAACTACGTTATCGCTACGTGCATGAAAAACATTTTCCCACTCCACTTTGCTCTTTCACTACGTTTTACTTCACATATGTGTGTATCAAATAATATTAATATAAATCGGGACTTTTCCCTTTCATTTGCTCAATGTAGTTCATCGGAAATGAATTCTGGACTGCTTGTTTTGACTACTGCCCCCTTAATAATGGCAAATTTTACTGTCTCCTCCCCGGATTTACATTCAAACGCCACCACTGTATGTGTCAAGGATGTTATAAAATAGAGGATCTGCCTGTACGTATCTTCATCCTATTAAATTAATGAAGCCAAAAAACAACCGAGCCTCGGCAAGTCTGATTGGCTACTCTCGTTTTCGCCATCGTCTGATTGGCTACTTTCGTTTCCACCATGATGGTTGGCTCAAAACATTGCGATCCTATTGGGCGGAGTGGGCAGAGTAGGGGTGGCGAAACTGTGACGTATGGCTTCAAGATTTTGTTGTAAGGGCAAATCCTCTATTTTATAAGATCCTAGGTATGTGTCTACTGCTTTCTCTTGTTTTTTAACTTCGAATCTCCTGCTTTTCAAACTGACTGGTCTGGTAACACTGGTCACTTTAAATATGCTAGGATCTCTGCTGGACAAAATCCTGATATTTCAGTGAACAAACTGCGAATTACTATATTAGGTAAAAATTTACATAACTCCTGATGCTTCTCATGGTGGTGTTGGTCCTACGAATGTGTTCTTGTTGACGGACAAGATTGCTCCGTTGCTTTTGACCGACCTATATGAATGTCCGCCATTACCTAATCTTGAAGTGTCTCAGGTATAATTGCTGTTCCTCCTGACTTTACAACTGACAGTGTTATCCTCTACGTCAACAACCGCTCTAGAACAACAGGACAATATAGTTTCTTTTGACACCCCGACTGCTTTTGTGAAAAACGAATTCGAAAGTGTCGATATATCCAATAGTACATAAATGTAATATTGGATAATCCCCGCCCCAAAGCTTCTGGGAGCGCGCCTGCCTTGTGACTAGGGTAGTAGTAATGAAGTAGTTTATAACCTGATTTATTAGATAGATAAATGACGAAATATTTGTGGTTTTGTGTATTTTTTCGTTCTAAAACCATTTGTACAAAGTGCACAATTATACAGTAGAACCCTTCTAATCTGTCAAGTTTGGGACTGGGGGTATGATCGGAACACAAAAAAGGTCGAATTATCGGAAAATACAGAAAAATACGGATTTACAGTAAAATAAACAATCTCTGAACTCAAAATGACGGTATTGTTCTCTACAGTAAAAGCAAAGTAACAGTAAGCACTAAATACTGCACCGAACAATACAGAAAATACGCACAAGGAAAGAAGAGATACAAGAGATGACGAAACACTAAAACGGACATGCGGTAACAGGAAATAAACAACAATGCCGCGACGGCAGTGAATGGCAATGGGGCTCGTGAGTCACCGACGAGTCGGGACAAGTTCGGCTAGACCACGGTCGGAGTCAATCGGAGTGGCGGACCAACTTAGGGCGGACTAGAGGGTTTCTACGGTATGTCATCTCCAGCTGTGTTTTTAATATAAAAATACAAGAAAAACGTATACCGATTTAGCAGAGTTCAATTTGACAAAATCCTGTACTAAGTTCATTTATAAACGAGACTAAAGGAATTTTGTATCCAGGTAAGACGGACAAAAGAAAGAAAGAAAGAAGATAAACTCGAATGAAGATTAATAATATAGTTAAGGAATTCTCATTAAAACGCTTTTCTTTTAGTCGTAATTTCAAATTAGCTTTACGTCATGTTAGCAGAACTAAATCCGCGCAGGAGAACTTCGACTTACGCATGGTATGCTGCACTCAGGAATAATAACTTGTAGTTAATTTTACGTTCTCTAGATTACACTGCTAGAGAAGAAAAGAAAAGAACAAACGAAAGTAGTATCTAATTAAAAGCAGAGACATTTTTTTTTTTTTTTTTTACTAAGACGAAAATAGGAACTTACATAAGAAAAAGGAAGTTTCTCATAAGAAGTTTTTAAATAGGTTATTGTCTTGCGAAAAGGACTTATTTATAAGCGGGGGAAACAACAAACTTAGTACATAAATAAAAAATGTTATAGAATATCTAACGAACTTGTGCATTGTTACTAATATATAATCTGTTGTGCACAGGCGGATCTAGAAAGTAAAAACTAGGGGGAGGAGAGCCAAAACCCAGACTATGGTAGGTATATTACGAAATTGCCATAAACTATCAAAAATACATTAAACTTTAACCGAAACATGGGTCTCTGAGACCCAGTGGTAAATTTTAAAACACAATGGTGGTAACCGTGGTTGGTCGTGAAGGTTTAAATTTATTTGACCCTTTTATTACAAAAGACCTTAAATACATTTTAAAGTAAATATAACACAAAATTGACTTATAGGTCTCTGAGACTTTGTGTTTCTCATAACGTTTCTGAAACTCATGTTTCGGTTAAGCTTAATTTTGTTATTCAAAACTACCCCTGCCTAGGTCCCCTGACCCCAAGCTAGATCTGACACTGTTGGTATTAATGTAAATGTCTGTGTGACTTAATTTTTGAATCATCATCATCCAGCGTCGTAACTTAGATTATTTCTGGGGAGCAAGCATTAATAAGCGTATTTGGGCCCCTTAGAAAAGTTGTTTTTCTAATTTTTGGGCCCCCTCTTTCCATCTTTCTCTTACTCTTTATGGGCCTCCCGGAGTCTGTGAGCTCTCACTCACGGCAAGGTCTACTGGGATCGTTAGTTACGTCCCTGGGCCCATTCCATACATGACAAATAAATTAAGGGGACAATATTGACAAATCTTAAAGCCATACGAATAAATATTATTTCTAGAACCCCTAATAGTATTTTTTTTTTTTTTTTTTTTTTTTGCTGAAATGGGCCTACAGCACAATTTTGTTTTATTTACCTTTTGTGTGCAGTTTTGTTTATGTAATGGAGTGAACTTGTTTGATGCTTCATTTATAATTTCATGTTCGTATCATATATGCCGTAAGAAAATTTTGTCTTAAAATCGGCCCCCCTCAAACGGCGGGGAGCTTTCTTGGTGGGCCAGTTGCCCCCCTGCCTCCAAAAGTTACGGCCCTGTCATCATCATTAGGAGACCTATTCTGCCTGGCAGGTCACTTGCTGCAACTGAGAAGCTTCCATGCTCCACGGTCTTCTGCTAATTTGCACGATTTTCCTGTTTTGACCAGTGGCGTCGCCTTGTGCAGTTCGCAAAAGCGTGTGAATCACCAAATATAGTGCGTTGTTTGTTGTTTCGTAAGATATTTAATAATATTTAGAATATTATTATATTGTCGTTTCGTTTCTACTCCCAGCTTGCTTTACCCCTTGCGTATATGCATTCCATCATCACACCACGTTCACAACAGAGCAGCGGGCGTAGTAAATTGTTCTGTGTGTAGTACGGAAGAGAAGCGCGAGTAGCTAAGGGGGAGGAACTGCGGTCTCCTGATGTTCAAATCAAGATTTGCACGAGCAGAGTTGGCAGCTATTGTTGACTAATTTCCAGTACTGTGGCGCTGTATACAGAATTAAAAATGAACTGCTGCAATTTAAAATAGAAGACTACAGTAGTAAATAACGTATTGTTTCAATCACTTATCAACCTTTCTTTTCTCTCAATTTCTTGTATGAAAATAAACTAATGGAATAAACAAAATTACGGCTTTCCGAGGTCGTACCGAGGGAAATGTGAGGTTTAGAACGCTTCCCCGGAGATTCTTATGTTAACGCAGAACAAAATTAAATTTTAATTGATTTTCAAGACTTATTTTTAAATACGTATAATCTCTTATTTTTCTTTGGGCTAGGGTTTTCTTGTTTAAATAAACTAAATGTTTGTAAGAAAAGCAAATAGCTTATCAAAACGTACTGTACTCGATAACATAGCTAGAATTGTAAAATTTCTCCTTCTGTTTTGTGGGAATCTGAAGGAAATTTTGCAACTAATTTTTCTATTTCAACATTCATCTTAAACACATGCAAAATAGAATAAAGACGAGTATTAGTGTTTGCAGTAATGTGTTCAGCTGTATACTGCTTGATTTATAAATATGTTAGCTGTATTTACTATTTTCTCCATAGTTTCCATCAGTTATGTACTGCTAGAATTATTTTTAGGATGAGCTCCACCGTTTTCAAAACTATAGCTTATATCCATCCTTATTCCTCCTTTACATCTCTCAAATAAGTAAATATATGCTGAACTAAAAAAAAATAATTAAAAAAAAATAAAAAAAAATAGGTGTATATATTCCGTATACTCTCGTATACCCTTCTCGATAGATTTGTAGTGTTAGATTTTCCTAAAATACTTTCTCAATACTTGTGAATCTAATGCCTGTTCGATACGAAAGCATTTTTCGGAAGATTTTTTTTTTTTTTTGTAAGAAAAATCTCATCACTACCCTATTCTGTAGAGGATTCTGTTGAGCGATTGCAAACTACTCTATATATATATCTTTCAGTGCATTGACGTATTGCGAAAGTTTAGAATGAAGTTAGAACATAATCGACCAAAGTTAATTATAATCTAGAGGTGAAAATTAAACTGTGTCAAAATTTCAAAGTTAATTTAAAACAATAAATGGCAGATACGTATATTATGAAATGAAAATATCATTGTTTTGCTTTTCTCGCGTTTTATATGAAGGGAGTTAGCAGTGGGCTTGAATTGTGTAATATATTTGCAACATCTGATTGAAAAAGTAAAAAAAAAGTATGAGAACTGGAACAAACACGCTAAAAATTATGCTGAATTTATCTAGTGTGAGAAACCAGGGACGCACCCATATAGAGAATCTATCACGTTCGGATCTCCCCTCAAAACTTCTTAATTCGACATACGTTTATACACTTTCATAGTAAAACTATAATTGTTTAGTAAAGAAATGGCTGATGTAGCCTGAAGATCTGATGTTACACTTCATCTATACTATTTCTTTTCTTAAGAAATCTAATTCTATATATATATATAGAATACAGATGGCGGTAGAACGATTAGATATTGTTTCTCGGCTGTAGAATTACATGGAATCAATCGTACATAGATGTAGTGTCTTATAGTCTTGTACCCATCCAATAAAATTTTCTGGGTACGTGCCTCGAAAGCAGTGGCGGATCCAGGGGGCAATCGCCCCCACCCAGAAGAAGATTTTTTTTTAAAATTTTATATATAAATAAAACCCATCCCAGAGTTTGGAGCTCTTAAAAGTAGCAGTATTACAACCCACCGCCCCCCCCAGAAATCCGTCCTGATCCGCCCCTGCTCGAAAGTATGTCAAATATTCTATAACGATTCGTTCGCATGGTCATTTCTATTAAGACTCATAATAATCTTGTAGATAAAGAAGTCGCAATCGCTCATTTTTGATTGATTTAATCAGATTTTGGGGTGTTTGAATATGCTGTATGTCTCCATTAGGAGTCCAAAGATTTTAGTAGCTCTGGTGTTTTCCGTGGTTTGGTTGATTTCATGAAATGTGTCCTCCTTATTTCTATAGTGACTAGTGATGTCTTTATTGGACAGGCCCAGAGTTCAATTTCAGGAGGGAGAACATCGAACACATTACAGTATTATCCTTTTTAAACTGTAAATCTCTTCTTATATAGCCTAACATCTCACAGAGAACGTGAATACAAAATAAACAGTAATGAAGTGTCTTGAGACAACAATGCAAAAGTACTTGGACAAAGCGTTCGTAATTAAAGGTGCCTCTGCATCTAATTTGATACATTGCGTGTTTCGTGTTTACCGTTACAAGTTCACAAGATAGCATGCCTGGCAATTCAAATATACAAGATAGCAGACATTTGCAGTCTAATGAAGATTCTATTTAGTATATTGTCGTGAAATTGGTGGTGAATCTGTAGAAAGAGAATGGCATACAACAAAATTAATTTTGACAAAAGAAACACTGACCAAAGCTTAAAACACACTTTATTTTAAATTATAATAACGGTTTCGGATATGTAACATATCCTTCTTCAAACAATATCGAAAATAAATAAACTTTCTTTTTGTAAAAATAATCAGTGTTTCTTTTGTCAAAATAATCAATCCAAAGCCATGGATAGTCTTACTAACAAAATTAATGAAAATCATAGTAAATAATCCGAGATCGACTTCAGAAAACTGAAAATTGTTTTTTACCATATTAACGAATATAAAAGCATTTAAAGGAGTATCGTAGCTCAAAATAGTCAAAGTGCGTTAGCTATAGTATCAACATAGAAAAAAAAAATGTAGAAACTAAATTTCAGAAGAGTTATTGACAAGTTGATTGCCAAGAAGAAAATCAAAACTGATTTCATATACTAATGAAATGGAGCATTTTTTTATGTATGGGTACTTCTTATTACACTGAAAAAAAGGGCTTGGTCAGGAATACCAAATTTGTTTGGTCAGAGCATTTGGTCAGTTTTTTTGGTTAATTTAACCAAAATTTGGTCATTTTGACCAAACGTGTTTGGTCATGAACACTATATTTTTTGGTCAGAACATTTGGTTGATTAATTTGGTTATGCGAACCAAATTTTAACTGATTTGGTAATTATTTGGTTTTCCTGACCAAAATGTTTAGTTACAACGTCACATGTGTTTATTTGCATTCTGTGTAAACATTTCGATTACGAAAGTGTGGATCGCATTAGCGCTTTATACCGTAAAAATAAAAAGGAAAAGAAAACGTAGGGCAACAATCATAAGGGACATGTCTTGGAAGTAAAAGAACTGTGTGTAAATGAGGTTGGTTTGCACTATACAACTTTCTCAACGAGTAATT
Organism: Thermobia domestica; assembly: GCF_964235325.1. NCBI lineage: Eukaryota > Metazoa > Arthropoda > Insecta > Zygentoma > Lepismatidae > Thermobia > Thermobia domestica. The sequence continues at coordinate 44,503,154 of NC_137469.1, forward strand.
TTCACTTTTCAACGACGTAATGGATGCCTATGTTATAAATTTATTAAGAAGCTGGAATTTACCGCAGCTAATCGACATGTTTCAAGGTAAGTGTACTTTTTCGTATATAGGCTATTAATTTTGCTGTTAGTTCATATGTACTTATTCTATTAGCTGTAAATTTGGCGTATCAAATACACCTTTGGTAAACTTTACAATGCACGCCCCAGCTGCGCATCGATATGTAGAACCGCTTTCAAAGGGTGTAGAATAGAGTAGGGTAGGGTACATTAGAGTAAGGTAAGAGTAGGAACGGATTAGCTTAAGGTTAGGGAATTTTTGATCCATTTTCATAGAATTAATAGAGAGGAATTTCTCGCTTCAAAGTGAGTACCGGTATACCACCCGGAGCGGGCATTATTAAGTTAAACCTTGCCCTTACATATAGATAAGGGGGGCATTGACGACACTAGAGCAGGGTATAAAATTGCAGGGGCAAGAGTTGGGGTAATTTCTATTACCACTAGATACTTCCGGAAAGGGGTAAATAAAGTGACACTAACGCTGGTAGTTTGCAAAATAAATTGGTGCATTTATAGTTTACAGATGAACAAAATTCTAAAGTTTACGGAAGAAATATGGTGTATTATTTAGTTTCTCCTCCAGATCACTTGGTATTGAGTCTGACTTACTTGGTAGGGGTTACCATTCGTTATTTGTAAATATAAAGTAGTCATGAGTATAAGTACAGTGCGAACGTATAGCATAAAAAACTACGCATAAAACACTAACCAACTTGTGCTATATGAACACGGAAAACCATTTATGCTATCAGAGTCAGAACAGAAGCGTAGCAGCGGGGCCCCGACAGTTAGAAACGATTTGCGTCCGTAGGGAGCAAACGCGTCAGCGACGGTGGGTATTCGCATAAACGAGGTAGTTAACAACAGCTTACTCTAACAAGGGTCCTGAGCCGTCGATGGATTTGGGAGAGATACTAAATGTCATCCGAAATATAGCCTAAAGCATAATTTTGAAAGAACATTTCATGGAACCCAAATATAGAATCCTTACCTTTGAAATCGATATTTCTCGTGACATACGCTGATAAAAGCGTGTATTTAAGGGGGCGCGGTGGCTCAGTGGTAGAGCGTTCACCTCTGGTGCTTGGGGTCCCGGGTTCGATCCCTGCCCCCGCCAAGTGAACTTTGTGGTGGACAAACACCGTGCTCGTGGGTTTTCTCGGGGTTCTCCCGTTTCCTCCCACTTTCTTCATTCCACCATTTCACTCATCTCTCATTATCAACGTCTCCTTTAGCCTAACCGGCATAATTGTGGGACGTAAAACTTAAAGATTTCATTTCAAAAGCGTGCATTTTTATTTTCGGTACACCACTCGAAATAATCGTTGAAAAAAATATAATTTTTACTAATTTACTTCTTAGTGACCCCTAAAAGACTTACGCTGGGCGACATGAAAATATCTCACTTAATCACAGGTAAGTATCGATGGCCCCACCAGAAGTAATTGTGAAAAAGTCACAGTTCTTTTACGATTTGCGTATAAATAAATCTTTCTGATTGTCATAAATATACAGTGCATAAAAGTAACCTGTGCTAGGTGGGCACTACGGGGCCGCGGTGGCTCAGTGGTAGAGTGTTCACCTCTGGTGCTTGGGGTCCCGGGTTCGATCCCAGCCCCCGCCAAGTGAACTTTGTGGTGGACAAACACCGTGCTCGTGGGTTTTCTCGGGGTTCTCCCGTTTCCTCCCACTTTCTTCATTCCACCATTTCACTCATCTCTCATCATCACCGTCTCCTTTAGCCTCACCGGCATAACGGTGGGACGTAAAACTTAAAGATTTCATTTCATTTTTTTTCCATTTAGGTGGGCACTAAAAAGCGCGAATGCTATCTAACAGTCAGGGCAAAGCAAATTTGGTGGGCCGAAGCGGCATCGCAGGGAGCGGGCACGTCAGTGATTATGGGTATACAAGTAAGTAAAGATATGAAAAGAAGTGGGATATTGCAATGATACGAGTTTCAATAGCACTTGTCATACTTTGACACTCGTAACGCTCCACTTGTAAACGTAAAATTCAGCTTGTGTACACTATGTCATATTTCTTCTGTAAATTTTACAAAATTGTGCTTCCGTAACATGAACCACTATCCCCTCCCTATATATATTCGAGTGTATACTTCTTATTAGGTAACTTCTATTAGGTATTCGGAAAATATTACATTCTTCAAAGCATTCAGAGAATAGTGTATTATCTCCAAAAGATAATTCTGTGGTTTGGAGCAAAACGACCAATGTCAGAAATTGCAAAGAGGAGAGAGAGAGGAGACAGGCTATGATTTCTTCATAGAACCTTTCATTGTTTGTTAGAAGTACATAAGTCGTTGAAAACAATCGGTTAGCATTAGACTTATCCATAGGTACTCGTTATGCACCAAATTACAAAATTATTTGCATGAGTTAAAAATGCTCTTAAATTCTTGTTGTTGCTTCTATACCATTGTAACTTTTACAGTATGAAGCTGAAGCATGAAGTTACAATGAACATTTTTCTCTTTAGCTTTGCCCAAATACACCCATTTCTGTAAAGCCCAAGAAAAAAAAAACTGGGGTGAGCAATTTCCTATACTCTTTGTGTGGCACATGATCGCGTAACATACCAAATTTCGCTTGGTAGTGTAATAAAACTTAAATGCTTTCACCATTGTATAATTCTTTTTTGATATTCAGTAAATATCTGGTTAATTATAAACTTTCAATCTACATTTCAGAACAGGAAATCGACGAAGCAGCATTTAATTCATTAACTGATGAACTAATTACTCAGTTCATTCCCAAAATAGGGATACGTGCAAAGTTCTTAGCAAAATTTAAGGAATTTGTAGAAGCAAACACAGTTGAAATTTATGATGTGCTAGATGACGGTTCTCTCTCATTTGCTTCACCATCAGTGTCAACGCCAGATGACTCAGTGTCAGTTCGATCTGAAACTACAGAAAGCAGTTGTTCCATGCCAGCACCAACTAAAAGAGGAACTGATACGATGCTGAAACGAGAAACAAATTTCTCTACAGAGTCTCGGAGTCCGAAGCTCTTCAAGCTGACAGATTTTGTAAGTGTTCTGTCTTAAGTCACTTGAATATCAATTGATACAGTGATACTTATGCTGCACATATGAACTGTGCAAATGTGATTCATTATCAGTCGAAATGTAAAAGATTTTTGCGTTCACTTTTCAATCTGGTGACATCCTGCGTGTTATTTATTCCATCTTTGTTGGTGCAAGTAACTTTTCTCGGGATATCAATCACGTGTTGTGCTCGTTGTCCAAAGTTTCGAGAACAGACGTTGTTCTCATCATCAGGGTCAGTATCATGAGAACAATGTCTGTTCTCGAGACTTTGCACAACAAACACATCACCTGGCTGATACCCCGAGAAAATTTATTTGCATCACGATACGAGGAAAGCATCAGATGCATTGAAAGAGTTTTTGTAACGTCCCACGGTTATGCCGTTTAGACTAAAGTAAACAGATGATTAATGAAAGTGAACGTTCGCAAATGTTTTTGTGCTCACACCGGGAATTGAATCCGGACCACATACATCAATGATACACCCGTTATCCACTAGAGTAGCTGGGAGGGCGAGGAGATTGGTATTCAGTTATATTTTTGGTTATTTCAATTTAAGCGAAATGACACCACAATATGCAGGATCTTTAAAATTGTAAAGGAACAGGAGGAAAAGGTGCAAACCTTAAAGGTACTACCTCAGTATTTATTAACTACAAGTGAAAATGCCCGGATTCGATTTCGTATAAAATTTGATCTAGGTAAACAGCATCTCTGCTCTTAAGTTCCTAATCATAATTCGTTTGTATTTATTCCGTCTCCTTTAGCCTATGAAGCTAAATCAACTGTTGATATATGGTCGGGAAACATTTGACAAGTACTTTTGACGAAAAAGATTTGAATGAAAAGATCTTCTCGGGAGAACTCCGACAAATCCACACACACGGTGTCACTTAGCGCGATTTGGAATCAAACAAAGTATCTCACACGTCAGAGGTCAACCCTCTACCACTGAACCACCGAGGCCCCGATCATACTTTAAAAACTGCCAATGATTTACCTATTTTGTGCCAGGGTTTGCAAGAACCATGTTTTAAAAAATGGTTTAGTTTTTTTTTTCCTGCTAATTGAACGTATGGAACACATTAATATAAGTCGATACTAACCTGAAAGTGTTCCTGTAAGATTAAAACGTGGTTCTTCAATGTTCATATGTATTTCTGGCAAAAATATCGTGTGCCTTTCATCAGGATGGCTCAAAATGTAAAGTGTATATGCGTTCAAGCTGAGTATTTCAATAGTATAAGGTAATAATGGGACTGTGTAGATATTCTTACTGTTTACAACATGAAACTACAGTCGAGAAATTTTTCACCTACTCTTCAGTTAAGCAACCAACTAATCTATTAAGGATTAAATAGTGCACTAAATTAATCGATACTTAGTTTCTATGTGTTTCTATTTACAAGACTGAACAAGTCCAAATTTTGTATGCTTAATCTTCAAATCCTTCATTACAAGAGTTACTTTGTTGATAAGAAATCATAAGTAGCATATATTACTAAATATTTTTGCGACTTTCTTCGTCGTAGATAGTCATTATACTTATATAGTACCACTATTACGTTATACCATTGAAGTACTAAGCTAGAACATGTAATTTACATCAGTTCTACATGTTTGAAGAATTAAACCATTCTGATGAAAGGCATTCGATATTTGTGCCGGAAATATAGATTACCATATGAAGGCAAATTTCAAGTTCAGCTTCACAGGAACAGTTCCAGGACATTTTTTTTTTTTTTGTAAATATATTTCTTTCTTTATTATATATTACATATGGATATAAATACTTGTACAGAAGGCTTATGAAAATATAGAATCATTTTAACTGATATTTGAAAACATATAGGAATTTATTTATTGAGTTTTTAATGTAATGCAGATCTGTTTGGTAAGTTTATTCTTCTCTTTCAGAATGTGGCATAGATATTGAAAACAGCTTAGCGTGGCTAAAGCATAGTGTCGAGCCCTGGCAGGAAGTACTTGATCACTGGAAGAAAACGTTGAAAGTTCGATGCAAGCAAGAGGGCAAAACTGTTCATGAAATAATTTCAACTTGGCCAGCATTGAAGCAGCCTTTGGGATATACATTGGTAAGATTCATTTAATTAACCTGCATTCTGTTTTACTACTAAGGACTGTGTTGTTACTGAATAGGCCATAATTTACAAGCATTGAATTATTCTTTGGGGCTGAGAACACTCATACAAAATCTTTTGCTCACGTCCAGAAGTTGATTTTTTCATAACGTACTTTTTAGAACAGAAGTTTTCTTTAAAATTGTGTCGCGTTTGACAAGAAAATAGTAAAAGCCTTCAGGATAGTCATACTGAATATTGAAATGACATATACTAGTGTAGGTATTTGTATGTGTGAGCTAATAGACCTTAGTTGTCATAAAACCATAATAAAAATATATATAAATGGTGGACATGAATTACTTCCTTGTCCTCTTATGTAATATCTGTTCATGAATGTTGAGATATCTTGAAGCAGGTCTGAACTGCCTGTAGGTTGGTGGTTATCGGTTCGATGCCCGGTAGGTGTATAATTTTATAAAAGTAATTCAGATTCAACTACAAACTATAGATTCCTTCCTGTTTAGCTCCGGTGATGAAAGAGGATAGAGGCAATCAATGAATCTGGAAAGTTTTTGCAGTTTCCTTTTCAAAAAGTGAACATTTTGCATTGTATTTAGATTGCATATTAAAAGAACTAAAACATGTCTAATAATCTTTTTTGCTGGTTCTTTATAACATATTCATCCACATGCATGTAACACAAAGTGGGAAAGGATTAAGTTCAGTTTATTAGCAACTCGATCTTCCTTTGAACAACTAGATGAAAAGCTCAATCGCAAGTCTGAAAACAAATACTCTAAACCTAAAATTATTGTTTCCATTTTTAAGACGCATATGATTACGTGGCCATACACTACGAACACGTGCACTGACTTTACCTTGCAATGGAAAGGAACGTATCATATTCAGTCAGATAACAATTGAGAACTGAGTTCTTACAACACGATGTCACTTGCTTATGAAAGCGAGATCTCAGAAGAACAATACTTACATGACTGATAAACAATCTTTCTTGTGATTGCGTACCAACCAAGCATATACGTACAGCAATAGAAACTTTGACGGTGATGTTTTTAAATGCATGAAGTACTTTTCGATTCAATAAGTCTTTTTCTTTTACTCAGTAGATAGCAAATAGTGGTTTTATTGTCTGATAAACGCTAACAATATTGTAGAATTTTCTTCACTTTGTCCTTTGACAAATTAATATGAAACCCTAGCGGCCTTATTTCAGAAAGTAGAACCTTGGCTTTACATTCGGAAGCTTCCGGGCTCAAATCTGGTCATCGTGACTGAAATTTCCGTGGATTTTTCCTCAGTCATTCCAGCAAATACCGGGATGGTACCTGTAATATTAAGTCCAGATCAATACTTTCCCCATCCTTGCCTAATCTATCCGAGTAAATAGACCTTTGTTTACATTAACCTATATAACCAAAAACCATTATAACACGACGAAAGCCCGTGATGCCACAACCTCAATATGGGTCTAACTGGCAATTATCGTCAATGTAACATCTTCTTGCACTACGTTTCTGGCTTTTGTGGTCTACTTATTTAAGCTACCAGTAAGTCAATTTCCTCAAGATGTTGGACAACACCAGAGGAAAGCAGGTTGAATTTGAACCCAAGTCCAAGTCCATAAAAGTACACGCTGTAACTAGTAGTTTGTATTGAAATTGTTACAGTTAAGAAATTTCATTTATGCACGTAAAGGAAGTTGTGATTCTTAAAAATTAATGAAATAATGTTATTAATGTAAATGTTTTAATACAATGGAATTCCATTTCCAGATTGATCAAGATTTCAAAGACTTATATCCTGATCATACATCCTTGTTCGTGAAATGGGATTCTGTCAGTAAAAAATTGGAAAAACTAATGAAGAAACGGCTACATGACGCTCCAGCAGTCGAACTTTTAAGTCTGTTAGACACAGAAAGTGTTACAGAAGGTAATATTATTTTTGTGTTCTTTAATTCTTCCTTTGTTTCTGTTTCATTAACTTGAAATTGTAATTACTTGTATGAATGAAGTAGATTTTTCTATCTGAATCCAGTTTTATTGCAACAAGTATGTTGTAATGATCATATTAATAATTATACATTGGTTGTAAGTAGTAGACACTATACGTACAATATATACTCAGTTGTTCAGCATTGATTCAAAGAGTAGATCTCATTTCTCCAGATAAGCCTCTATTCAAACCGGAAGTGGTATGAATCAGTCGTTTAGGGTTTCAACATTGATCGTTATAAATCAAACATGGTTATTGATAGTTAGAAACTGTTTCCCTGATTCGATTTAGCGTCTCAAGTAAAGTAAACACATTAACCGGTGTTTCTGTACAAAAACCGAAAATAGTAAAGCTATACTACTACTTCCGGTAAAATAGTGGCATCCATACAGCATCCGATTTTTTTTTTCTACTGAAACCGGGAGAAGTAAAAACTAGTAGTTATTGTAGTTTCAATTTTGATTCCCAATAATTATAACGGATAGCAGAAATCTGTTTTTCTTATAGACTCAGCGCACGAAGAACAGATTATCTCTCTCTCCCTGTATTGGAACCGAAAGTTATGTGTCTATTACTTGCGGTTTTGTTATTAAATTGGCATAGTTTTTAAGTCTACCATAGTTTCAACTGTAAAACAAAACTCACTCATATTGAGTTACTAATGATTAAAGATATAATTTTTATAACACTGCAAAATAGTTCACTACTAAAAACAAAATGACTTTCATTCATATAGTTCTTTCTTATCCATCACAAACATTGCAGATTTGTTTCAAACCATTAAGCATTAAAATTAATATAGAAAATAATGGAATTGATTCACAGAGCTGTAATGGGTGGGGCATTTGCCACTGCAAACTACTGTCAAACGTCCGGTAGGCATTTTAATCGAAATAGTATATAATTTTTAAGATTTTATATGGAAGATATAATAATGCAGGAGTCCGCGTATAAAAAACAATTTCGGTAAAAATATTTTTTATTTTATATTCTATTGTATAGTTTTCATTTTTATTTTTAGATACCAGATCCAGTGTACTACTTTTATTGCTTCGTACCCTGTGTAGGTCAACATCACATATAAAAACATCGAAGAAAATTTGGAAGCCAACTGTGAAAGAGTCTCAGGATAGTTTCTTCTGTCATGTTAATGTAAGTAAAGTATATTTTATTCTATTGATTGATCATGGTCAGCCAGATCAGGTGTCAACTACGTATGTTTTGTTAAGAAAATAAAGTTACGTCTTTTTATGGATCTGGCATGGGCATGAATAATATGAGAATTAGATCTGTTAAATCAATATTTCGGTGGAGAGAGGCAATGAAAATCTTAAGAGGGGCAGAAGCGGGGTCGCACTTGCTATTAGCCAACTAGGCCCATGCCTGGAGTGCAAAATTTAAAAACTATTGAGATAAACTCTCACATTTCATTTCAAACTCTTTATAAACATCTGATTGGCATTATATTTCATACAGAAACATAACTTAGTTTATTGTTAATTTCAAATAACGTGAGGACGAGAGAGAAAGAAAGAAATGAAGTGAAATTTTTAAGTTTTACGTCCCGCGGTTATGCTGGTTAGGCTAAAGGAGACGGTGATGATGAGAAATGAATGAAGTGGTGGAATGAAAAAAGTGGGAGGAAAGGGGAGAACCTCAAGAAAACCCACGAGCACGATATTTGTGCACCACAAAGTCTACACGGCGTGAGCTGGGATCAAACCAAGGACCCCAACCACCGGAAGTGAACGCTCTACCAATGAGACACCGCACCCCCGAGAGAGAGAAGTAGATTATTATTCATTGCTGGCTATCCATAATTATCCAATTGTATCGGGCGTGGACGAAAGGTTCAGTTTTCTAGAATACGTAACACAGTTCGTAGTCCGACTGGGATTTTGGGGTATGCTTGGAGATCACACAGCGAAGGTTCAACAACTTGTTTATTAATAGAGTTGGTCTTCTTCCCCTATCTCCGATCATTAAGTTCGGAGGACTGTAGCGTAAACTAAAGTAATTTGTGCCTTTCAAAGTGGTATGAAAATGTTCTCGCCAATAATTCTCCCCCCCCCCCCCACACACACACTTCAAAGACACACGTTGGAAAGAAAATTAAGGTTACGCCAAGAACCCTGTTTTCGGAGTGTGAAGCTGAGCTACGACGTTTCATTACATGTGAACAAATACGAACTCGATACATTTATTTAATAATAACCAAACAGTGGCCGCGGTGGCTCAGTGATAGACCGTTCATCTCTGGTGCATGAGGTCCCGGGTTCAAACCTTGCTCCAACCAAGTGAACTTTGTGGTGAACTAACACCGTGTGCGTGGGTTTCCTCGAGGTTCTCCAGTTTTCTCCCACTTTCTTCATTACACCATTTCATTCATTTCTCATCACAGTCTCCTTAAGCGTAGCCGGCATAACTGTGGGGCATAAAACTCAAAAATTTCATTTCATTTTAATAACCAAAATCACTTACTGAGCATAAATGTGATCTATTCTATATTCTCTGTTGGTAAATGCTAGTGAGGAAGTTCTTAAGTCTATTTGAGGACAAGTTGTCGAGTTTTCGTAATTTAGTAACTTCTGTCCTTGTTTGAACGTATCGTTTTTGCAGTCAGATATAAATAGCTTTTGAAAACCTTTGCAGCTTTTAAAGCATTTAAGAGCTTTTAAAACTTTGCAGTATTAGTATTACTTACCAATTTTTTAGCTTCAAAATAACATATATTTATAGGCGCAAAATGCATATGTCATTGTAAATGTACAATAAATAATGCTTCAGACTATTGAGGAAGAAGAAGTGTCTTTGTTCTTATATGTAAGAAAAAATATTTAAGTATGTAACATGATCAGTTAACCTCTCTCTGATTCCAACAGGTAATGGGTGATGTTCAACCTTTCATGGAAACGAGAGACCTGCGACATTCGTTGAGTGTTCGTTGTTGGCAATTACGGAATAAGGAGCTGCTTTACATACAGCTACGTTAAATAACTTTCGTCTGCAATATAGATTTGTGTGTTTCCTCCGAAAATGAACTCTAAGTGATTTGGCCCCTTGAAATTCGCGAAAACAACCTTCATCAATACATATAAAGACTCCATTGAAGGATATTCTGTGTTTGAGCTTTAAATGAAGGATAAGTGTTGCTACTAGCATAAAATTTGATTTGCAAATTGAACAAACAGGCATTGTTACAAACAATTCCATATAATTCATTCAATTACGTATAACGCATGGTACTGAAATAACATTTGTTTAGAGAAACGTGATTCAAGCAAGCATAAAATATCAGTAGTTGTATCTGTTTCGACCACTATTGTTTACAGATATTTCATATCAGTTAAAAAAAAAAAAAAAAAAAAATCATATCCAACAATAGTGTATCGTCTGTTTATCGTGAGGAGTACTTATGTCATATACAACTTTTTGCAGAAGAAGCCAAAGATGTTCCCCTTCCTTAGGGAATTCTGCGTTAAACACAAAAAAGTTTTAAAACATATGTCCACACCCTTGAGCACGTTGTCTAGCTCAGTTAAGAATAGTTTATAATTTATTTGAAAGATCTTCAATGCTGTTTGCTGGGAGTAAATTTATAACTTTTCTCACAGTTTTTTACCTTTTTTGTTATAAAGATTATATTTGGCCTAAAAATGTTATTTTATTTTCACTAACCAGTTGATACATGTTAATATCATTGTTTAATTTTGCATAGATTTATATTTGGCCTAAAATGTTACTTTATCTTCAGTAAACAGTTAGTTTCGTTATGTAATTTTGAAAAGATTTATATTTGGCCTAAAATGCTATTTTATTTTCAGTCAGCAGTTGATAAATGTTAATATCATTGTTTAATTTTGAATTTAATATTTTTGTTTAATTTTGAAGTCTGTATGGCTCAGTTGCTATACTCAGTTATAATAAAATTCTTGTGTAGAAAAGTATTGTAAGTACATGCTTTATATCCTAAATTCGTTCTATTTTTCTCCTAAAGTTGATTTATAACTTTGTTCATATATGTGTGTACATGTATTAGAACTTCATGAAAATGTACATGTATTCATGTACATGCATGCTATTCTAGGAATAAACCGACAAGCCTCGAATATGTGTTCAGGACCTCAGTATAAGAAAACCAAGTTTATTTGCAACTTTGGTCGGAAGCGCCTAATTATGCAGATGACACAAAAAGATAATTTGACATACAAGAGTGAAGAAATGCGTCTGAGCCGTGACTCGAACCCGGGATCTTCGTCTTACCATGCAGATATGCTACCCAGTCCGCTCTCGGTAACAACAATACATTCTTTCACTCTTTATAACGATGCTGTTCCACAAGGTGGAAGAATGTATGGCTGTTCTGGGAGCGGACTGAATGGTGCAGTGGTAGCGCATCTGCATGGTAAGCGGGAGGTTCCAGGTTGGAATTCTGGTTCAGTTATATGTTTTTCAGTCTTTGTATATCTTTGATTTCGTGCCTACAAAGGGTTTGGTGTGACAAAATTGGTTGTTTTCTCAATTTATCAATATATTAATGTAATTATTTAAATTGATCGTAGGATACTACATTGAATAAAACAATCGAGGAACTTTGCATACGGTTGAGTACCTCGATACGAGAGGGTTGTTTTAATTTGATCCGAAACGTTTGATTACGGAAAAGTAAGTATGTTCTACTTACCTTCAATTGGCCTCATTTCTGTAATTAGGCTTTTCCAACCGAAGTCGCAAATAAACTCTTTACTTATAGTGAGGTTCTGAACACGTGTGCGACGTTTCTCGGTTGTTTTATTCATTGTAGCCGCTCCTGCGAACAATTCTACTGATTATCTTAAATTGGCCCCAGTTACGTAAATATGTATTTCCGACCAAAGTCGTAGATAAACTTTTTTCTTGCATTAACATTTTAAATACGTATGCGAAGTTTTTCAGCAACTAGTTTCTCATTTATTTGAAAAATCTTCAATGCTGTTTACTGGGAGTAAAATTACAGCATAAGTTTTCTTTAAGTTCTTTACGTTTTTTCTTGAAGTTTTGAATTTGATCTAAAAATCTTACTTTCAGTACTTTAACAGATGTTAATATCATTGTTTAATTTTGAAACCTGTATGACTCAGTTGCTGTTTTTTTACTATTATTATTTACAATAAAATGATTTTGTAGAAAAATGTTGTGTGTAAATTCTTTATATATTAAATAGTTCTATTTTCCTCAAAAAATTGATTTGCAACTTTGTGTACATATACATAGAGTTTTAAATTTACATGTATTCGTATACATATTTCGTATGTTGCTTCAAAATGTATATGTAAATCTTATTTTTGAAGAAGTTCTTAGTAACTAGAAGCAATAACTTCTAACTTTATATGTGGGTTACCGCAAAAGTCATGGCAACTTTTTTTTTTTCTTTCTTACGAAAATGGTCACGCATCAAAAACTTCTGAAATATCCAAATGGAAGGTTAGCATATACGTAAACGTTACATGTAAGGAATTGTGTAAACATACACATCTCCATCAGAATATAGCACGAGAAAAAAGAAGTAAAAATGATTGTTCGTATTATGGGAATATGTATTTATATCCAATCTATACGTAATATTTACATATGTATTAACTTTCCATTTGCATGTTTAAAAATTTCTTGCTTTGTTACCATTTTCGTTAGAAAAAATTTCCCATGAATTTTGTGATAACCCTCGTATTATTTTCAGTTTAGTACCTATAGCAACAGTCTTTGGTAATTGCTACCAAATGGTTTGGTCAAATTCACTAAATACGCGTTTAGTATTTGCAACCAAATTATTTGGTTCCAAGAACGAAATTTCGTTCATTTTAACCAAATTTTTGGTATTCCCAACCAAATTCTACTTGTTTGGTCATTATTTGGTCAAAATTACCAAATGCATATTTGGTACTGGTAACCAAATAATAGGTTCCTGCAACCAAACAAATCGTGACCAAACGATTTAGTGCTGGTGACCAAGCGTTTGGTTGGCGCTATATTGACCAAACGATTTGGTACCCGGGAACTATTTTTTGGTCAATTTGACCAAACTTTTTTTTCAGTGTATATGTTAATATATATTTGGTTACTCTCATTGACTTTTATAGTTTTCCTTATTTAGAATACTGATAGAATTTTAGAATTAAAAGTTTCTAATGGCTGTGAACTACCAAAAATTTATGCCACGAGACGCCACTGATTGAATCGTAGTTTCCTTTGCCCTTTCCCTCTCTTTCCTGCGACCATACCCTCTAAAAAGGCACCTATGATACCGTTCCTTTTCATCCAATGTCCCAACCAGTTTCTCTTCCTTTTCTTAACAATATCTAAAATTGTCCTTTTCCCTCCTAACACCCTCTCATTCATTTTCCGTTTACCCAGCTAATTCGCTCCATTCTTCGTCGCACCCACATTTCAAAAGCTTCTAGCAGTTTCTTACCATTTTTGCGTTATGTCCATGTTTCTGACCCATACAGCACAATACTTCACTCGAAATATTTTATGAGTCTTATTCTCAATTCTTTACTTAAATTCCTTCGAAATAATACTTTCCTAGAGGCTTCTAAAAGCTTCTTTTGCCATTCCTATTCTTGCTTTTATTTCACTTCACATTTCATGTATCATTGCTAATAATACTACCCAATTATCGAAAACTAGTCACATGTTCTATTTCCCCCTCCTACTTCCATATTTGACACCGTTCCCTTCGTTCCAATCACCATGGTTTTTGTCTTTCTAGCATTTATATTCACCCCATATTCTTCACAGCCCTTCCTCAAGTTTTCTAACATATTATTGATTTTCTCTTCAGATTCTGCAATAAGTGCCACAACATCTGCATACTGGAGATATTTCAATGGATGTATATACAATAGACAGTAAGTAAATGTGGTACATATATTTCTTATTAGAATTGATGTCCATGAAATATAAACTAAATAAACAGCATTTTGTGCAAGGATGTTATACATGGAGGATCTGCCCATATGTATCGTCATTATATTAAATCGATGAAGCCAAAAAACAACCGAGCATCGGCACGTCTGATTGGCTACTCTCGTTTCCACCATAGTCTGATTGGCTACTTTTGTTTCCGCCATGATTGTTGGCTCAAAACATTGCGACCCTATTGGACGAAATGGGCAGAGTAGGGGTGGCGAAGCTGTGACGTATGACTTCAAGATTTTGTCATAAGGGCAGATCCTCTATTTTATAAGATCCTTGATTTTGTGAGTGCAAATTGTGAACTAGTGCTGATGTAAACAAATATCGAAGTTAAGATCCATCAGCAATAGTACCAGACATATTAGTATATTCAAAGTTACCAGTTCAAACTTGAAATTAATCGGTGTACAAATACTAAATGAACTAACAGAATTGAAATCGATATAAAGAACAGAATCAAACACTCGATAATTTTCATAGTTGCCAGTTCAGATAGGAGAAAGAGTCTAAGTAATAACAGCAAATATTCATGAGTGTTTGTTTAGAGTGAAATAAATCGGTTACTCTTCAGGATTTGTCAAAAATACAGTGTATGCAGTGCCTGAATTACGCTCACTTGAACTGGGGAACTGAGAAGAATAGTGACACACCTGACGCAATTAAGTTCAATTTCGTGCTGGGAGGGAAAAATAACAGTCCAAAGTATAATGATATTGTGTAATTTTAATATCATTACTTGTATTTTTAACATCTTTTCTTGTATTTACGGGCAATATGTACTATTAAGAAGAAGAAGAAGAAGAAGAAAATATAAAAAGAACTAGAATTAATTTTCTTTTCTGATATTATGATTGATGTTCTGTTGATATAGTAATTGGATGGTATGTGTTATTGGTCGTCATAGAAACTAAAAACATAAAATATAACAAAGGGATCCATCTTGTATAATCTACATGCATGTTATTTAAAGGGTGTAAATGTTTCCTTCATTACTTATTATAATAAAAGGTAATATCAAGATGGAGTGTTTAAGTGGATTTTGTTAAAATAGTAGACTAGATGTTAGACATATTCGAACTGTGGCTATAGTGTAACGCTATATATATATAAAGATATACAAAAATAAATAAGTCACGTTATAAAAGGGACCGATTTTAGTATAAAATCCATACTTTCCAGGGTTACTGAAATAAGTAGCGATGCTCCCGATGCCGTTTAAATTCAAATTCATCCTCCATCGACATTGGGGTGAGGGACAGTGCTAGGAATGTGTAACTTGTAAATTAATTGAAAACGGTCGATGCTAATGTCCAATCCATAGGTTCCGGGATTGCTGAGATGAGAAATGATAGTCCTGATACAGTAGAAGTCCAAGATCAGCTCCTGTGGACGTAAAAGTAAAAGGATGGGAAAGAGAAGATATTGGCACGTAAAAAGAACCGTAAACAACCCATATTAGTGTGCTTTCCATAGTTTCCAACCCATGAGATAATATTGACAGTCCCGATGCGATTTAAGTCCAAATTCATCCCTTTTACAAGGGGAAAGGATTTCAAATATCATATTTTCTATATACTTATTCACTTCTTTCGAAGAACAATTTTTTCAGCTAGTAAAGAAATGAAGTCAAATTATTTTATTAATCACAGAACCGGTTTTTAAGTAAGTTTAATGACATCACTGCGGATATTCATTACACTAGTTAACAAATTTAAACTTTTTGTTTGTTACATGAGAAAAATCACCTGATCTTAAAGAAACTTTTTGCGCTGAATTCGAATATGCACTCGGTTTCTCTCCATCACGTACAGTTTTCCCGTAACAGAGGGATTTTCGGAAAATTCCCTAAAAAATTTTCCTTTTTCAGATATTTTATTCCCCTAGCTCCTGTCCCCTTACATATAGTAACATAGAAATTATACCTAAGTATACCTTGATTTATATTTAATAAACCCTAAAAGTTTCGTAAAAATCGCTTTATTCTTTCTAGAGAAATAAATATATTTGTATGTATACTGTGTGCACTGTTTATTGCACCTGATAGTAATGCTTTCAGATCTCCTGAGTTGGGGTAAAAACGATTTGCTTTATTACTACAAACACAGACATAAAAATGAATATTTACAATAGTCAACAACACACTTGTATTGCTCTCTGTAAAGTAGAAACGTGTATAAAAATAGAATGTACTTCCAACGTATATTTTTTTTAAACGTACAGTATATGTATATCTTAATACATATATATACAATTCTCCAAGTTTTTTCGTTTTGTTCATGAAATGGTTATCAATATTTGTTATCAAATGTAACAGAATGCAAAAGAAAGAAAGAATGGAATACAGACTCATTGTTGACAACAATGAACTAATGCAATCTGAATTTTCCACTACGGTATCGTTTCCCCCTTCCCCCCGCGCATTTCTTTCTTTCTTGTGTTCTTGACACCTGGTGAGGGAGTTTTGTACATTTTTATATTGACGTGTGGTTTAACACTACTTCACTTTCAAAGTTGTCTTTGCTGCTAAGAGTGCTTTCAAGTTTGATCTTAACGGCATTATACCCAACTAAGACGAGAAGTTTAGTTTGTGATCAGTACAATGGCGTCAAGAGGACGGCGTTCGTGTGTTAACTCACCAAATAGTTTTTGTTATGTGTGTGGCCAGTTTGTAGTTAAAGGACAGTGTAGATCCATTACGCCATCGGTGAAACTAGCATATTATATATATTTCGGATGTCGTGTGGGAGATCAGGACAAAACTTGGGCACCCAACATAATTTGTGCGTCGTGCTACGTCACTTTACTTGCATGGGCCAAAGGGAAACGGAGGTTCATGAAATTTGCTGTACCAATGGTGTGGAGAGAACCCACCAACCATCTGGATGATTGTTATTTTTGTCTCACAGTAGTTAAGGGACATTCTAAAAAAAGCAAATACACAATAAGTTATCCCAACGTTAAATCCGCAATTAGACCTATTCCACACGGGGATGAACTTCCACTTCCCGAGCGCCCTACCAACTGGGAAGAGATATGGCCAAAAGACTCTGATGATGATCATGACCTTGATGAACCATCGACATCAACATGTACATCCAAGGATCCAACGTTCATCCCTGACTGTGTTCGCGAGCCACATTTCATCCGACAATGTGAACTTAATGACCTAGTCCGTGATTTGCACCTGACAAAACAAGAGGCGGAACTTCTGGGATCAAGGCTCCAGCAGTGAAACTTATTGGATGCAGAAACGAACATATCAGTGTACAGGAAAAGGCATGTTCAATTTTCAAGCTATTTCTCAATGCAAGATAATGTGTGCGTATGTACGGATATAAATGGGTTGATGGCGGAGCTAGGAATTCCTTACGTTCCAGAAGAATGGAGGTTATTTATCGACGCGTCAAAGGTCAGCCTTAAAGCTGTCCTTTTACATAATGGAAATAAAAAACCTTCTATACCACTTGCGCACTCAGTGAAGATTAAGGAATCCTATGACACCATGTCAACTTTGCTAAATCTTATAAATTACAAGGACCATTGTTGGCAAATATGTTGTGATCTCAAGGTAGTTGGTATTTTATTAGGACTGCAGTGCGGTTAAACGAAGTACCAATGTTTTTTATGTTTATGGGATAGCCGAGCTGATGACAAACATTATGAAGTGAAGGAATGGGAACCTAGAGTGAATTACGTACCTGGAGAATGCAACGTCAAATACGCTCCTTTGGTAGATCCTAATAAGATATTACTACCGCCACTTCATATCAAGTTAGGACTTATGAAAAACTTTGTCAAAGCCATGGACACATCTGGTGAAGGTTTCAAGTATTTGCGACATAAGTTCCCTAACCTGAGTGTTGCTAAGATTTCAGCGGGAGTGTTTATTGGTCCCCAAATTAGGAAATTAATGCTTGATGATAGCTTTGACAGCAAGTTAAATAGTGCTGAGCTAGCTGCCTGGACAGCATTTAAGTGTGTTGTGCGCAACTTTCTGGGCAATAACAAAGCTGAGAGTTACACAGAAATCGTACAGGACATGATACAGAAATACAAAGAGTTGGGTTGTAGGATGTCTTTAAAAATCCACTTTTTGCACTCCCACCTCAGCTTCTTTCCTGCTAACCTAGGTGCTCTCAGCGACGAACAGGGGGAAAGATTCCACCAAGATATAATGGCAATGGAGAAAAGGTACCAGGGACGATGGGATCCTTCAATGATGGGAGACTATTGTTGGGGTCTTGTTAGAGAATGCAACATTTCTTACGAAAGAAGGAAGTAGTGTACGTTTTTGTAACCCAATGGAAGTTTCATATATTGTGATAGTTTTGATTGTCTTTTCATGACCTTTTGATACATTTGTATTATTGTTTATTGCAAATTGTCACACTTGTAAATTATATTGTATTATATTTTATATATGTGTTTGTGGTAATAAAGCAAAACGTTTTAACTCAACTTAAGAGATCTGAAAGCATTACTATAAGGTGCAATAAACAGTACACTCAGTATACATACAAACATATTTATTTCTCTAGAAAGAATAAAGCGATTATTACGAAACTTGGAGGGTTTGTTAAATATGAATCAAAGTATACTTAGGTATAATTTCTATGTTAGTATATGCAAGGGGACAAGATCTTGGGGTGTAAAATAAACGAAAAGGGAAATTTTTGAGGGAAAATCCCTCTGTTACGGGAAAATCGTACGTGATGGAGAAAAACCGAGTGCATATTCGAATTCAGCGCAAAAAGTTCCTTTAAGAACAGGTATTTCCTTTTATGTAAGAAAACCTTTGTTAACTAGTGTTATCATTCGGAGGTATAGAAGCCAAACCTGCTAAATTCATTTTTCAATTTTGTTAGGAAACGAAACAAAAGTGACTCCCTTATGTTTCAGAATTGTTGAACATTTTTGTTTTAGTGGTCACTACTTAATGAAGATGAGTGAAATCAGCTACTAAAGAAAAACAATTGTTCAACAATTCTGAAACATAAGGGAGTCACTTTTGTTTCGTCTCCTGACAAAATTGAAAAATGGATTTAGCAGGTTTTCCTTCTATACGCCTGAATTATTCTAAATAAGGTACCCAAAGAAAAAGAGACAGTAATTATTTTTATCTGCTAAAGCTGGCAGAGATATTAATAATTCGTGCTATAATTTTGATATTATTTCAACTAAAGTATAGTCAGAGTGACTAACAACCGAAATACAGCAGATGGAAAGCAACAAGAAGCTTCCTTTAGTCTGTCAAAGAAGAGGATATTACACTCAGTTTTTTAAAAAAATTATTTTTCTAAGATCAAATGAATTGGATCATAAATCGCATATTGCTGAAGGGGATTCGGGATACCTTGGAATTACTGTTAGATGAAACAGCAAGACAGCTCAGGTAAAATTTTATTATTGAGCAAAAGAGAAAGAAGAAAAGAAAGAGGAAATATAGCTTGGACATAAAACTACGTTGTAAGTTAAACTGATGCGTAAACAGTTACGTTGTTACTGAAATCAGTAAATTTTAAACAAGAGATGATTAATTACATGTTTGTGATAGAGATTTGGATTAGGAATTAGATTTCCGGGCCTTCGGCATCTATGGCCATGTTAGCTCGTCACTGGAATTAGGACTAGGAATTAAATTTCTAGGCTTTCGGCATTTATGGCCATGTTATACCCGTCACTAGGATTAGGATTAGGAATTAGATTTCTGGGCTTTCGGCATTTATGGCCATGTTAGCCCGTCACTAGAATTAGGATTAGGAATTAGATTTCTAGGCTTTCGGCATTTATGGCCATGTTATACCCGTCACTGGGATTAGGATTAGGAATTAAATTTCTAGGCTTTCGGCATTTATGGCCATGTTATACCCGTCACTAGGATTAGGATTAGGAATTAGATTTCTGGGCTTTCGGCATTTATGGCCATGTTAGCCCGTCAGGTATGAAGGATGACGTTCCTCGACGATCACACTATCCGAGGAAAGGGAAAGAAGAAAGGATTGGGGAAGGGAGGAAGTGGCCTGGGACCTATATGTTAGGTACTATCCCGGCATTCTTCTGGTGTGAATGAGGAAAACAAAGGAAAACCTCACTCAGGATGGTTGGTCTGAAAAGGCTTTTACACTTTTTCTACCTAGTGTCCCTACCGGAAATCGAACCCGGGACCTCTCGCACCAGTTTATGATAGGGACTTGAGAAGCAAAGAATATACTCTGATAATGAAAAATATGATTTTAATAGTGATAATAGTTCTGTGTAAAAGCACAATGGTTACGATTTTTAAACAGTAAAAGTGGAATTTGTGTTTGTTGAAGCTAAATGAGTTATCGATTTACAATTAGGGATGGAATCCGATCTAATATAGTGCGTACAAATTATCTCAATCGGACTCGAGACCACATATAACAATGGCGTGTGTAATAAGCACTAGTCCACAAATGAGAGATAAGAGTTGAATTCTTTAATGATAAAATTATTTGTTTCAAACTTAATGGAAAATAGCAAGCTGTAGTTTAGATACAAATACATGTAATACCACTACGCAAGCATCTGAGAAGTGAAGGATTATTATCCTGTTTACAACAATTCCACAAGAATCATATCCTTTTTTGTCCTAAAACAGCGATCTCATTATTTTGTTAAATGATGGTATTTCTTTACATTTTCCCTTTAGGAGAACCAGAATGCTATAATTACATTGACTGCTGCATCGATTTCTCAGTGGAATGCGATATCCACGTTTTATTCAACGTCACTTTGTGAAGAAACGAAGTCATCCCGATTCTTTCCTCAATGAGCAAAAAAATCACATTCAGACGTCCTTATATGCTGTTTGTGAGCGTCTGTTATATAGCATTTTTGATACCCACCTCGCACGCAGTGTGTGATAGCCTAGTGTGTAAGTCACAATTCGATGCACCGTTTTCGCAGACACTTTAAAAAATTCTCTGGCGAGTTCAGTTATCGAGAACCAGGCCGGTCGCCAGCCTAAAATCTAGGGGGGGGGGGGCAATAGAAGTTTGGGTTACCGATCCAACCATATTATAGTTCATCACCATATTATAGTTCATTTGCAAGCCTACCCTGAAAATTTTAGGGGGTCAGTAAAAATTTAGGGGGAGTCCGGGCCCTCTAGACACCCCTGGATACGGGCTTGTCGGGAACCGGCGATTGGATCGCAAATTCTCGTTAACGGTTTCCACCAGATTGTCTGTGTGAGCACTAGGCCTTCCGCTATGCTCATCATCATGAACATTTTGAACACCCTTTCAGAAAATTTGTGCACCATTGCCTGACTATCTCTTCACTCATTACTGTCAGCACGTACATGACAATCAATTCTCGAAGGATATCAGCTGCATTCTGTCCTTTAGCGTTCGTATGACAGATCTGACTTTATATGGGGCGATATTTTGTATTAACGGCAGCCATTTCATCTTGTTGCTACTCGTACGTATGTATAAAACTCCACACGGACAATTTTAGCTTTGTTGCAAGCACTGAGAATTAGGATATGCTCCTGTGCATGCTGAACTTTATCTGTGTTGCCAATTTCGCGTAAAAATAATCGATCGCCCCCTTTTTTTGACATTCGCCTCATATCACATATTGAACTGAAACTAATCCTTACATTATGCAGTTTCAAAATAAAGAAAGGCAAATTTGAATACTATATAAATAAACCCTTTTCCCCCTTAGGAGCAAAATTTTCGGAATGCGCTAATATGTTTACTCCCTTATTTTTATTTAAGATTTTTTTATATTGAATTTTACATCTACAGCTTAAGCGAATCGACATATTCGGCACTTTCTCAGAATTAAAGAAACGAAAATTTGGATATTATAGAAATAGTCCCATCTTTCCATGTATGAATGTAATTCTCGAAAACAATGAAATACTTATTCCCTTACTTTTACTCAAAAGTTTATATGCAGATTTTTACATTTCAAACTTGAATGAATCTTCATGTTGAGTGTTGTAAAGGGAATTTCAATATTATAGAATTTCAATAAATAAAGGGAAATTTCAATATTATAGAAATTCCCCTATTTTTACCCCTTCAATTAGATACATTATGTTTTTTAAAAAAGTGAATCCACCTTTACCCCTTCCTAGGAAACTCATTGCCAAAAACTCTGATATCTTGTTCTCGTTACAAGAATATTTTTCTGTCGAAATTTCACGTTTCTATTTATAGTAGTATAGCCTGAGCTAGAATAAGTCAGTCACGTCTACTCTGTTATATAATAGTGTAGATCAGGGTTTCTCAACCTTTTCCATCCGCATACCACCAAAGCATATTATTAATCAGTACTACCATATATCGTACGTACCAGTGACTCGCACACCAAAAGTGGTACGAGTACCATAGGTTGAGAATCCCTGGTGTAAATTATCACTGAAGATTTGAAGAATTCAATGTTGTATCTAGCATCGCAGATGGGTTCAGGCATAAAACGCTTATTACCAACGAATGGGAAGGAGGAAGGGGGTATCAGATAAACCAAGTTGAGAACCACTGTTCTGATGGAATTATCGGATACTGAACACTTTCTGAAAGAGTGTCGAAGTGAACGTGTACTACGGATACTGAGTGATCTTCATGAAGTTTGGGTACACAAAACACCTTTCACCTGCCGTTTGCTGTCATGTTGAAACTTCCTCATTCTAGGTGCCAAGTCCTTATTCGTTGGACACACACTACACTGGAAATAAATTTTATGAGTCTTCTATCAATTTAAGAGGTTATAGCATATTTCCTACAGTGTCTACAATACAAAGCTAAAACCCCAACAATCATTTATAATCACCCTGTATAATAGACAAAGAAGGTCATTTACACAGCTGACTACATACAGTACAGACACGAAACAAAGGTCAAACTAAACAAGTAGAATCATTTAGTATGACATCAAAGTGAAAATAAGAAAGAGAGACCTTTGCGTTCTCAAAAGATACAAAAAAAGGGGAAATTGTAAAATATCATTCCCCTTGGCGCTTCCTCAAGATAATCTCTAAATTGCGTGATCTGTACATTCATTTTGTTAAGCAAACACTAGACGGGGAGTGATGATAAATTTAGTGTTGAAGAGTTCATGTTCTACGTTGTATCAATACAATAACACTGATTAGAAAATACTTTTGAAAATAATGGACAGGATAATTAAGCAAAGGGGAGTAATAATCATCCTATGTGTAAATACAGGGCTCACGTTATTCATATCTTGTCTGAGAATAAAATGAAGGGTGATTATATAACACATAAAAACAACGTAGAATTAATTGGAGTGGGTCATTGCATGGATATCATAAAAATAGTGTATAAGGAAGTCTTGTAGTATTTTCAGACCTCAAACAGCAGGCGTGTGAATACTCCTAATTGACTGTAAGCACAAGGTCAATTTGGCCCGAGAGGCAATGTGGCAAGCGAACTCTTTAACACAGAGACAGCCATTTCGTCAGTAGGGCCTACCTTCAATTATGTTTTAGACGAGGAGTGATTAGCAACGTGTGATACGTCAGTATGAATTCGACCTCAGGCGGCAGCAGCCCAAATATTTGCCATGCCAAACGGAAAAGTACAGTGAAAAACAGCACAGCAACTCGTTGGTTTTGAAAGTTTTGCGGAGGTTCTAAAAATGTCGAAGATCAACCAAGGTCCTGCAGCATCAGGGCAACAAATTCGCAAGTCATACGATGTGTAATTGAGGAAAATCCTTCCACCTGCAAACGATGATTGCCAAACCAACTCGGCACGTTCTAGCCCATTGTATTGCGTTACCTTTACAAACTCAGAAAAACAATCAAGACCTGCTGCATAGTGCCACGGTCTCAGCTCAGTCTCAGAGGAGAGTGGTTGTTTCCGACAACTGTTGGAAAATGCCGGTGATGAACATTTCCTGAAAATGACTGTCACATGCGATAAAACATGGATATTTTCCGAAACCCGAATGCCCAACCACACTGTAAAGAATTTCGTAGGTAAATTTAGAAGAAACGGTGGCAATCTGTTTGCCAAACCTCTACGTAAATCAATTTACACCTATAAAGTAAAATTACTAATATGAAATGATGTAAAATTACATTTTTATCGATAAAAATATTATATTTTCTTATAAATTTACTGTAAATTTGTAAAAAAAAAAAAACAGCAAATTTTGTAATTTAATCTATGGAAATGTATATCAACTTAACAAAATGAAGGTTAAATGATTTTACATTGATGCTTGGCAATTTAATTACAATTTTTTTTTTCAGTGCAGAATCGGTCATAAAACTTGGCCGTTTCTAGCATGATCAAGCTCTGTATATGGTAGAAGTACGAGAAGGTAATTCATTTCGAGTTCGTTTCTAACGGTCGTACTGTCAATATTGACCTACACTCCGAACAGATGCAGTGGTTGTACGCTGCTTTATGCCAAATACAGGTATAGCCTGCTTTGGTGAACTGAAAGCGCGTCCTACTCCAATACCGTGACAAAAACCACTCTCGGCTAAAAAAAAAAAAAAAAAAAAAAAAAAAAAAAAAAAAAAAAAAACCTGATGGTCTATTATATGGTTTTGACCTCACCACTTCGTATTAGTACATGTTTCGGTCCATGATACACTTCTTGAAATCATGATGTTTCTCCAACCAGCAGGAGATGGAAATACCATTAAGTGACTTCGTTGTCTCGAATGACAAGACGGGCTATCGACTTGAAATCGAGGAACTGACAGGAAAGTAGCTGCCAATAATCCAACACAAGAGGCTACGTTTTGAATGTTAAATTTTTCATTGTAGTGTAATAAATATAGGTATGTTATGCACCTGCATATTACAAGACTTATTTATGACTAACCCTTGTAATTATCCCCCATTAGGTTTCTGCCGCCTAGAGTCGAACATTTTGTCTATGCCTACCAGATGCCGCGTTCGGATTGCCGGCGCCGGTCGAATAGTTGCCTTGACGAGCAGTCGGCAAACAGCCGTAAAGGCGCAGTAAATGCGCCGGCGATACCGTGGAAAAAGGCCGGCATAAGGAGTCGGCAGAGGGTCGGAGAGAGGCCTTTCCGACTGTTTTGCCGACTCTGACGGTCGGCAACAGTTAGCAAAGAGGCGGCAAAGGCATTTTATTTTACGATTTTCGACCGCTTGCCGCCTCGGCAAAAGGTCGACAACTTTGAACAAGTAGAACGTCGTGCCGCCGGGGACGGGTGCCGGCTGCCTCCGGCGGCCCGCCACCGTCGACGGTGGTAATCCCTCTTTCCGACCGCGACTTCCTAATGGGATCCGAGCGAACCCAGACATTTTCCAAATTAGATGCAATATTAACGACACGAAAAGTACTAAAATACATACAGTGGAAAAATACTTATGAAGGTATTAAATACTAAAAACACTCTTTGTGTGAAAAAGTTAAAAGCTATAATTCAAAAGAAATGAAATTAAACTGTAACCAACATGCAATGTATACAAAACAATCAAAACCAACAATATTAGACGAAACATTATCTCAGGAATCGAATTCTGATCAAATATATCGTATAACAACTTATAAAGTAACGGATGAAATGGGTCTTATTAGTGAACTTCGTAGAGAGAGATTTGTACACAGCTAACAAGTGAGCATCGTTTCACAGTGTGACTTCCAAACTATTGGAATTCAATATTCAAATTTGAACTAGTGCATCTTTAGATAGGCTAGTTGCAACAGAGAGTAATAAGATCAAAGATAGAACCTGGTTTCACGGACGTTGAACCATATTAAAAAGTCATTACTTCGTTATCTATTACTGTTTTTGTTATTTGCCGATAAGAGTTGAAACCAAAAATAGTATATCTCAAACATTTCCGGTTAATTTCAAACGACTAAGGAAGGAGATAAAACCTATTCTTCAGGCACTAAATCAATTGCAAAAAACCGATTCTTGAATCTTTTACCGTTTTGCTCTGTGGAATTAACGGCATTGAAACAGGAAGTAAAAGTAAATTTGAAACGAGTTTCGGTTTCGGTATAGTGTTGTGGAGTTTCGGAGAATGTATTGAGACGCCGAATAGTTTACGAACAAACAAAAAAAAGTTCTTTCTATCTGTTACCGTTTTTGTTTTATGGTGATAAACGTTGAAATTAGAAATATATAATTTTATTCATTTCCGTTTCAATAAAGGGTTTACAGAGAAAATGAAATCTATTTTTTTGGCACTAACATTGGTTGCGAAAAACGACATCTTTACAACATTTACCGTTTTTGCTCTACAGAAATCAGTATTGAAACCGGAAGTACTAATAAATTTGAACCACTTCTGGTTTCAGAAAATTGTTGTGGAAGGTCATCATATATTGTCTTAAGACGTTGAATTGTTTGCTGGAAAAACAGCTAATTTCAATCTGTTACTGTCTTCGTTCCATGACGGTAAACGTTGAAATTGGATTTTAGAATTACAAATTAGATTTCTAGGGTGTCGGCATCGAAGAGATTTAGCCCGCCACGTATATGAGGTATGACATCCTCGGCGAGCACACTATCCGAGGAAAGGGTAGGAAGAAAGGACTGGGGAAAGAAGGAAGCGGCCTGGGATCTGTAAATTAGGTACAATTCCGGCATTTGCCTGGTGTGAATGACGAAAGCCCAGGAAAACCTCATTCAGGCTGGTATCAAAAAGCTTTTTACAATTTTTCGACAGAGTGCACCCACCAGGAATCGAACCCGGGACTGCTCGCACCGAAGACGAGAGCGTTAGTGACTAAGCTACGCGGAGCCACACGTTAAAATTGGAAATGACTAATTTGAACCACTTCTGGTTTGAGAAGAGAGTTAATGGAAGGGAGAAATTTATTCTTGCGACGCTGAATCGACTACAGTAAACGACATCTCCATATTTCTTACCGTCTTTGCTATGATACCTGTCATCAGACAGACGGACAGACAAAACCATTCTATAAGACTTCCGACACATAGTGTAGTTAGAAGTCTAATAAATTTACACAAATTTGTGAATTCAAAGGGTAGGATTCTGTAATGCTATCACCAGAAAAGAAATAATATTAATCCAGTTATACAGCATGAAGTTTGCAAATTACAGTATTAGGCTGAAATATTTGTCTGCTTCATGTGTAGCATTACTCTTTCAAGCAAACAAGTTAAAACAAACTTGTATTATATTAATTATTATAGTAATGAAATGGTGGAATGAACAAAGTGGGAGGAAACGGAAGACCGCGAGAAAATCCACGCACACCGTGGTTGTCCACCACAAAGTCTACTTGGCGTGAGGTGGGATCGAACCAGGGAGCCCATACACTAGAAGTGAACGCTCTACCACTGAGCCATCGCGGCCCCTATTTATGCACGTATTTCAAAGAACACAACCTCTTTCCAAAATCGAGGTGTGAAATTGCCCCTTCTTGTCCCCAGGGTAGTTTTGTTTAAAACAAAATGTTTAAAAGAAATGATTAAAACTTGTTTTAAACAATTGATTTTGTTTAAAACAAATTTTGTATACATTTTAAACATTTTGTTTTAAACACGTCTATTTTTTAAGACTTGTTTTAAACATATGTTTATTTTTATTTTCTTATTTTTTAATTTTTGTAAAAAAAAATCTGCCAGAGAAAGAAAATTGTCAAAACTGCTCCCCATTCAGAAGACTATTTTCTTTCCATGTGAAAATTTTGATTTCTCGTGGTTACAGCAGGTCAACATGGTGATCTACAATTTATTTTGTCTTTTTTACCCCTTATTTTTAACGTTTGTTGTATTGTTTAAAAATATTTCTCAGTTAACCTGCGAGAAAGTGTCGTAATCGAAGATTGGACTACTTGTAGAACTGATATTAAAAAATAAATAAAATAAGTATCATGAAAACAAATTTTTGTGTTGTATTCAGAAAACAAACAAAAGGTTATTTTCTAAATTGCGATTCTGAAATTAAAATATCGCAAGCATTCGTTGATACAGTACATGTTGGTTCTCAGTCTTCGTGCAACTTTCAATCGTTTAACATGAGATTTACGGGAAGAAAGAAGTACATCATTTGGAGCAAATTTATTAAAGTAACTCAAACTCCGTCAGATAAGAAAACGACCATACGTTGCAAAACGTGTAAGAAAGAAATAGTTGATTTAGTTCAAAGAATGAAGAATCATTATGAAAAATTCAATGATGTGAAGAAACTGTAAAACACAAATGGTAAAAGTGTTGATCCGAAAATTGCTTCTGATGATTCTAACGTCAGTGATTTGATTGAGATGCAACTGGAAACTTCAGTTAAGAATTAATTTTGTATCAACAATTTTTTTTTCTCATTATATTATGAGAATTTTATTTCGTCCCTCTTCCCCATCTCAGTTCTAAATTTTCTCTAAAACTTTACACTTGGCATAGCTTGTATGAAGGGACCAGGAGAAAAAGCACAATATATGACAGTCGCCCGCGTAACTAACCATTACAGTATGATACTTATTGTAACATCAGTGCCTGCGACAATTTGATCTCAATTTGTTCGTCTGTTTGTATGTATACACCATGCTATAGGCCTCAATTTTCGGTCTTTTAACATTAAATTTTGAGGGTAGAGACACGAGACGTCGGAATTTGCTGTATAGAGTTTGACTGCATCCGATGTAAAATTTTAAAATTAGTGGTTCGGATCCCACATTAAACAAAAATCCCGGTCTCATGTAGCCTTGCTACTGATGCAAGACTGTAATCAATCAAACTAAACAAACTAATTTTATGCGTTTCGAACAAACTTGAGTTGCAGGATACATTTGGCTCCAACTCAGTTTTTATAAAATATTTTTTAGATTTGGGGCGTTCAGAGCACAAGGGATCCAAGTCCATTTTCAGAAAGGTTCACTTTTGTTCAGCAAACGTAGTATCTTCGTAGCCAAGGATTCGAAATAAATGAAACAAAAACGCGTGAAAGGGTGTGGACTAGAGTTTCATAGGAAAATCGCTAGACAAGGGCATTAATGGAATGGAGGAGGACGGCTAATTTCTCCATTCTTGCTCATAAATTTAAGATATTAACATTATATTGTGTATGCTGCAGCGTGGGAATGATTAACAAGTCCGAATGCCATAGTCAATGATGCATAACTACGTTAAATAAATACAGTGTGTGTCCAAAAGAATACACTGACGAAAAACGTCATATTTTCACAACTACAAATCCAAGATGAAACAAAGAAAAACTACATGATAAGATGCAATCTTTAATTTTATATAATTGTCCCTAGAGGGGAGAATTTCGTTTAGAGATCACCCACCCCTTACCCTGAATTTCAGATTTTGGGGGCAGTAATGAAGATTTAGAAACCTTTTACTGAGCTAAGTCCTTACACAGAATAAATACGAATTTTGATCAGTTATAATCCATTTCCATTGGCCGTAAGGAGCTATAGGCCTATATTGCTCTCTTGTATATTTTTTTGGCTCAAGGATTCCAAAGGTGGCTCTACTTTTGAGTTTCGGGCTTGCTTAAAATTCTGGAAATTGGGCCTAAGCAACTTTCCAGTTTTAATCACCTATATTACATCCGTATTTATTCGGTGTAAGGACCTCAAACTTCTTTTGTTGGTTTGCTTATCTAAAGGTTTCTAAAACTGCCTTACTACCCCGAAAATCTGAAATTTAGGGTGGGGTTGGGGCGGCTGTCTCACTACGCCCCTGTCTAGCGGCTGTCATATGAAACTATCCTGCGCCATTTCACATAGTTTTACACTGAGAAAAGTCCGTTCTCCGGACAACGGTATATTGTACAAATATACGGAATCCTCTTGCTTACTACAGAAATCAGTATGGTACATACGTTATTCGTATGTTACATAGGCACTGCCCTTAGATGTTACATCATGCCATTGTAGGATGTCTGATATCTAACAGTCTTCCTTACTTACATACATATATTATGTTACCTTCGTCAGTTATATACGTCCCTTTGTATGTGAGATCCTGACCGCCTATATTGTTTCATACGGAAAGTACGTACAGATGGAAAACTTATACAGAAAGTATTATATAACATGCGTTTTCAGTTATACTTTTGTTGTATGTTAAGTCCAAAAACTACAGGATTTACAAATGTAACATACAATTTTACGTACGCCACGTACATTGTTTTCTCAGTGTAGTTACATATGTTTTGGACTCTTGACTCCGAAGATAGGTTTTGAAATAGAATTCATTTGCTGAGCAAAACAACTTTATTTAAAATTTATTTGGATCCACTGTGCTTTGAACGTCCCAATTATTACCTTTCTTCAATAAATTATTGACTCAAAAGACAACAAACTACATAGGTTTGCAGAAAATATTCTAAAATTAGCACAATATGAAGTGTGCTTCAAAGATTACTTTTCGAAAATTTATTTTAAAATAATTTTATTAACATCTGTGTTCTGAAATAGTAATCAACTTTTGCAACAAAAATCTCACCCACCTCCACGAAACGCAAGCTTACCCCTAAAAGCCTCCTAAAAAGTTTATTATAACCAAGAAAGTACTTACGAGTGTCACTGGCAAGAGGGTGTAATAAAAGGGCGGTCGTGACATGAAATAAGTTGAGAATTGCTAATCTATACTGAAATATTCTGTACTCAAGACATTCTAGTCTTAACGAGAATAAAATAAATGAAAAGATCGGTTGCAAGAGCAAAAAAAGTCTTAATAAATACGTTATTACACGATTTTGAAATATCGTGTTTTAAACTGTTCAAAATGTTTAAAACATGTTTTTCCGTGTGTTTTTTAAAACATGTTTTAAACATTTTGAACACCTTTTTCATGTTTTAAATGCATGTTTTGTTCCTTTTTTTAAAAAAAAAAAAAACTGTATTTTTTCCAGCCCTGCTTGCCCCCCGCTGCAGGTGCCCATGGACACTGCTATTGTCAAAAAAGGTGAGTAGTCTTTTAGCCTTTACTCTCCGTATACATTTATTTTTTCCTCTACAGTCAGGTCTTTGCTTCTTTTAAGTCCTAAAATCTTGAGATATTAAGTTTGAAAAAGGAAAAAGAAGTATGATAAAAAGGAACAAATGCATACAAAAAGTAAAACAACAGGAAAAGAATAAAAGGATCTTGAAAGGAGAAAGAGTAGTAAAAAAGAAGGGAAATCAGGTCCACTGAGAAGGATTAATGCTTCTGTATAACAAGAAAGGGCGAGGCTAGGATATAGTGGATCGAAACAAAGGTATCGTCAAACACCTTGGCATGAAAATTTTATAAGTCAACCACTTTCTGGACTCCCCCTTTCAGTCTTGGTTTGCTTACGAGATTTTCCCCCTCATGGAAAAGAAAATTGTTTCAGGAAAAAGAACGACCACAGCACTTGCTTTTACCTTTTCATTTTTTTTATATTTCGTTTCACTTACTCTCCTTTGGAAACGGGCTTTTACCTCTTAACCTTGAGTAGCTTACCCTAGGATCTCAACACATCTCTGTGGCCCACACAACCTCATACTCGTGCGCTATGATAGCTCTTTAAAATTTCTAAATCTAACACAGAATTTCCAGCCTCTGATACTTGCTCAGTGGTGGAGCCACTTTGAGGTCATAGAATGCGACACTTCTTGGCCCAAAGGTTCATTTTTTTTACTTCCAATACTAATTCGTTAAGAAATACAAGTATGTTTCTTTACCAATCCAGATTGTGCAGCCCAAACTTAGCAGAGCCTTAAAAGAAACATATAGGTGTGTTTTAGTTTTACCCCACAAAGCTCAAAGCGGATAATCCTGGGCAAGATGTCAATTTATGAGGTGCATAGCGAAAGCACCTTCTGACAGTGGAGAGTGTTCCTTCTTTTGCAGGAGCAGAGGAACATGCGATAGTAACCTATTACGTACGCAATTGAATAAACTAGTGTTTAAAGAACTGTGGTACGGTAAATATGGCTAGGCACATACTGTTCCTATTGAGAGTAAGCGTAAAGGTACTCGCGGTAAGTAGGTGTTTCCAAGGAACCCTAGGTATCTATCAGAGCCCGATGTTCATGAAACTTTGTATATACAGAGAGTGCCTCTTGAAATTGCTACAGCCAAAATTGTAGCTGCAGTGTCCAAGATGTTGGGGCACTAGGGCTCGAGAAAGAGCAAAAGTGGAACCTCTGTACATTAAGGACATTGTGAGAAAATGCACGTTTGTCTTTAAAACTGGCCATTGTAACGACATGAAATGAGTATACATGGATACGAAATGATAGATATGATCTGTTAAAAGTGATAACAAATATCCGCCATCTTGAAAGAGGCCATCTTGAAGCTGGTGCGAGTGGTGTATAGCATGCGATGCAAAAATTTGAACGCAAAAGCGTGTTGTAGGATTACATTATTCCATTGGCCGACCTTCACGGGTTTGGGCAACAACTAGGTGTCATTTTCGCTCCAAGAAAAAGCAATACGATCCAGGTACGTAGTGCAAACGAAATGGGTATAATTACCAGTAACAAAACAAGAATCTCACGTTCGCAGAGCACAATTACCTGTAGTTACAATGTTGTTTATGAGATACATTTTGCTTATCTTATACGTAAACGACTCTAGCAGAAGCACAGGAATAATGTAATCCCACAACAGACTTCATCAACAGGTTTTTGCGTCTATTTGCATTCAAATTGAAGCATCGTATGACCCTCTTCTCATTTACACCACTGGCACCAACTTCAATATGGTCTCTTTCAAGAGGTAGGTATCTTTTTTTTATCATTTTTAACAGATCATATCTACCGTTTCGTATCCACGTATACTTATTTCATGTCGTTACAATGACAAATTTTAAAGAAATACGTTCATTTTCTCACCATGTCTTTAATGTACTGACGTTCCACTTTTGATCTTTCTCGAGCCCTAGTGTCCCAACTTCTGGGACACTGTAGCTACAATTTTGGCTGTAGGATTTTCCCGAGACACTCTCTCTATATACAAAGTTTCGTGAACATCGGGCTCTGATAGATACCTAGAGTTCCTTGTGTAAGAAGTCAGAGATCCACCATCAAGTTGTATGAAGCATATGGACCGGATATCATGAACGAAGATATGGGTAGAAGACGGTGCAGATAATTCACAGCAGGCCGTACCAATGTGCACAACGAATACTGTAGTGGCCGACAACGACTAATTGGAATGTACTTGGCCCACTTCCCCTACAGCCCTAATTTTGCGCCTAGCAATTTTCACCTGTCCCTCCACCTGAAGCGATTTCTGGCCGGATAACGTTTCGATAGTGCACTTAAATTGCATTTAGCTGTGATATCCTATTTCCAGTCCTTGGTAGCAGATATCTTTGATACATGCATATAAAAACAAGTGTCGCATTGCAACAAATTCGATAAGAAGGGTAGTGCAAATATTGAGAAGTAGGTTATTTATTATTAACCCTACTGTAATAAAATTATTTCTTGTGACGTTCGGCTTTCATTTTTCAGTCCACTGGAACTTACTTCCTGGATATACCTCATAGTTCACATATTCCCATTTACTTATTCTACAAGGATCACGAAAGGGAGTCGGCCAAGTTAGTTCTAGGTTCCAAAGCAAGATATGAAGAAAGGCGACTTACAGCCTTATGAATCGAGAGGATGTACATCAATAATATCGAAGCGCCTAGGTAAGCCATTCCATATCTAGATTGTAGCTTCCGGTAAAACTAAGGCTCAGCGGTAGAGAGCTTACCTCTGGTGTGTCAGGTCCCTGGTTCGATCCCCGGTCAAGTAAGTTTGTGGTGGACTACATTGTACCCATGGGTTTTCTCGGGGTACTCCCGTGTCCTCCAACTTTCTAATTCCATTTATCATTCATTTGCTTTAATCATCGTCTCCCTTAGCCTAATGGCATAAGCGTGGGATGTTAACCCTCGAATACCCATGATAATTTTCAACTCCGGATTCCCAATAGGGTTACAAGCAGTGGCGTATTTAAGGGAGGGCGTCCGGGCTTAAGCCCCCACCGAAATCTTACTTACTATAGTAAAGTATATGAAATATTTTGCAGAATTTTAACATTTTCAGGCAAAGCCCCCCCGAAAGTTAGCAAAGCCCCTCCCGAAACAAAATCGTAAATACGCCACTGGTTACAAGTGTACCTCAACACAAATTTTTGCAATTAGAAACACCCGTTAATATTGATGCTTAGTTAGGTAATGTTGGTTTTGTTAGCGTAGATTGAGTTTATGTAGGTTAGGTTTGCGAAACAGGCATTTGTTTATAGGCTATAGAACTGTATTAATTTCGTAGTATTTTTGTGGCAGGAAAAGTTGCAATATTGAAATATGAACGCAATATTGCAATGATATATAGATTCAATAGGCTCTAATATTACCTGTTTTTTATTCTATATTTCATTAAACAAAAATCAAACATTAAAATACTTGAAAGAAATATGGTAACATAGAAACCCAAGAGGGGTACAAATGTACCCCAGTGTAGTTTTATCCACTGTATGTTACCAACTGTGATCACCTTACAATATACCGTTTTACAATATATCAATTTACAGTCCGGTCCA
The DNA here is from genome assembly GCF_964235325.1 of Thermobia domestica. Classification (NCBI taxonomy): domain Eukaryota; kingdom Metazoa; phylum Arthropoda; class Insecta; order Zygentoma; family Lepismatidae; genus Thermobia; species Thermobia domestica. The sequence goes on from NC_137469.1 coordinate 44,537,827, forward strand.
CAATGTAAAGAACGCTAGTCACCCTCGGGTGTTTGTGACGTAAAATATACAGTAAAACATATGCATGGGGTACATTTGTACCCTTCTTGGGTATCCGAAGGTTAAACCGAACGATTTTTATTGATTTTAGCTGAAAGCACAAAATCAAAACGAAATATCTGCACACAGAAATGTTTCGTACGTTTACTTAGCTCGTTAAAGGCCACCAGCATGTCTAATATGGTCAACATTGGATGAATTAATTTCCTCAATCGTGTACAATAAATCCTTGAGATAGATTTAAAAAGAAAGAAAGAGCAAATGAAGTACAATAAAATGTAACAGTCAAATAACTGGATTTCTTTTTACATTTATATACCACTTGTGTGTAAGTAAACTTCTATATATTCGACTTTCTTACCCTATCCGTAAGTAGATATAAAGGGTTTTTGTTGGTTAGCGTTCAACGTTCTCTATCAGCATTAGGGCTATATGAAACGTCAACCTACACTTTAAGATGGAACTCGAACGCGTTCAAATTTTCAGGTTCTCACACCGGGAATTAAACGCGGAACCCCGTACCAAAAGAATCTGCTCTAGCCACTGGACCAACGGAGAAGGCTTTAAATTCAAAGATCTGGAGCAGTCCATTCAATATGAGTGCAATACAATTCAGAATTCCACTGTGTGATGGAAGTAGGGTGGTTGATTTAGAATTTGGCGTCTCTTCCAGAACCTAGCCTCTACGACACTTGAACCTACTGCTTAACGTGATATCTGAATTATATAAGCCTCCACCGGGATTGGAAACTGATTCACCCGTGCCAAAAGCGAATATGATTACCATACACCAGCAACAGAGCTTGTAGTGGAAGTTCGATTACCAACGTGGCATAACGAGGCTTCTGGTCCCAAGAAAATTTTGCGTCTCTCCCATATTTTTTGTTCGTATTCTGTATAGGCGTAAATAACATGGCCAAATCCACTTGCAATGAACCACCAGTAACGGAGTGGGGCGTACAGAATTGCAGCCAATAAGCAATTACTTAACTCCTTCTAAAGCAACTAGCGTCGTAACAAGACATAGTGTCTTAATATTCGTAAGAATTTAATGTTATGTTTTAAAAAGTGACAGATATGGTTACAATTGAAGTTAAGAAAATAATCCGATCCACTCAAGGATGTTATAAAATAGAGGATCTGCCCATACAACAAAATCGTGAAGCCATACGTCACAGTTTCGCCACACCCACTCTGCTCGCCCCGCGTTACTAAGATCGCAATGTTTCGAGTCAACTATCATGGCGGAAAACGAGAGTAGCCAGTCAGACGTGTCTACTCAGACGATGCTCGGTTGATTTTTGGCTTCATTAGTTCATAGGATGAAGATACGTATGGGCAGATCCTCTATTTTATAACATCCTTGGATCCACTGGTTGTTTTACGAATGCCATGAAGCTCTTCACACACTTCATATATATATATTACCTATTCTCGAATAAAATGTAACACTTGAGCAATATCTGAAACATCTGTTGACTCATCCAGGGACAAACAGAGCCACTCTCTAAATGACAATTTTTGTCAGACAATTGAGTTAATATACAGTATTTTCTGCAATATCATCTTATCTTCGAGCCACAGCGATTGCTAACAAACTTATAGTTTTAAATAAATTAGTCTTTTTCTGGAAACATTTCTTCTTCTGGTGCATCCTTGATTAATTCAATTTCAGTAAATGGTTTCCTCTATTTAGCTATTGAATGAATCACACGGAAAATAGCTCAAATTGCTGCTTCTTGTTCAGCGTTTTACTTTCTTACATAATGCTGACCGTTCGAATCAATTTTCAAAGATTCAATTTTCTAACCGTAGGCTTCCCGTATATTTGAAGTAATTCTGACAAGGGAACATCTTATGTTGATAGTAGCATTGCCCAATCTTGATGTACAGAGTCTTCACACGTTGGCAACACTGTATATCAAGACTTCACATGTATGGTTCTACTCATAATTAGATTTGCTAGATGTTATAATTTGTGTTCCGTGCCATTTAACAAAACTTCATTTTGTGCTCAGTTGACAACACTGCACTACATATGATGTTATTGAGCACGTTTGTGGGTACAATGTTTGCTTGCTATACTGTTATGTAAATGTCATTTTGATTACTTTAATCACTTTGAAGTTATTTCTTTGTCAATGTATACTTTGCATTGTTATCTTCACATGATTCTAGATCCTTCTTTCCTCTGTATATCCTGTGTTTCTGGGTGTCGACTCGTAAAACTTTGGATTTCTCACATTTCTTCACTCCTCCTATCGATTCTGCATTGTTTGATTGGGCAATGCTACTATCAATATAAGATGTTCCCTTGTGAGAGTGTTTAGTCCCAAGGAATAATATCGTTTCATTACAAATTACACATATTGACTTTATTCCTATTATTTCACTGAATCACGAAATATTGATATCTCCATTGTTTTTTTTAATGTAGTGGCGGATGTAGAAGGTAAAACTAGGGGGGGCAGCCAGATTCCAAACTATGATAGGTATATTATGAGTTTACTATAAACTTCAAAATGTTTATAAATAATTACTTCAATTATTTGTCACTAAAAATTCTAGGAGAAGGGGCTAGTTCCCCGGCTCCAGCCTAGATCCGGCACTGTTTAAATGTTCTGCGTTCACTACCTATCTTTTCTTCTTTTCATTTGTATATAAATCCACACAAAGAGCAGCTGATTAATAGCATTACAAGCCAGTTTTCGGAATAAATAGTATGTACTGATTTTATCTATTCACAGTTAAACATTGCATTTTAACGAAGATATCATAGTCACAGAACACACTAGTCGCACTATATATCGCTTTCACGCAACATACTTATCGTTCCAAACTTAAAATTTAGAACTAACCAAGTTTTGGTTGTCTCCGGTATTTATACCACTCATACGTGATGTGTTGAAAGTACTCGAAAATACTCGAAAGTACTTGAATCTTTCAGACAAGCGATAACAATAGCAGAACCTTCCCCAGAATATGCTTTAGTTCTACTTAGAGGTCTGCATGGGCCGGAATTTTTAGCCTGAACCCGGCCCGACCCGGCCCAGCCCGTGAATTTAAAATGTGAGGTCTGACCCGAGTTCGAAATATTTTTTAACATTTAGGCCTGAGACCGGCCCGAGCTCGCTTGATAATCAAATGAGCCCGAAATAAGCCCGAATTATACAAAATTAATAATTAACGCAAAATTGTATTTTTACTGGCAGTAATTAGAGGTTTAATTTTCAGTTGTGTTTTAAAAGTTCTGAAAAAACGGTGCAATATACATCGTTGTACAGTATATTTACAAAGTGAGGCCCGAGAAGGCCTGAGAAATATGGTTGTATATTTAAAAATTTACGGCCTGAGCCCAGCCCCTGCCCGAAATTATATATGTTTTGTACGCCCGAGCTCGGCTCACGGACTCGGCCCGAGGCCGTGCAGACCTCTAGTTCTGTTACTTTCTACAAGATGAAATCGTTTACTTGAACCAACGATGTTTTGCGTAATTCCGCCGCCCTCGATAAGACAGCGCTTGCGTTACAGTATGTAGGAATTATGAGTTAGCTAGATCTTGGCCCTGGGACTTAATGAAGAAAACAGTGTGGAACTTAGGCTAAAAAGGTTTCAAACACTTTTTCTTTAAGTTGAAGGTACAAACAAAATTTGCAGATATTCTCTGCCTGTGGAAATTTCATTTCTACTGTATCTCCCTTTGTTAATGTGCTATCAATAAGTGAAAAGCCCTTTATTATTGTGTTATCGAAGAGTGAAATCCTAATGTGAGTTTTCAATGCCATGTATTATGAATACGAGAATGACTATCAAAACGTGCCGAAATTCCAAGCGTTCTGAAAACTTTATTTCGACTGTATTTTTTATTTGTTGTTATGCTTTTCGAGCAGTAAAACAAAAGAATGAATTATAAATGCTCTCGGGTTGAGTTTAGAGATACCCTTTCCTTTTTTTTTTTGTAAAAATTAGAAAAAAAATGCAGGAGAAATGAGATAAGAAATGATGATTTGGATTTCTTATGCAATGTTTAGGTGTGTTAAGTTTGGCAGTTAAGTTATGTTTAATACGAGAAAAGATATGTAGAAGTGGGCACTATTTGCAAGACGCGGAAGGTTTCGATGATTCAGCAACATGGTAGCAGGCCCGTATCCAAGCGGGGTCAAGGGAACCGAGACCCCTAAATTTTTACTAGCTCCACCTAAAATTTTCACGGTAGGCTTGCAAATGAACTAAATTATGGTGACCTACTATGATATGGTTGATTTGCCACACCAACTTCTACCGAGCCCCCCTACATTTTTGGGCTGGCAACCTGCCTGCATGGTAGTTATGTATGATGGTGAATCGGTGCATTGAATGTGCTATTTCCGCATTGAGTTTTTCAGAATTACATAAGAATAATGAAGAGAATCTATTAAATTTTTATGAGAACCACTGGTTACTGAATTTAAGCGATAATAATTAAACCTTCTATAAGAATCAGGTTTAGTCATTATTCTAGTGTAAGTAAAGTCTTACAGGGTAAACTAACCTAACATAAACTAACCTAGCTTAACCAGCAATTTTTAATGTTTTAATAACGTTTTTGTGGGTTTGAAACTGGAGGGGCATCTCCAACGGCGTCGATCCTGGGGAGCGGAGAGGGCCTGGGCACTCCCAAAGCTCATGTGGGCCCCCTTACTGTATTTGTAAAATTACAATGTTTGGCATAACTTGAATGCAATTTGTTTTAAAATTCTCATATATGCTTTCTTCATCTGAATGTACCCCTCCAAATTTACAGAGAAATCGGCGCCCTTGGGCACCTCTAAATTTAAGCCATACTCTCTATTAAGAGTGCATGAAAATGCCAACAAATCTTGCAGAAATTCCCTGTCTGTTGAAAACTTTATTCCTACCTTATTTCTCCATTTGTTATTGTCTTATTAAAGATTGAAACTTCTGAGTGAATTATGAATGCTTTACATTAAGGTTTCCTCGATTACATAACTTGTATGCACTTTACTGACTTCTGTTGACAAGATTAATTTTCATGACTAAGGATAAACAGATAATTACCTCAAAAATCTATCTTTTAACATTCCGCGCTAGCGTTGCAGATTCGAACTTAAGGTCTCTCCTTACTATTTAGTGCATAAAAAGCTACTTCTCCAAGATGGTACGTATACATAAGTAGAGGACAGTGGAAGGAAAAACAAAAGATGCTTTTAAAACATTGAGAAAGTGAAAAAGAAACTTCGTAATGAAAGAAAAAGTTTGTCCTTCACAACGCAGATAGGAAACTAACCGTGTCCCTTGAGTTTGTTTCTGCCGAGAAGTTGCCGCAAGTTTCTCTTTTGCCACAAGCGCTATTTAAGGTTTTATTATCTATGTTCCTTCTTCGTACAAAGAAAATAAAAATGAAGAGAGAGAGAGAGAGAGAGAGAATAAAACAGTAGCAAAAGTAGAAACAAAGTATCTTTTTCTTCTTTATGTTCTCCGGAGCGCAAACAAAAGAGAATATTAGCTTAGAAATGCATAGAAACCTCAAAGTACAAATAGAACAAACAAAATAAAGTTTTCCATTCTTGCGAGACTGACTGCGTCTTTCTTACGTGCAATTACTGTATGGAAACAGATATTGGAATCTGTAAAAATGTGTTTGTGCATGTGCTGCGTGTGTTTCTTACAAGTCTTTTTCTATCTTTCTCTTTTCCTTTTCTTTTCAATTTTAATAAAATTTACAGTCCTTAATGTTTGTATAAGGAGAATGAGGGAAAAGAAAAGGTAGCATCTAAATATTTTCCCTTATTTTCACTAGCTTTAGTACGTTTCATCTTTCAGTCACAGGAGGATTCAATTCAGGGCGAAATATGGGTAGTTTGGGTTACAATTGAAGTGATTACGTCAGAGGTGGATCTAGAAGCTAAAAACTGGGAGGGGGCAGTCAGATCCCACACCATGATGGGTATATCATGAGTTTACAATAACCTTTCAAATATATATAAATAGTACCTTAAATTATTTTTGTCGCTCAAAAAAAAATGGAGAGAGAGGCGTAGGGCCCCTTTCCCCTGGCTAGATTCGCCACTGGAATACGTAATATAGAGTGTTTCACGTAGTTTTCTCTATTGGTGTGTATTGAACAGGGGTTCTCCCATGGGGGTCTACAGATTCCAGACCACCCCAAAAACTTCCTAACTCAACATACATTTGTACCTTTTCTCAATATACTTGTTTAACAGGGAAATGATTGACGTATCATGACAATTTGATCTTAGAAAATAACTAACTTCCTCTGTACTCTTTCTCTTATAAAAACAGTCTAGTTCCATCATTTTTCCCCTGAAAATATAGACGTGTGAAGTATCAGTGTAATCATAATAACATGATTGTGAGATAACTGTGTAAACTTTTAAATTACTTCGCCAAATTCAATTATTTATTAAACTGCGGCTATGTTCTACAGAATCATGAACTCTCTTTAAAATTCATCGGAAGAAAACTTTTATTAAGATTGTGCATTCCCAGACAGCTTTTGTAAACACATATTTGTTAATAAACACGACTAAAGTGATTTTCACAGTCCTTTGCATCCTTCAAAAACAAACCGCGTAACTCGATGTTGTATCACTGCGCGCACGACTATTTGCTGATTTTGCTGAAGAGGAAATTCTTTCATCTGTTTCCCGCAATATTTCTGCTGCAACACGTGCATGTATTTCTGACACCGCGATGTGCATTACTCGTCTCACTCTCACACCATCGCCGTGATATAAGGCAATATATTCAATACTAAATCATGCCCCCTCCTTTAAGAGAAACTGAACATTCTTATTTTTCACCAAACTGTAAGTACAGATGAAATTACAATGAGTTATGTCAAATTATCAACTGAACGATAAAGAGATGGCGTTGGTATGTAACAGCAAGCATATTTATCATTATAGGAGATTATTTATTTTGGATCTTTCACCTAAATGATCACTGATTATGAAAACAGATGGTACTTTTCCCCCTTAAGTTCAATTTCTTGATGTGCTTTCTTACATTGTATACCATGCGAACATAGCCTACAAATACGAAGTATTACTGAAGTACTTGTATTACTTCAATACTACAAAGTAAATAAATAAATAATGTATAAATACTATTCTATGAGAGCGTGAATATTAGCTACTTAAAGTCGTAATTTTCTTCAAGTGAATTGAACAACGTTGTGTCGTTTGATAAACTATTTGCTTTTCTTCTGCACTTACGGGCTTGCCTTCTTTATATTTAACAAAATAACTCGGAGCAGCAGGTAAACTGCTGGCTTCCTTGGGCGACATCTTTAAATTGTGGCGCGCAATGTGCGTGTTTTGTCATTTGTTGTAACAGTTTTCTCTTACAAATTTGATTTTGGTTCAAGATTTCGATCCCATATAGATACACACTTTGAGTCGGATCCTAAATGTTCTTACTATGCCTTAACAATACATTAATTACTATAATATAGTGCATTTGTTGTGTACTATTTACTTATGAAAGAATCAAATGTTGTTAGTCTAATTTTCAGTGTTGCTAACATATAGTTATTTTTGAGTTTTTCACAAAGAATCGTTGTCAATTGTGTCATTTAAAGAAAATGGGCTAAGAAAAAGAAAAAGAAAAATCAAGTACACTCGCTGTTCTTATTGAAGATACTAAGTTCCTTATAGTAATTCAAATCATTGTTTGACCTTTCATTAGAGATGAGGAAATAGTCAATTAAAAAAAAAAAGAAAAAAAGAGATTGAGAGAGGGAGGATAGAGAGAAGTTAACGAGGATAAAATCTGTTTCACTGATTCATTACGAAGGGATATGAGGTTAATTTTTCAGTTATAATTCGTATATCGCCTTTCTAAAATGCGATGACCATTTAAGAGATGCAAAAACTGAATATTCGGTGCCAGAATTGACAAAATGTACAAAGGAATCTTCAACATTTAAGAATTTTATAATATTGGATAGGAATGTTCATAACTTTTGGGACTTTTTTTTTTTTTTTTTTGGATGCAGCGAAATGAAGCTGAGATACTATATGCATGTTAAATAATGTGTCTTTATTGCTATATAGAGTCAAAAAGTTTCTTGGAATTTGATAAATAAGATGTCGATAGAGTCTTCATACTCTCATGACTGATATTTGTTTGTGGCGTAACTTTTCTGTTAGATATCAAATGAAAGGATACGTCACGAGAATTCAAAATATATTTTACAGTTACAGTATTTTACTACATATAACAAAGGAAATAAAATAATAAATTCTCTATTCAATAAATAAGTAAACTCAATAGTTTTCAAGTTCTTGAAAAATTAACAATGGCTTATTCCTAACACTCGCTCGCCTGTAATGGAAACGTATAAGGAGCTCTAGTTTGAAATGAAATGAAATTAAATTTTTTAAGTTTTATGTTCCATGCTTATGCCGGCTAGGCTAAAGGAGAGGGTGATGGTGAAAAATTAATGAAATGGTGGAATGAAGAAAGTGGGAGAAAACTGAAGAACCCCAAGGAAACCCCCCACACGGTGTTTGTCCACCACAAGGTTCGCTTGGCGCGAGCTGGGATCGAACCAGGGACTCCATGGGAAAGAGGTGAACGCTCTACCACTAAGCAACCGTGCTCAATTTTGAATAGAAGTGGTGAGAACAACTGGACATGTTTCTAGATCCGATAGTTTAATCCTTTGTGGCTATATGATTCGCATACGCGTTATCGGGCGGGAGACCCGCGTTCGATTTCCGGAGAGAGTTCATCTAGTTCAGATCGCTCCTTAGGCTGTAGGTCCATATTTCATAGAGCCTTGTTGTTGAAGGGGACGATAAACTTTAATCCATTCCTTCAACCATAGATTTGCTAATAGGGCCAGTAAGTGATCGTGTAATAATGGCCCTAAATCCTAACATTTTAGATAGATTCGCAGCTAGAGGAAACGTTAGGAGTGGGGATAGTAAGTTTTAGTTGTAATTTACACTGGTAGAAGAAATTTAACGTGCTGCCCTTCTTCCTCCTGATGCGTGTCTGCGTTTACATAGTAGTTTGAATATTCAGGAGAGCAGTGCGTACGCCACTGCAAATGAGAGAAAATGGTTTCTGATTCTTCTATCACAAGCCCATGCCATGTCATTTTTAATCTTATTGTTTCCCACCTTCACTTTGTTTATTCATTTCTTAGCACAAAATTCATATAGTATTTTTTGTTAAATTAGTTGGCAACATTTCTGCTCTGCAGTCTGCATTGTTTACAAAGGGTGCAAAGCTTCGTGAAAATCAGAATAGTTTCCTTATTGCCTTTCTGCATACCTTCAAGCATAGCCTGATGCTTCCCCATTCATTGAACGCCAAAGTCATCATTTTATAGCCAAACAAAACCATGGAGGACACATCGACAGAGGGTATTCGCCACGAAGTTGAGGAAGGTGCAGGATCATCGGAGGCAAGCAGATCCCACCATTGGAGGACAACCAGCTCCATGTCCCGAGGATATCATTCTGCCGGTTCATCGCTGCTGACACTTTTGAGTTTGTCAGTTGAAACTAGTGGAATGAAGGTGTAAGAGGACAGCCTAAAGACGCATTATCGCAGAGACATATCACAGAGAGAATTCGACACCCCTAGCAGTCCAACATGATTGAGTTCCAGTTGTTGGCTGATTCCAGAACATCCAGGCTCCACCAGGGCAAATCCTTCATCATTCATATGACCAGGACGACGCCAGTCATAACGGAATGTCAGGCTAGTGCTCTTCCTTTATTTCTTAATTATATCCTTTCTCTCTCTCACCTATTTCCCACAACTAGTCATTTTTCAAAATTAAAACATTTGAATTTTATTTAAATTCAGCCATAATTTTACAATAACTCTACTCAATTTTGAAGTATTGTACAATTGCTTATCGGGCACAGAATAATACTCGTTCAAAACTAAATAGATGCAGCCTTTTTGTAGTATTGAATCCCCCAACAAGAATTTCTGGGTGAGAGTCTGGTATTGAGATAAGTCGTATGAACAAAAATTGAAATTTTACTGTTGAAATCTGGAATAGGACGACTAACTTAGTGTATACAAAACTGGAACATTACGTGGGATTTCTTCCCCGTAACTTGCGGAGATTGAACTTTAATATTCGTAGATGTGACTTCCTTCAAAAAACAGCATTGAGTTTCACAGTATGATATTAATTGTTACATTTTGACTGTTACTGTCACCACGGCATGGCGCTTCCTCAGGTTGTGGATGAAGAAAGCCTCTAGATATATCAGGAATGCATAAAACTAGCAGAGAAAAAGGCAAAATTACACTGGCTACAAAACCCCAATGAAATAACTACACAAAATTTCGCAGATATCAGGCGGGAAACTTCCAAAACTTTTAGAACAAAGAAACGCAATTTTTTGAAAGCTAAAATTAAGGAAATTGAAGACAATAGTAAAAATAGAAACATCCGGGACATGTATAAAGGAATCAACGAATTTAAGAAAGGCTATCAACCTCGTGCTTATATAATGAAGAAATCTGACGGTACAGTACTCACTGACACGGATAGCATCTTAAATAGATGGAAAGATTTCTTTGACGATTTGCTTAACACACAACCAAAAACTAGTGTACGTGGAGAAAAGTAGATACACACCGCAGAACCGTATATTCCAGAATCCAACCGCTATAAAGAAATTAAGAAACACGAATCTCCGGGTGTAGATGAAATTCCGGCTGAGTTAATTTTAGTTGGAGGCGAAAAATTGTGGAACAAGATACATAAACTCATTCTCCTTATCTGGAACAAGGAAGAATTGCCACAAGAGTGGAAAGAATCAATCATTGTTCCAATTCACAAGAAAGGCGACAAAACTGACTAATAATTATCGAGGCATTTCTCTTCTGTTAACATCCTATAAAATCCTTTCAAATATTTTATTAGCAAGAATGACCCCATACGCAGATGAAATTATTGGAGATTATCAGTGCGGATTCAGACGAAATCGACCCCGGTACATCAACTATTTATTAATTTTAGAAAGGCGTACGACTGTGTTAGGAGAGAAGCATTATACAACGTTCTTACAGAACTTGGAATACCGAGAAAGCTAATTAGATTAATTAAGATATGTTTAAATGAATCCCAAAGTAAAGTCCGGGTAGGAAAATTTTTGTCCACGAGCTTTCACGTCGAAAATGGCCTGAAGCAAGGAGATGCGTTGTCGCCATTATTATTTAACTTCGTTCTGGAATACGCTATAAGGAAAATCAAAGATAGCAACCAGGGCCTAGAGTTGAACGGTATTCACCAGGTTATGGCATATGCTGATGATGTAAATTTAATAGGGGATGATAGGAGAACAGTAGAAATAAATGCAGAGATATTATTAAACGCTTGCAGGGACATGGGTTTAGAAGTAAATACAGAGAAAATTAAATACATGAAAGTGCGTCGGGACCGGAATACAGCAAATTATGGCTGCGTTAAAATATTAAGTAATTCTTATGATAAAGTGGATAGTTTCAAATATCTAGGATCAATATTAACAGAGGAAAATTATATTCATGGAGAAATTAAATGTCGACTAAAAGCAGGGAATTTGTGTTACTATTCGGTTCAAAATCTCTCGTCGTCGCAAATTCTTTCGAGGAATTTGAAGCTTAAAATATATAAAACGATAATCATGCCTGTTGTTTTGTATGGCTGCGAAACATGGTCCTTACTCTGAGGGAAGAACATAGACTGAACAAGAACCTGAGACGAATATTCGAACCAAGAGAAACGGGAATGGGAAATGGCGGAAACTTGATAACGAAGAACTACATAAGTTATATGGTTTACCCAACATTGTTATGATCGTCAAGTGAAGGAGGTTTAGGTGTCGAGTCGTGTAGCTAAAATGGAAGAAAGTAGAAACGCTTTCAAAGTCTTGACTGGAAGACCAATCCGAAAACGACCATTAGGAAGACCTAGGCGCAGATGGGAGGACAACATTAAGATAGATCTCGCGGAGATTGGAATACGAAGTAGAAACTGGATGCAGTTAGCTAAAGATAGAAGTCAGTGGAGAGCTTTTGTGAACGCGGTATTGAACATCCGGGTTCCATAGGCCATAGAGTTAGTTAGTTAGTTAGTCAGTTTTTAAAATAATGAGTCTCATTTTATAGTATGAACGAACACTAGATTTCGAAACTATGTATAATCTAAATTGAAAACGGAACTAGGATATGTGTCACTACTGGTTACAATATGCGGACGCTCAATCCTCATATCAAATTTTTAAGAAAATCTTACTGTTTTAGCTATATAGCGGGGAATATTGAAAGCGGAAATGAGATATTCCTTCCACTAATCCTTCCACTAATCCTTCCACTTAATCACATCCTAGAACAGGGTGCAAAATTTCGAAGTCAGACAACCTCGCCAATCCAAAAATTATGATCGCCAGTATCTCTTATGTACAAATTATGAGAGTCTCCCCCCCCTCCTCCACGGCGTTTGGTTTGACAAAGAAAGAGATTACATCAGATCATAAATTTCAAAAGCAGACAATTAGATTCAGAATAATCAATTTTGAATTGGACAATTCATATACATGTTAAAAATTATATTACCTTAAGACTTCACGTTTGTGTAACGCTCTCTCTCTCTCTCTTTCTCTCTCTCTCTGCACTGAAGTACCAGTTGTCGATTGCAGATTTCGGATCAAAGTCCTTAACTCCTTAAGGAAAGGAGGGGCGAATTACAACGTTATGAGGACTTAACTTTCCATGTCCGCTGTGAAGACTTCACATCCGTGTTTTCTCTCATTCAGTGACTATTATTTTCGTGCAAAACAGACACTGCGCAGCCCTGTGAGTTTAGGCAGAAACCATTCCTACTGAACAGTGGTTGCCAGCTGTAAATTTCTAGTCGCCAGTGGCGACCGGAAATTTTGCGCCCTATCATAGAATGAATAAATTCTTGGTATGCCCTCTTGCTATTGAAATTAAGGAACTATTTTCTCACTATATGTTACCGTGAGAACACTAAACCTTACTAAACTACACTAAACCTTAAGATCTGCAAAATTCTGAGTTCTTTCATACATTATTTTTACAGAAGACATGTAATTGAAAATCTGGGAAAAATTACAATTCACAGTTGACTTAATTCAACTCCAATTAGTTGAGACGATTGGTAATTCTAAGACAATAACTCGCTATATTTGATTCAAGTTTTTTTTCTACAAAAGCTATCTTAGAACAATAGAGATGCGCACGAGACGAGTCGAGAAAGGATTTTCTTGACAAAATTCGAGTCGAGACATGGCTCTTCCAATAGAAAAATATACATTGTTCGAGTCGAGACATTACTTTTACAGCACATTTTTGAGACGAGACAGTCACAAATCTTGTCTCGTGCGCATCCCTATAGAACAACTTTTAGAATCAAGAATGGGGAAGGGAAGTGAGTCCTCTTTCTTATCTCATACTTTGAGATCAACTTTAGGGGTCACGGTGGCTCAGTGAGAGAGTGCTTACTCCTAGTACTTGGGGTTCCTGATTCGATCCCCAATCAAGTAAGTTTGTGATTGACAACATCGTTTTCGTGGGTTTCCTCAGAGTAATCCCGTTTCCTCCCACTTTCTCATTCCACTAAGTCTTCCATCATCACTCACCAACTTTAATCGTCGTCCCCCTCCCTTAGCCTAAAAGGCATAATCATAGGACGATAAACTTAAAGACTTGAGTTCAACTTCAAGCAGTGGAGATTATATGAAAGTCTCAATAAGCATACATACCATATGGTGTTAAAATCGAATAATGTTACGAAAGTTATCATGAAATATATATATATATATATATATATATATATATATATATATATATATATATATATATATATATATATATATATAACCCAATGGGAGATAGCATAGGGTTACTTTTGATGTCGATCGATCTTAAATACAAGTAGTGAGAATGATTGCAAAGCCAAAAAAAGCGTTATTTGCATGTAAATGTAATAAATTTACGAAAGATATCATACCCATAGTTTAATCAGGAGAAGGGATGAAATCCTACAATAGGAACCTAAATTTACGGCTGATTCTTGGCTGCTTTTAATTTCAAGCACAGGGAACTATGGAAAACAGTCAAGGAAATATACCGGTACTACACATTATTGTATCGAAACCGAATAAGAAGTTTAAAAGATTAGAAGTCGGTAATACTACAACTTTTTTTTTTAACTGAATTTATCTCTGTGCAGAGGGGATGATGGGAAACCTGTAAGAAAATGTACGACATCGTATTATACCAAGTTCAAATATTATAAAGCTAAAATTATCGTGAACCAAACTTTCTAATTTGGAAAGTTGCAATATTTCACTCTATCATCCTTGGCATATTTTGACCCCATACTATGAGGTAATCAAAAGTCGGAAGAAAATTATAAACTATGTTTTGTCATAATTGAATATTTTGTATGTGGTTTAAATAGTGCTAACTTTATCTTGCATGTATAGGTTCAAATTTGCAATGGAATGCATTATTCCAATTTTACCCCTTTATTTTTAAAGGACTGCAACCGGTAACAAAAAAGTTTCTCAAGCTACTTGTAGTGAGGCATATTCCAAGTCTCATTAAAATCGAATAACTTTCACAAGAGTTATCGTCGAACATCCGGAGGGACAGACAGATGGACACACAAGTACCGATTCAATAGAATGGTAGAAGCTTCACTGCGCTCGCTTCAAATAAGTTACATTCCCATATGATATATGTTGCTTCTTTGCTATGCTATCTATACTGCACCGAAGGAAGAATTTTTTTTTATTCAGTATTGTTTAGTTTTTATAGAGTGGAGGTCTAAATACTATTTACCTATAGGCAACTAATAGCTATTGTTAGAAATGCTAATGAATTTCGTCTGTCCCCAGGTTCTTGATTTATGAGGGCCACTCTTTCGGCAGAGGAAATAAATAAAAAGGACCAATCAGGGTTGTCAAAACAGCGACGACGTTTGGGAGGCGATTCCTGACACTAAACTAAGACAAAAAGTAAAGACCAACCTGGGTGCACAAATGTTTCCTGTCGGAGTATAGCCTGCCGAAATCATAAAAAAAATGAACTTTAAAGGTTCATAGCATCAAAACTATGGGATCTACCGTAGTCGGGCCAAGACTTCACTTAGGAACTAGTATATGCCTTACCCAAATATCCATGTTTCAGAATCCTGCGGTACCTCCTCAACAATTTTTATAGAGGTAGTTGGTGAGTACTTCAAATTATATGCCTGTAGCCAAACTGCCTCTATAAAAATTGTTGTGTGAGTACCTTAGCATTGTGAAACATGTATTTTTAGATAGTGCACATATTAGTTCCTAATTGGTCTTGACCCGACTACGGCTACTAATATCCCCCTACTCCAACTTGTAATGCTGAATTTGGATTTAAACGGCATCGTAAGTGTTACTGTTAATTTCAGCGACCCTGAGAACTATGGAATCGGAACTAATATCGACCATTTTCGATAATTTTTAAATATCTCACCATCCTGAAGTTGCAGGGTTGAATTTGGATTTAAACGGCATCAGAAGTGGTACTGTTCGTCTCAGCGAACACCAAAAACTATGAATTCGACACATCATTTATATATACACCTCCCCCTCCCTCTTCCCTACGCTAGAACGTCAAAGCGAAATGACAAAAATCATTACAGACCCGAACCTCATCTATGTTGAAAATGGGATCGAGATCGGCCGGGTAGTTCAATAGTTATTAAGTCAGAATCATAGTCACTTTCGCTTTATTTATATAGATAGATAGATAGATTGTAAAATTTCACTATAGCTAAGACACACCAGTGTGGAAAACCCTCTCTATCGTGTATCTTACGAAATATTTCACGTCCCATTCTAAGCCCCATGAATACGTTTTTCCTCGACGAAATTATTATTCGATTTAGGCAATAGTTTCAAGTTCAAAGAAACTATGAAGAAAAACAAAAGAAGTTGAGAAGAAAAAGGAAAATACTTGTTTGAGGAAAGCAACTTTTTGATCACTTACAGTAAAAGAAGAAAAGGAAGGAAGCGGAACCTGAAAGAACTCGAGGTTTCTTCCCAATCAACGTAATTTGCTTAGGAACTGTACAACTGGTTCTCTATATTCTTCTTCTTTTACTTCCTCCTTTCCTTCTTCTTCTTCTTCTTCTTTATTTTCTACTACGTGATCGAGATCTGCGTTAACTTTCTCTCCTTTTTTCCATGTGTTCTCTCTGAAGGCGCGCGGCGAATCGATTGGAATCAGAGCACTGGTCTATCGGGAGGACTGCAAGAATTCGATTCCCAGGAACTGAACTAGTGTCAGAGTGAGAAAGAAAAGAGAAGCTAATTTTGAAGAGCCGAGGGTTTCCATTTAAAGACAGGAAGTGGAGAGTTTTTACTTTCTCTCTTCTGCTTCATTCTACACACGTTCGTATTCTCCTCTTTCGCCTTTCCATTTTTTTTTCTTTTTGAAGATGTCTTTCTTCCCTTACTCATCCTTTTCCTCTTTTTTTATCATGTCTTCCATGTGAACTTCCTTTTGTGAAAAATCCCCGCAACCCCACTCATTTTCCCCGCTTATTTCTTCTATTATACAGCCCCACAGGTATTGAGTCTATGTATCTCTACGATATGATACACCATCTCTTCGCATAAAGGTAACCAAGAAATTTCTGTCGCTTTTTGTGGATGACTGTGTTCAATTGGCCCTCACACCGTGAGTTGAATGTGAATTGAGATAAGGCGAAGGCCAGTTGTTGGTGTGGGTATATCCAACATACTACCTGGCTGGGGCAGTTCGTTTACACCGTGAACTTCCTATGATGACCTAGGACATCATTCTACGCCTTAAAAGGTAAACACAATTGCATCCGCAATACTTCCCTGCCATTGCACCATCCGATTATCACCTGTTCCATTCCTTGAACAATCGCCTTAGAGGACAACAGTTCAAATTCCTAGTAGAGGTGAAAAATGCATTTGAAACTTACTTCGCTTCACGGCCCACCAAGGACGTGGCAGAAGGTTGTTGATCTTTCAGGTACGTCTTTAGGTGACATATCGATGTTCGAAGGTTGTGGGTGAAAAAGCGACAGAACTTTTTTGGTTACCTTTATAGCTGATAAAGAAACTTCTAGATCGTGAACAGTAAAAGAAAAACATTCTCTCCTCCAAGGTAAGTAGGGAAACTTCTTTCATATAAATAGAAGAAAATATTATTGTTTAAAATTCTTTTTGAATCAAAAGATCCATTATATGTCAATCAAAAAAATTTCTTCTAGGCCTTATATCTGGAGAGCAACATATGGTGTAGCCAAACTCAAACTATCACTTATCTCAGTATGACGTGCTTATTCCGTAAAAATAAGTAAGTAAATAAATAAATAAATAAATAAATAAAAACTTCGCCCGCAATAAAACAGTTTTCTGAAACTCGAGTGTTCGGGATTAAAATTTTCTGTGGTTTGAAACACTGGTACGAGCCTGGCGCCACTAATATATCCTAGAAGTATCATGGCGTATCTAATAAACTAATCACGTCATTAAAAAAGTTCTACCTAAAAAAATCAAAATTTACTTTCCGTTTGGAGAACAAGATCTACTGAAAACCTCAACTGTATTTTCCCTAATTATCCAAGTGAAACTTTGTATGGTGCGTACTGGTATGTTTGCTTTTAGATACTGGTATGTTTGTTTCAATGTAGCAAAAAGAGAAGAAAAAAGGGGATATTTTAAGAATTTTCCCCGTAATAGGGAATTAAAATTTTCTACGGCTGGAAACACAGACGTAAACTATCTTAAAATAAACTTTGGTACACCACTAATATATCCTACAAGTATCATGTCGATGTCTAAGACACAAAGCTTGTAATTTAAAAAGTAGAACCTAATTGTAATTTAGAACCTAAATTCGAATTTTTCGTGCGCCCCCTACTTATTCAATTGCAACGATCTGTACTTGGTTTTGTTCAGTAAGGATTGATGTTTGACTGGTGTAAGTTGACTTGCGTTCGTACGTATAGGTACGGATTTATAAACATAAATTTCCAAAATTTTTGAACGAAAATTTTCTCAAATTTTTTGACCGAAAAATAGGAAAATTTTAGATTCCCTAGTTCGCAGCATTGATTGTGAGTTTTTCCCGATTGGCCTAAAAATTAGGTATCTATATGAGGTATATAGTAGACTGGGGGGAATAGGGCCGCTTTCAAGAAAATTACCTTGTACTGCTATAATTAGTGCTTTGCTTCATTAAAGAACTTTTTACAGAATTATAATATACCATATCTCTACTATAAAGTTCACAAAAAATCATTTTCTTCAAAAATTGTATAATGCTATAAAAATGTATATATATACTCGCCTTGAATGGCCCTATTTATCCTAACATATCTGGGTGAATAGGGCTGTTCGTAAGGTGAATAGGGCCACTTAAGTGGATTGAAACCACACACAATTGTAAAGTCGTACTAAAATGTAGAGAAGAATTCGTATACATAATATTTTCGAATAATAGAAGGTGTAAGCGGTAGATTTACGTGCTCATAAAGTCATATATTTATATTTGGGTGGGAACAAGTTTCTCTCCAATGTATTTTAAGAAAACACAACACAAATAAGTAGTCTCTAATACTTTCTTTTTGTATCACAATAATCACATTACAACTCAAAATTCTTGAACAGTCTGTTAATAATAAGACGAACGATCTCTTTTCTCTAATCAGCAAAAAATCGTGAATTAACCCATGTTTATAGGCCTAGCCTATCATATACGAAAGGAGTACACAAAAATAAAACTTCAGTTTACATTGCAAAAAACAGTAAACTTTTATTTCGTTCTGTTGCTGGATTGCTGAGACAACGTTCACAAGTAAACATCTTCTTTTGTTCTCCTTCGATACATCGCGTATGATACCACGCGTTGCATTTGTAGCAACATATCCAGTACCAAAAGGATGAAAACAAAGGGTAGTAATAGGAAATGCTGCAAAACCAATATACACGATCATTTCATTTTTATTTGTATTTTTTGTTGCTTCATCTTCGTCATATTTTTTATTCTTCCGTCAGGTCTTCTGAACTTACTACTGACGTTCTACGTTGCCAATCCCTATTAAATAATGCTTTTTGAACAGATTCTGGAGATGTTCGTAGCTCAGCACGCTGCTTAGGTCTAGATTTACTGGATATATTTTTTACAATCTTTTTGGGGAGTTGATATTAAATCATGGAAAGAAATGCATGTCTTCTTAGACATAGGCATACACTCAACTCTTTTTTTTTTTAACAGATGTAGTTGCTGACGTTTCTTACTCTGCAGACCTTGAGTTATTAGCGTTAATTTCTGCTTCCTTATTAGATATTTCAATTGTGCAACAGGACAAAATCTTGTACGTCATCTGTGTTTAACGCTCATATTTTCCCATCTGAAATAAGAAAGAGAGACAAAAAATATCGAATTCTTATATCACCACTATCTATAAGACGATAGATAGGATGAATGGGTGGGGCGTGGTTGATGCATGCATTCGAACAAAATTAAAGTGAGAAGAAAATCTTTGAATTTTACTTCCCAAGGTTATGCAGGGTACGCTAAAGCAGACGGTGATGATGAGAATGAATGAAATGATGGAATGAAAAAAGTGGAAGTAAACGGGAGAAACCCGATAAAATCCATCTACACGGTGTTTGTCCACCACTTGGCGCGAGCTGGGATCCAACCAGGGACCCCACACACCGGAGGTGAACGTTCTGCCAATGAGCCATCGCAGCTCCCTAATCAAAAAGTATGGCCCTGTTCACCCTAACTAGATATGGTTCTATTCACCCTAATTGGTAACATATAGAAAAATAAGTTGGCAACCCTGTTTAAGTTCCTTCACGATTATCATGCTAGTCATAACTTGAGTTAACCTTGTTGAAGATAAGAAAATCAAATTTCTGCACTTCTAACAAAACTACATAGCATAACAAGAAAGAATACATGACAGAAGTATTAAAAACACGCTATTTTTCTTAACACTTGCATTCAATTGATGATGAAAGTTGCTCTGTAATACAATCAGCGTCCAGCATTCACTCCATCTAACTGCACAATGAACTTGTAGAGAGTCACAGTGAAGACACGGTGTGGCACTCGCTTCGCTGCTTCTGTTCTATAAACAAGTAAGGTGAATAACGTAACGGGTGGCCCTATTCATCCGGTGGCCCTATTCCACCGAAGCTACCCTATATCTGACAAGTCCTAAGCATATGTGACAAGTTTTAAAACGAAGGAAGTTATACTGAAAAAAACTAAAAGGAATATTCGAAACTCGAATAACCTCGAATTTTTGACTTTGGGCTCAACTTTGAGAGGGAAATTCGACAGTCAGGTAAAAATATCACCAGAATAACCTACGATCCAATCATATTTGGCATAGAAAAAATCATCCCGGTATCTTATTTAGTGTTCACACAGAAGAGAATTAAGTAAGTGTCACTACGATTAGTGGCAGTTTGGCCACCCTGTCTCGAAAGGGTTGAACGAAAAATTCAATAAATATTACCTTCCGTTGACGTGAGCGTGAGATCTTTATTTAGCCTATAGTTAGAATGTTGACTTCAAAGTTAAGAAAAAGAAAATGAAAGCGAAAAAATGTTTAGAAGATGGAAAGCCATGTATATTTGTTCAAAATATAGGAACAAATGTCAGAGTAAAACTTCTTGTACCGCTCTCTTTAGACGCCTTTTTGAGAGCGAAGCCGGCGTAGGATCGACGAGGACTTTTAGTATGTTTTAAGATTTAGTTTGAAATACCAATCCTGAGAAGTTCAGCCTTCATTTAATTAGTCCGATATCAAAACACATCTTTCTTGGGCTAATAGGTTTCGCAACGTTCAATATCCATTGTGGTAGTTCCATCTAACGTCATTCTTAAAGGAATAAAGTGCTAACTTCCGTTAAGGAAAGATGTCACCAATTTATATTTTAATGTTTTGACGCCTAATTATATTACCAACCCAAGCGAGGAAAATTTAATAAAAGAAAGCTTTCTTAAAATTATTTTTAGCTTTTCAAAAGTGTTACGAGGAAGTCTTATTTTTAAGGTAGAGATGGAAATAAATTTTACATAATAGTTTCTTCTGGTCAATGTAATAGACCACTAATTTATGAACAAAAATGGAAAAGTAGTGAACAAATTACAAATTATTGCAATCTTTAGTATTTTCTTTCGTGTAGATAAGAAAAAGTAGGTAACTTGAATGCATTAGTTTTTGTTTTCCGTAACAGTGATGCCAACCCCTGGGAAAAATCCCAAATTGTGAGATTTTTTTGAGTATATTTACTCGAAATGAGAGAAAGGGAATTTTCGCAACAATGAGTAGGGTTTATGGGATTTTTTTCATGTGTCTATTCTATTGATGATAATTGAATCGTCTTAGGCGAGGAATAGACAAATCAGTTTCCAATAAACTTGAAATTATTGTTAATTGTCAAATTCTGTTACTCTAAATTGCATGTCAGTGTTAAAGTGATTTATGCATATAAAAAAAAAAAAAAAACAAGTACCAAGGAACGTTAATTGTACTCTGATATTTAAAAAAAAGAGAGAGCAAGATAAAAAAAATGAAACAACAGAATTAACGGAAGAAAATGAATCGAGAAACTTCCAACTTCCAAATCGTTCCATACGAACTGACTGAAGAATGAAGTTTATCCAGTTTTATTACCCTCAGTAGATTATTGCAGAAAAGCGATATGGAAATATTACAATCTCAACAAAATGTATTTATTTTCATCAGCAGTTTCAATTGTTTCTTGCAATTAAGGAGAATACTTGTTCATGAACCGTTTGATAAAAGTAGATGATCGGAATTTTTCAATAATTCATTCATATATTGAAGAAAATAACCGACATACACTAATTGCTCATGTTTTCTAAGTTTACAAATTTTTTTATTAGTATAGCGTGGGAAATTCAAGCCAAAATGAAAATTTCTGCCTCTCCAGATGGAATGTTATAACGTTTTAGATTGGCATCAATGATACCGACTGCGGTATCAGTATTGCCAACTAATGGGAAAAATCGTATTTCGTGGGATTTTGACATTAATTTTTTGAAAAGAGATAAAGTTTTTTTTTTGTCATAATTACTAGCATATATGGGATTTTTCATATATTTGATATCACAAAATTCATTGATATCACAAAATTCTCAATAAGTGTAATTTTTCAAATTTTGATACCAAAAAAATGCATACGTGCTAGTGCAGAAGAAGTATCTTCTGATTTGAAAAAATTAACTCTATGACACGGAAATCGTGCTCTGGTATTTTTTTTTTTTAAAAAAAGAAAATAATTAGCAGAAAACAATATAATACGAAATGAAGAACAACCAACTTTGAAAACGTTGCCACAGAAAATAATCGGAGACTAAAGTCATTATCGTGTCGTTGCCAGTGGTGGATCTAGTCCGGGGCCAGAAGGGGCTAGGACCCCCAGTTTTTTGAGTGATAAAAACAGTTGAAGCTATTATTTACATATTTATGGAAGTTTATAGTAAACTTATAATATACCTTTCATAGTCTGGCTTCTGGCTGGCCCCTACCCCCAATTTTTACCTTTTAGATCCGCTTCTGGTCGTTACGTTCAGTAGAACATGATAGCTCAAAGGAATAATGCAAAAAATAAATTCTGACAACAAAATGTACTTGTTTTCATTAGAATTTGATAAACAAAGTAGATAGAATTTTACGAATAATCCATTAATATAGTATTGAAGAAAGTTAGTTACATACAATGTTTCCATATCTATATCTATTTATCTCTCCCTCCCTCCCTCTCTCTCTCTGTGTGTGTGTATGTGTGTGTGTATGTGTGTTTATGCATATACAGGATGTTTCAAAACAACACCGACAACGTTTGGGAGATGATTCCTGATATCAAGATAAGACAGAAAGTATAGACCAACCTGGGTGCACAAATGCTCCCTTTCGGAGTTATAGGCTGCCGAAAACATCAAAAAATGAAATTTAAAGATCCATAACTCCAAAACTATAGGACCTACCGTAGTCGGGTCAAGACTTCACTTAGGAACTAATATGTGCGCTATCTAAAAATACATGTTTCAGAATCCCAAGGTACTCACGCAATAAATTTTATAGAGGCAGTTTGGCTGCAGGCATATAATTTGAAGTACTGGCCACGTAAAAGTTTCGTTTGTGCACAAAAATGTGTGAGATTTTTAAGTGTTTAGTTTAGGTGCCAGCCTCTGCTAACACTAATTGGCTCCAAAATGGTCTCAATCGTTAATGCATACTTTGCGAACGTTTGCACATGCAAACGTTTCGTTTGTGCACAACAAGAAGTGTGAGATATTAGTATATCTGTTTTAGGCGCGAGCCCCTCCACCAACACCAATTGGCGCAAAAATGGTCTCATTCCTTTGAGAATAGTTTGTTCATGCAAAAATGTCGTTAATGCACAACACGAAGTATGAGAGTTTGGCCTTACCTTGTTGAAACGCCAGCTCCCTCACCAACGCCCATTGGCGTATAAACGGTCTCAATCGTTAGTGGGTCTGTTATAGGCTACACATGTATCTCGATACAACAATTTAAAAAAAAACAAAAAACAAAGGGAGTGTGATATTTTATCGTATCTGTTTTGGGCACCACTTTCGATTGGCGTCGTTGATAGGTTTCGGTTAGGTTTTATGCTTTTGGGTTTAGCCTAGAATGATTGGGATGATTAGAGCCAAATTTGCAATTTCCATCCATAGCTCTCTGGCCTACTCTTAAAAGCAAATAATAATAATAACGATAATATTAAATAAATTTATTTATTTAGATATAGAAAGATAGGAGATATACTTCATACTTCAGGTAGGGATTGTCATATTGAAACAAAACTTGCAGAATTATTCTTCATGAAGCTCTGAGAAATAAACACATTTTAATTTTGGTTTTCCTACTTGATGAGAGCAAAGAGGGCACGTTCCCCCGTTCTTATGTCTTAATTAGGATTCTTGTTCTAGCATAGACGATTGGAATCAAAGTTTTAATACCAATAGCTTTTTCGACCTACAACTTAGGCGAAAGTAATAATAATACACTTACCTATTTGCATATTTAAAGAAACGGAGAGGGATAACCCATAAAAATTTTCCAAAAGGAACAAAATTTGCAGAATTTACCCTCCTTATATATATATATATATATAGCCCATATGTATTGGGGTATAGCGTCTTTAACTAGCAAGGTGAACTATTTTCTGATGTTTGGAAGAAATCCTGGAACTGGATTGCTATATTTGTTAATAGTATCTAATTTTCTACATTTATCTGTATTTGTTGATTTTCATTTAAATTTTATAATAGCACATTTGAGTTTCAACGTAGATAATTTGTAAAACTAATGTGTTTTTTCTTCTAAATAAAAATAATACTTTTTTCTTTCTCTGTTTGGCAGAAGGAAGGGAGCTTCCATGTAATGTCATGATTGAGCCAATTAAACAAGTGTTATGGAATATTGTAGTACAAAGAATTATAGGTCCTACAAGTTGACCCCAGTCATCTCACTCATTGTATGCTAAACCCAAGAGCCTATCCATGGCATTACATAAAGGAATATGCTCTCTCTCAACAAACAGGAAAAGAAAAATTGAAATATTATGTTATATTTCGAGCAACATGGAGAACAGCTTCTTCAAATTTTGTTTCATTATAACAAATTCTATGGACTATCCCGTTTGTTCCCCTTTGTATGTAAATGGATAATTTATTTATTTAGCTTTTAAACACAATCCAGAGAGAGTTATGGTTATTGCAAGTTTGGCTCTAATCGTCCGACTCCTAGGCTAGACCGAAAGCCGAAAAACCTAACCGAAAACCATTTTGACGCCAATCGGTAGCTGCTGCCCAAACGGATAGTCACCAAACTTTGTTAATTCTTTTTGTACATAAACGATTATTCTTTTATGCAAAAATGTTTACAAACAGTGCATTGATAATTGAGACCTTTGCCTCAAATTGGCGTTGGTGATGAGCCTAACACGTTAACTAGATAATTTCCTTTTGTGCAGCAATGAAAATTTTGCGTGAACAATGTACTAAAGATTAAGGAAATTTCGGGGCCAATCGGTGAAGAAAGGGGTTGGTTTAAATAGTCAGAATTAGTTCCTGAATACCTTCAAATTGCTTTGGACACAAACGATGCTCAAAAGTTTGAGAATACATTGCTGAAATTCAGGAAAAGTTAGGGAGGGGATGTGTAAACGAATGTATTCGTTCGTCAGTAATGAATGGTGCATGTACTAGAGATGGCCACAAAGTTCCGGTCCGGATTCTTGGAGATCCGGTTTTCAGAACCATTTCAGGAACCGGTTCCATACCTGGATCCGAAAACCTGGTTCCAGAACCGGTTCCAGACCTGGATCCGAAAACCCGGTTCCAGAATCGGTTCCAGACCTGGATCTGAAAGCCCGCTTCCAGAACCGGATCTTAGGAGGCGGTTTCAGATCTGAATCCCAAAACTCGGTTCCAGAACCAGATCTTAGAAACCGGTTCCAGACATGGATCCAAAAGCCCCCAAAGACACGTGAAGGAGGGAAAAAGTTCACCTTCAAAACACTGCAAAGAGAATCAAGCGCTTGTGTCCTCCCCTTCCAGACCTGCTTGTGTCCCCCAGAAAAAAAAGTTGGTCCACCAGTGGGAGTTTAGCCAAATTAGTTTGCCAGTTTGCCTATTTAGCCAATGAGTTTGCCAGTTACCTAATAGCCAAATCAGACAAGCGGTTACAGCCTGGGCGCCTGTCTGTTGCTTAAACCATTTCATTTAATACACTGTTCACAGCCTGCCAGCAGCTCGGGTTTAACGTAGGGATGGCCACTAAGTTCCGGTTCCGGCGGAAACGAACCGGATCTTGGAGATCTGGTTTTCAGAGCTCGTTCCAGACCTGGATCTGAAAACCTGGTTCCGGAACCGGATCTTGGAAACCGGTTCCAGACCTGGATCGTAAAAACCGGTTCCGGAACAGGATAATCTAGAACCGGGTCCGTTCAGAGCTGAAAATCGGTTCCACCAGGAACCAGTTCTGGCCATCCTTAGTATGTACCTAGTGCCAACTTTCTAACTTAACGCGTTAGTCATATTCTTAATTTTTCGCATTAATAGTAGACCCAGCCCCTCCAACGTTATTTATTTTAATAAAATTGACATCGCATATGTGACATACGTTTCTTTATAGTCAAATATACGTAAATACGTATATCTAGTTACCACAGTATCCCTAATAAAGTAAAGAGATTTTTCCGATGTTTGAAAGATTGCCCCAAGTTACATTTTTCAGAAAAAAGCAAACGCAATGGGACCTCGGGGTTCACGAGATTGAGTTTTCTGTAAACAGAGCCCAACACCTGAACTAAAATGTTTACCAATGGGTGTGGTATAATCCTTTTTGTGTGTTCGTTTGATTCAGGCATTTTAGATATACCGGGTGTTCAGAAAGTAACTATGCAGTACTAACTTGAAGTATTTTATTTTCCATAAACTACTTTAAACAACTGAAAGCTAAACTCGAAGCTAAACTTTAATGTCATGGAAGTTACAAGATATGCTGGAAGTGATCCCTTTGCACTTGAAGACACAGTTGCACACGTTTCTGAATGTTCTTGAAGACGTTGTGCAGAACATAGGGAGTGATGTTCAGAATGTGACGTGTCAGTGTAGCTTGCGGTGTGCTGATTGCCTTCATAGGCCTTTTCCTTCAACGTACCCCATAGAAAGTAATCCGGTGGAGGCAAGAAGAGCAAATGCAGCTTCTACTGCTGAGGTAAACTTGTCTCCATTGCGGAACACATGCTCCACAAGAAACATTCTTTGTTCAATCGTCAGCATGATGACCTGGATCACAATGATGTCACGCAAGACGTTGGTCTTCAATCAACCTGTTTTCTAACCTTTCTATATGCCGTTTCTGTATTGCCTTTGACTATATTTTCCTCAATTTCCTTGCACAAGTTGTTTATCCAGTTTTCCCTGCCCTTCTTGACTTCTCTATTGATGTGATTTCTGCACCTTCTGTATTTCTCTTCTTTGTTATCTTGAACTGTCTTCTTTCCTCCATTATTTCCAATATTTCTGCTGTTATTCATGGTTTATATTGGGTTTTGTTTCTCTTTCTATGTGCTCGTCGACTGCTTTTGTTATACCTGCTTTCATGGCTTCCCATTTTGAGTTGATACTATCACCCGATAAAGCCACCTTAGACGTTTCTTTGTCTGTTGCAGTTGCAAATTCCTTTTTCCTGTTTTTATCTCTTCTTAGCTTGATTGTGTTTCATCTTTTGCTTGGTACTACCACTCTTTTCTTCTTTAGTCGGAGTTCGCTCTTCATCAAAACTAAATTATGGTCTGTGTCAACGTCTGCACCTGGGTAATTCTTACTGTTCTTCACTTGATTTCTAAATGCTTGTTGGACCAGTATATAGTCTATTTGATATCTTTCTTTGTCTACTGGTCTTGTCCATGTGTATCTTCTTCCTTGTGGTTGTTCGAAGAGAATATTTGTCACACTCAGATTATGGCTTTTGCAGAAGTCAACTTGTCAAGCGCCTCTCGCATTCGTTTCTCCTAGGCCGAAACTCCGAGTTACATTCTCTTCTTTGCTTTCGCCGACTAATGCGTTCCAGTCACCCATGATGATTAAATTGTCCTGGTCTAGCACTTTCATCCATACATCTTCTATTTGCTCATAGGTTTCTTCTACTTCCTCATCTGTGTAGCTTGATGCAGGCATATATACTTGGATTATCGTCATATTCCTCGGTTTTGTTGCTATCTTCAACTTTACTATCCTTCCTTTGTATCTCCAGCTGCTATAACTTTCTGTCCTATCTTCTTATTCAGACAAAACCGACTCTTGCTGTACTATTTACAGCTCCTGAATAAATTATTCTGAAGTCCCCGCTCCAAATGGCTCCTCCATCCTGCCATCTAACTTCGCTGATTCCCAAGATATCTATCTTCATGCATTCCACTTCTTTCTTCAGATTTTCCAATTTACCACACTGTAACAGCGATCGCACATTCCAGGTTCTTATCGTGCAGGGATTTCGTTCGATGACGACCGAGGAGGCCCTGCTTTGTTTTCCTTCACTGCCGGGGACGACTCTCTGTGAAACAGTAGTGTCGTATTCCTTAATATTACATTTTCGTATTTGTCTTTCCATGTTGTTTTCGAGGAACTGAGAAAGGTGGTGGTGTCCCAAGTTCTTCCACCGCGCAGTGAAACAGCCATAGAAGACATCCTGTCACTGCCTGTATTTGGCCACATCAGAGCCTTACCGATGTCAATCATCTTCAGCCTCAGTGTGAAAATGGTTGAGCTGCTGCTCGTATCTCACGTTGTTTATATTTATTAGGAAAACCTTATAAAACAAATGAAATTAGTGGAGGGAGCAATTGACCCTCTGGCCGATAACGAAATTCAGTGGCGTATTTAGGATTTTGTTTCGGTGAGGGGCTATGCACAACGCATGAATAAGCACTTATATTTTTCCTTTCGGACGCCGACAAATTTTAATGAAGTTGTGCATAAAACAAATTTATTTCGGGGTGGCGGATTGAGCCCGATACCCCCCCCTCTAAATACGTCACTGGCGATGTATAAACTCACTTTGGGTATAGCGCACATTACAACCTCAACTGAGTTACCGCGTTCCACGAATAAATTTATAACGTACTTTCTTTTCTGCAGTTGATTTGGAAGTTTGTACATTTGATGGCACCTCTGTTTAACAGAGGGAACACTATTAATCCTAAATTAGACCCACACCCTACACACAATTACAACCTAAATTAGACCCATAATTTTTCTATAATTGTCATTACTACTTAACATGTTTTAAGATATGTTTTTGTTATATAACTATAATTATCAACAATGATACAACCGAATCTAAAACATTTCCTCGCACAGGAAAGCTATGTTTAATTTGCTATTTAATAAACAGTATTCAAATTTGCGCAAAGAGATATTTTTGTGGAGTTTTTCCCTCTTTGCTTCTTTCAAAATCATAGTTGGTAAAGGACCTGACGATTACATACATTTATTTTTAATGTAGCATTCGTTACATTAGATTGCATTTGAAATTCGATATTTAATACTTTTTCCTTTAATTTTTCTAAAAGTTACGTATGTGTCCATTCCATAATGAATATATAATATTGTGTAATTTAAAATACAAGGTGCCTCGAAAGTCGCCCAACCCGAACTTTGCACCATCATCAAATGAATCAAACTTAACTCCCACCCATAGAAGGTCTATCTGTGTGTTAAGTTTTACAGAAAAAACATGGGGAGGGATTTGACATACGCCGTCATGAATACTAGGAAATATATGAAAGTAAAGACATATTTTTACGAACCCTGGAAAATGACGAATGGGATAAAATGTACGTATGGTAAGATAGCCCCCGACTTTAGAAAATTGAAACAATGACTAGGTCATTCGTTTGTACTACGTTTGTACCGTTTGTACCGAAAATATTTTCGTTTGTACCATTTTCGTTATAGGGTTACTTGACAGGTCAACTGTGGGGGGGGAGTATCTTGGCGCCAAGGTAGCCCACCCGTATCACAGCACCAAAAATTGAAATACACCATTCGAAAGCAAATCGCTTGTACCGTTTGTACCGAAAAAAAATTAGTTTGTACTCCGATAGTTTTTAAGAAAGAGGGGATGACATTTGGGGTTGCTACCTTGTACGCAAGATAGGCCCCGTAATGTGTACTTTTTACATGCCCGTTAATACGTATTATGTGTTTATTCGTGTGAATGTATGTATATTTAGAATTGAGGCTTTGCATATTATCCAAATAAAAAAAGAACATTTTGAGAGTTACTCAACGTTAAAATTGAATCGGCGAGTGGGAAAACAATGTGAGTCCAAAATAAACCATTTTGAGGTAAAGGCAAAAATAATACTAAAGATGTCTAACTACAAGTTGTAATGAAGAGCAGTACAATTTGCAAGACCTCGCACGTTACATCAGAATGCTGTAATGTCGGCTGTACATTTGGGACATTAACAAACGAAAGTTCTTTCTTTAAATATCAAAAAATGCGTTTTGTGAACTAGTGGTGTTTTTCCACTCACCGATTCAATTAAATTTAAAATATTATAAACGCATTTCGGCACCAACGAAAATATTTTCGGTACAAACGGTACAAAGGTAGTACAAACGAATGACCTAGTCATTGTTTCAATTTTCTAAAGTAGGAGGGCTATCTCGCCAGACGTGAAAATTGGATACAGAACGGGGGACGCGTGCCTCTCTCTGGAATGAAGATACATTTTTTTGCGTTAGCTTAGTGATTCTAGACGGTAAAAGTTTTTTCGTCAATATTGTAGATCAGTAATCTGCTCTAAATCTATTATTAGTACAAGGTAGCTAATAGTCCTAAGTATTACAGAGGGTAATATTTTGCGTTCCCTCTATATCTTCCATCCTTTTGAGTAAGGTCCGGTCTTGGGGTCCCTGGTTCTTTCCCAGCTCGGGTCGTGTAGACTTTGTGGTGGACAAACACCGTGCTCGTAGGTTTCCTCGGGTTTCGCCCGTTTCTTGCCACTTTCTTCATTCCACCATTTCATTCATTCCTAATTATCACCGTCTCCTTTAGACTAACCGGCATAAACGTCGGACGTAAAACTGAAAGATTTCCTTTTGAATAAGAATTATCTTTCCGTTGTTCAGTGGTAGATGTAGAAGGGGCGCATGCACCCTCAAGAGAAAATATAATTCTTTTTTAAATATTTCAACGGTATGCGATGACTAAAGTCTACCCTACTCTCTACGCTGAGTCTATTGGTACAAACTAGGTAATATCCTCAAGTATGTGCGCCAACTACGTGGGTGCTTCGGGGCTCCAGCACCCACACAAATAATATTGTGGCCGCACCCACAAGACTTTCAGTTTGGATCCGGGTATGAACCCGTTTTTCTTGCGTTTAAGTCAGCCCTAACTGATTCTTATAGTACCGACATATTTTACAATTATCACAGCACAGCACTTTATAGTGTTCATAAAACATTTTAACTAAAAATAAATCAACCAATATCGAGACTTCCCTGAAAACAAAGGCTAGCACATCCCGCCAGTGATATCCACCCATATACATTTTTGGAAAGTCGGCGCCGTTGTCTTCAAGCGTTATAATAGATCATATTCTGTGTCCCCAACGAACCTTCCATTCTCTAGAGCATGAATGAAGAGGAATGAAACATTCCATGGCCGTGGCGGATCTAGAAGATGTCGCGCGCTCAAATAAAGGAAAAACATAACTCTTTTTTGTGTTATTGGATCAAAAGATCCAATATATTTCCGGCAAAAAATTTCTTATAGGCCTTATATCTGTAGAACCACGTTTAGTGTAGCCAAACCCAAACTATCACTTAACTCAGTATAAGGTGCTTATTCCATAAAAAAAAAAAAAAAAAAAAAAAAAACGAAAACTTGATCTAGGTGCCGTCCAAAAATTTTGTGGTGTCTGATCCAGAAATGCATCAAAAGATACGAGATATTTTTATCAAATATTCTCTTGTACGTTTTATATTTATAGAACTACATATAGTATAGTCAAACCCAAACTGTCACTTAGCTCAGTATGAGGTGCTTATTCGGCAAAAAATACGAAAACTCGATTTAAGGGACGTTCAAAACTTTTGTGGTCTCTGATCTAAAAACTAATTATTGGCCAAAATCGTAACCTTTTGCTGCATTTTTCTGATCATTTCTAAAATTCTTGTTTTAACGACATAAAATGAAAAAGTGAAATGAGATCTTTAAGTTTTAACTCCCACGGTTATGCCAGTTAGGCTAAAGGAGACGGTGATGGTGAGAAATGAGTGAAATGGTGGAATGAAGAAAGTGGGAGGAAACGGAAGAACCCCGAGAAAGCCCACGAGCACGGTGTTTGTCCACCACAAAGTCCACACGGCGCGAGCTGGGATCGAACTAGGGACCCCAAGCACTGGAGGTAAACGCTTTAGCACTGAGCCACCGCGCCTCCCGACATGAAATGAGTAAAGTATTTTTGTGTCAATAGTAGACCAATAATACCTACGTATACTTAGAGTCTATTGCAAATACAAACTGGATAAGTATTACAGCGATTAATGCTTTTATCCTCCTTCGAAGCTATCATCCTTTGGTGCAAGAATGAAATGATATAAAACTTCTGAGGCTAAAGATATAACTTACCGTAGACAAGAAGTTTAGGAATCATAAAGAAAATGCATCTTAGCCAATAATTACTTTCTGGATAAGGGCCACAAAATTTTTGAAAGGCCCGTAAAACGAGTTTTCATATCCTTTTTATGGAATAAGCCTATCATACTGAGTTATGTAATAGTTTGGGTTTGGCTACACTATATGTAGTTCTCCAGATGTAAGGCGTACAAGAAAATTTTTGATGGAAGTATATTGGAGATTTTGGATCAGGAGCCAAAAAATTTTTGAACGGTCCCTAAATCGAGTTTTCGTTTGTTTTTTTTTTTTTTTTTAGGAATAAGGACATCATACTGAGTCAAGTGATAGTTTTGATTTGGCTACACTATATGCACTTCGCGAGATATAGAGCGAACAAGAAAATGTTTGATTCAATGAAATTTATTAAATTTTGTGGATCAGGGGCCACAAAATTTTTGAACGGCCCCTAAATCGAGCTTTCATATTTTGTATGGAATAAGCAAATCATACTGAGGTAAGTGATAGTTTTGGTTTGGCTACTCTATACGTAGTTCTCAAAATATGGGGCGTACAAGAAAATGTTTTATTGAATGAGATATATTGAATTTTTTGAATCAGTGCCCACAAAATGTTTGAACTGCCCCTAAATCGAGTTTCATATTTTTTTTTAAGGAATACGCACACCATAGTGTGTAAATTGCTAGTTTTGGTTTGGCTACACTGTATGTAGTTCTCAAAACATGGGGCATACAAAAATGTTTTATTGAATGAAATATATTGAATTTTTGTGGATTAGGGGCTACAAAACTTTTAAACGGACCCTAAATCGAGTTTTAAAATTATTGCGGAATAAGCACATCATACTGAGTAAATTGCTAGTTTTGGTTTGGCTACATTATATGTAGTTTTCAAAATATGGGGTGTACAAGAAAATGTTTGATTGAATGAAATATGTTAAATTTTTTGAATTAGGTTCCACAAAATTTTTGAACAGGCCCTAAATCTAGTTTTCATATTTCTACGGAATAAGCACATCATAGTGTGTAAATTGTTAGTTTTGGTTTGACTACACTGTATGTAGTTTTCAAAATATGTTGTGTACAAGAAAATGTTTGTTTGAATGAAATATATGTTTGAATTTGTGGATCAGGGACCACAACATTTTAAAACGGCCCCAAAATCGAGTTTTCTTATCTTTGCGGAATAACCAAATCATACTGAGTTAAGTGATACAAGCTGTAGAACGGGAATAATAAATTAGTGTGTTTTGAAATTTTTAAAAAATCAACACGAATTACTTCCTTTTAAACTCTCTGGTGGCGGTTCTATTTCACCAGGAACAAGTAGCTAAAAGCACCCCTTTCATGCTTCGGAACCGACTTTCTTGTAGAAAATTTTGCGTGAGTTCAAAATTAACGTGTAAGAGAACTGCATTGAGACACTAGTTGCTAAAGGACATATCCTGCATAAGATTGGCATGTAATAGCAGTTTAGTTGGCCATAGCTCTAGGGAGAGAAGGAGGAATTAGTCAAATCCGGGATACCAACAGGCTGTGTTTCTAGAAGACTACAGCTGAATAATTTAATTGCATTTCCGTTCTTTTGCTGGAGTGGCGAGTTGGTATTCTGGAGATGATACAAATGCATATACTATGATATTCACTCTGCTGGCTAAGACTGGGAGAACCGATAAAATACTATTTTGTTTGTTAAAAAATATCTACCCAACATGGGATCAAAAGTTCTTCAAGATCGATTTTGAGAAGGCAATTATAAATGCATTGAGGTCAATATTTCCTGAGTCGCGGTTGTCCGGTTGTAATTTCCATTTCTGCCAGGCACTATGAAGGAAGATCCAAGATATTTGTTTAAGCAAAGATTATAAACAATCTGCAACTACCAACTTGCATGCAGAATGTCTTTACGCTTATCCCTCTTGCCGCTAGAAAAGGCATTAGATGGTTGGTTGGAACTCTAAATTATGTATATTTCCTGCATGTGAAAAAAATAACTTAATTTTTCCACTATTTTGTAGAACAGTGGTTAAAAGTTCCGAACATGCTAGTCGACTTGTGAAACGTTCATGGGTTACGTCAGAAAACAAATAATGTTGTGGAGGATTGGAACCGAAACTTAAGAACTCTGATTGGATATAAGACTCCCAATATCTTCCTATTAGTTCACCATTCAAAAGACGAAACTGTTAGCAGCAAGTTTGCAATTCAGTCAGGCAAAATCGGGATATCTCCTAAGAAAAAGAATATGTCGTTACTTGCAGATGATAACAGAAAGATTCTGCAAAAATACAAAGGAGCAGAAGACTTGAATAATTGTATTTGTGTATTGGTGTACTTGCAGAAGTTTGAATAATGACGATTCCGGTAAACAATCAGTTGACAAATGGGTTTGTGTATATAGTGACAAAGGAGTTCGTTAGGCTTCTGCATGGAAATCGAATTAGATTAACTGCGAATCAGTACATCAAACAATGAACTTCATTCTCGGTAGGGATGGACGTCGGAAAAGATTTGAGGCTGTCTCGTCTCGAAAATGTGCTGTAAAAAGTGATGTCTCACTCGAAAAATGTATATTTCTCTATTGGAAGAACTGTGTCTCGACTCGAATGTTGTCAGGAAAATTCTGTCTCGTCTCGTTGCGTGCGCATCCACATCTTTGCTTTTTAAACACGCCTATGTCTATAAATATCCGTAGCTAGTTCCAAGCCTGAATAAAGTGTGAAGGAAAGTTGAGTTTACTATTGACAATTTTGTATTATATTATTTGCAGTAATTTACTGAATAGTTTATGCATTTAGATTAGTAGTGATTTTCATAGTTAAAGAGTGGCTTATATTCAAAATTTATTTATTTATCTGTTATTGCTGGACAGTGCTGTAGTCCTAACATTCTCAGAGAGTATATGCTGTTTTGTAATCATCTATGATTGTCATAAAAAGAAATAGAAGACATTTTTAATGAACAATGTAAAACGCATCTTTTAATTTAATTAAAATATAAAGGATACATTACTGTTTTATACTTCCTAAGATATCCACCAACCATTCACGGTACCATTCCATCCATCCCTACTGGATGTGGATGCGCTTAACTTCCCTGTCCCTTCGCTCTGGATCAACGTGTCTTAAAACCACAAATACATTTATCACAGACAGGCCATAGTAAAGTTGGTATCCCCCCCCCAAAAAAAAAAGACCACATCCGATTATTATCTTTCTACTGTGCTCGATCGTAGATTTTAAAACCTGGGGGACCCGCCCAGAACAACCCCGAACCTAGAGTGCCAGTGGCTAACTGTAGTTCCGAAGAACTGGGCGATGTGTGAGGTGCAGGTAGCTAGAGACGACACTTAGCATACCAAAGAAACACCACCACAATAAAAATGATAAAATTAAGGTGGAGTGGCTAGGGATATTCAAAATAATACCAAAATTTACATAAAATGCAAAACGAATGCATCAGCATAAATAATTCCCTGCTTGGAGATAAAGGTGACCTCCTGTGGACGCCGCCACTGCCACTCTTTACAGTCGGTAGAGCATATGTAAATGAATATAAATGAACCAAAGATCTCAGGGTATTCTTGAACTACAGTCATGGTCTGGAAGCTACTTATAGAGAGTTTTCCAAAAATAAATAATAGGTTAAAAGAAAAAAAAATCTAGATTTAAACAAAACAAACAGGTAGCAGCCTGTTAACTACTCTCTATACTCATGACTGTGTTCTGTTAGTTCTTTGGGCGTAATTCTCCCTGGGCCCCATTCAGGGAGATGGTCAGATGGACAAAGACAAGGAGAAATGTTTCCTTGACTCACACTCCTGAAAACAAAACATAGGAATTAGCATCAGGTACTCACCATGCAGAAAAAAACAGACCTCTAGAAATACTTTGGATAGATGAAGTTTTAATGTTGCCTTGGTAGACCATGAATGAAAATTGACACACTTAACACTTCCATATGAGATACACTTATATTGAATTTCTATTATTTATGGTGCACCACACACACACTCTTAATTGAAATTTCACACAATTTTTCCACTGAAAAATTTATACAATAAAAAAAATGATGATAATGATTTTTATACTGAAGATCCGTTTGATCTCTTAATTGATCTGATACACTACATTAATATGCGCTCCTCATTTATTTTAAGTTCACCGTCTCTGACTGTCTTTCAGATAGGAGGATGATAATATCACATAAAATAGTAATGCACACTTTATACGTGAAAATAAAATAAAGAAAATGACCAATATATATATATGTTTGCTGCACTGTTCATTCGGAAAAGTTGACGCACAGTTCCTGCTAGAAAATCACCAAGGTAGTGTCCACATTCTCATTCCACTAAAAATAAAGAAATGTTCCTGACGATTCTGATTCGCTGGATAGTCAAAACCACGCTGGAGCTGACATAAGAAATGTCAGTAAAACAGGCAAATTAAGCTACTGCTTGTTTCCTTGTGCTAGAGTCCAAGGATGGCACTGCCGTAATAGCGTGGCAGGCCAGAAATCTCTTTAATAGAGATTTTAATATAAAATTCCAATTCCATACTGGGAATTAGTGAAATGCACCACTGTGCTACTAAGAAGGTTTATAGCTGAATAACGGCTACTTGGTACTGCTGACCAAAATATAGCTACAAGGCTATAGTTAAGTTAATGGTTGAAGCTATCATGTTCAGATGTAGCTAATGATTATAACGTAGTTTTCAAATTTTTAAGGTTGACACTGTTCGAATGCACTTGAAGTAACTCCCAATCAAATAGGTGGGTATTAGCACTGTTCACTTCCTGGGTCACATTTCCCGGTACTTGAGAAGTAATGAAGACTTCACACACGATCGTTCGAGGTGTACTCCTCCAGATCTATCAAACAACTTCCCCCGTTCAGCCAATGAACAAGGTTATTAAACTATGAAATTCCAAGAAAAGCGGGACTCGCTCTTCTCGGAATCTTCCCACAAAGGGTTTGATGCCGCGGGCAACAGCTACTGGGTGGTCTCCTGCAAACAGACCACAGAAACTTGCTTCTGACTGCATAGTTCGCCAGACACCTATGAGAGGTGCTGCCCTCAGCTTTTGATGGCGGTCACTTTGAAAAGCTTCAGACCAAAACAGAAGTCAATAGCATTTACACATAAACATTAGTTATTTTCACTCAGAACCAACACTTTGCATAATAGAAACACATGATATTATATACAAAAATAAAGAAAAATATACACAGAATACATTGATATTATTATACAGAACTGTCATCTCTCATGGTATTAGAAGGAAGTCTCCTTTCCTTTGGCTTCCCTTCAAACTGTCTGCTACCAAAACCCGTAGCCATGTTTGCAAGAGAGAGAGAGAAGAAAACATCTTATGTTACTATTAATTTTGAAAAATACAAGAGCCAAATGTCTTGAACGAAGGGAAACACGTTGACAAATATAGTCATGAATTTAGAACAGTCTTTCCAAGAACTAGTGAGCGTAATACGTTAATATTAATATTTTACATATAAAATGAATCAAAATAAAATACAATTTTTCAAAGCTGCTGTGCATCCTGGGAAAATTTCTTAGGTCCGCTCACTGACGGGGTAACGAACTTTGGTGAAGAGGGGTGGAATGACGCTTTGAGCTTGCTACTCGAGAAATTCTTTTAAAAGGCGTAGAAATCGCACCTTTACAAATTCAAAATCTATCATGTTGACGCTAAAATTTTTACAACTTTTTCAACAAAGCATTTTGAGCGTCAGTCAGCAATGTATCCAAACCAGCATTGCTTTTCACGAGGAAG
The DNA here is from genome assembly GCF_964235325.1 of Thermobia domestica. Taxonomy (NCBI): domain Eukaryota; kingdom Metazoa; phylum Arthropoda; class Insecta; order Zygentoma; family Lepismatidae; genus Thermobia; species Thermobia domestica. The sequence goes on from NC_137469.1 coordinate 44,575,924, forward strand.
TGAACAGGATCCATCCTATATGTAATGAGTCATATTCTCTTGCTCATTTAGTGATTTCTTCAAGTGTGAGTTGTCATGGACCTCACATGCAGTTCTCGATGCAGCCAAGAGTCGCCAAGAAAAAAAATTCTCTGTCCACGTAGCTCTGTACCCAAAGTTCAAGTGACTATGCATGAATCCATAGTATATTCTTTGATTTCTTCTTTAATTAATTGAATGTAGAACAGTTTAATAACTATCTCACTTCATTTCCATATGTAATATATACAATACAATGTCCCAGTAAATGAGATGCACGCAAGAAAATAAAGGTTAATTAGCCTATAAATGAAAATAACATACATAATTAAATACAATATACAACAATAATGATATGTAAATGTGCCCCTCATCTGCATTTTGATATGCAGATGAAGGAGAAGGAACTCGGCCTTCTACAATTCCCCCCTATGATTCTAGGTGCTGTATTTACTAATACAGGACGTAGATCATAATGAGGGCATATTTTATGTTCCTGTAAACATGAGCAAAATATTACATAAGTCACACAATAACATCCAAATTAAATCACAAAGTAACGCACAATAAACATCATTACAAGAAAATAAAACAAAAGCTAAATGCAGAGATTTCAGGAAGCCCTACTTTACTTGACCTGAATACACAAGTTCCCCATAATACACACAATACACTAATACACTAAAATAATCACTATATCACTACACTTATGTACACAAATTGTCAAATCCGGGGTTCGATGCGTTGGATTCTAGTATTAATTGCTTATCAGGCAGGACGGTCTTCAATACTACTTCTTCTTGGAAGATCTGTTTGATCTTCTCCATCGCTGCCTGATGTTCGGGTTCCGACTTAAACCTCACATTTTTCTTCAGCAGATTGAACAACGTATAGAAAACTTCCGAGTATTTCCTTCTGAAGCAACGGTAATATTGGCAGTAGCCAATAAAGGAACGCATTTCCTTCACGTTCCTGGGTGTTCTGAACTCTAACACCGACTTCACTTTCTCCGGATCTTTTCCAATTCCGTGTTGAGAAAGTTCGAAACCAAGTATGTTTAATTTCTTTCTTGCAAAGTTACACTTCTTCAGCCTGAGAGTTAGGCCACCTGCAGTGAGTAAACCCAACACTCTGTCGAGGTGTACAAGATGTTCACTGAAGCTCCTGTCGGCTACTATCAGATCATCTACATACGCGCCGCAGTACTCTCGCGCTTCAGTTCCAATTAGCATATCTAGTGCTCGAACACATGAAGCAAGGCTCTGTTTTGTACCGAAAGGTAATTTCTGAAACAAGTAGGAAATACCTTCATGTAAAAATCCTAAATACTTTTGATCACTTTCTTTGACCTTAATCTGAAGGAACATCTCAGTTGCATCCACGCAACTGAACCAAGAATTATCACAGATGTCTTGAAGAACAGACAAGGGAGGCATTGGTCGGTCAGATAAATCACCAGATATCTTAGCCAGAGCTCGACCGTCGATACATACTCGTATACGTCCATCACTCTTTGCTGTCACTACCAGTGGGTTGATATATGCAGTAGGGTGTTTTCTGATCACTCCCCACGCGAGCCATCTCGAAATTTCATTGGATACTAAATTTCTGTAACGTTTAGGGTAAGGATAAAGTTTTGTCTTGATTGGACGTTCGTCCGTTACTCCAATCTCATGCACGTAGTTAGCTATGCAACCTGGCTTGACATCAAACAAAGCTTGATGCTTGAGCAGCACAGCTTTCAAACTTTCTCTTTGTGAGGCTGAGAGATCTGAGTAGTTCGATACAAACTCTTCTATCTCTGAATGGGAGGCGCGACTCTTCACTTTCATCCACTCTTCTGGTGGGAATACGTGAGTCGCCAATTCTTGGGCACTTGGGAATCTTCCATCATCCAAGTTTGGTGCACGAGTTGCCTGCTCTCTGGAAGTCTTAGACTCATCTTGTGCATGAACCCTTACGGCCTTCCGTCTTTCGTCTGACGGGGAAAAATCAAAATCAACATTTTCAGTTTCATCCATTAAACTAAATGGTTTGCTGCACTCTCCATTCCACTCCAAACATCGAACTAATAGATCTTCAGTCTCGCAATCTACAGATCTAAACGCTACTTCTACATCATGTGGATGTTTTAGATGTAGAAGGCCGGTGTCATAGTCTAACACGGCACGAGATTCTGTAAAGAAGTTGGAACCTAGTATCAAAGACCTATTTAAGCCTGAAATAATAATACCCAACGTATGGTATTCCTTCCCTTGTATCACAATGACTAACAGAGTTTGGCCTGCTAGTGTCGCTGCTTTATTTCCAAAAGCCGACGTTACCCTTATATTCTTCGCACTCAAAAATGCGGGTGGGGGTTGGCTATTTGAGACGGTGTCCCAAAATTCCTTAGAGATCGCGGAGCAGGTCGCTCCGGTGTCCAATAGACAATTTACTTCCTTGCCAAATAAACAAACATTAATTTCTGGTAGTGAAATAACGTTATTCGCTGGTAACGGTTCATTACTAGTGTCAAAGAGGTTCTTAAAAATGCCATTTGCTTCCTCATAAATTTCCCTGTCTATGTCAATGGGTTCTCCGTTCCTACTTAATAAAACTAATTTATTTTCTAAATTGCCTTCATAAATATTGCTTCGTGTTCTTTATTTTTAAACAAAAATCACAATTTTCTTCTTCTTTTTCTTCTGCAGTATACAATTCCTTCCCTGCAGTTTCGCAAGAATTCCCTATGTTTACATTATCAAAACTGGTTAATGAATTACGCACATACTTGGGATGTAATTGTCTCAACTCGGGTGAACAAGTTCTCTCCGTGCCCAACCTACCGTCGCCGCAAGTACGTGCGGATAATTCTCATTCCCTGGAAGAGGGAGATGAGGATTGGTTACTCCTGGTAACATTATTCTGCTGGCTCGGTGGAGGAGGCGCACGGTCATAACGTTCCAGTAACTGGATCTCTTCCTCCTCCCCTCTAAAGGAGTTCCATCGCTGTGTTTCCGTGTTGCGCATTCCTCTCCTCCTACCGCGGGCTACACGATTGTTTTGGTGGGTGTGGGAGTTCCCACCACGTGACCAAACAGACGACCCACTTCCGTTGCTCTGATTCCGGGGTGGAGAGCGCTGATTGTTTTGATTCTGCCGTCTGTTGCCTCGTCTTTGGTAAGGACGCTGGTTTTCTCGTGATTGCCTTGTTTGCATACGAGACAGCTGCTTACCGCACTGGCCGGGGGGGGGCTATTTTGTTCATTGTCAATACTCACCTGGAGCATGTTGACCCCCTTCCTTGGATTCTGATGATAGAACTGGTCTCGATTCGACATCGAAGACTGCAGTTCTTGTACCAAATTAAGCAACTCTGCTATAGTTTTCGGGCGAGACGAGACAATAGCCCGAAATAACCAGTTGGGAAAGTGCCTCGGGAGTACTTTCAACAGAGTTGAGTCTGTCATCTGCGGTTCCAAAATACTATTTTTATGCAACAAACCCAGCAGATATTCTGCTGGGGATTTGTGCAAACGACTGTCAAAATGAGACGTGAGTATGTTTGCCCTCAAATTCGCCAGTCGTTCCTCGCTTAGATAACATTGCCGGAATTCTCTGATAAAATCCTCATATGAGTGGATCTTACTCCGGGTCACTTGGAACCATTGGTATGAAGTGTTCCTGAGAGCCCTAGTTATGAAGCTTAGCCGTAGTTCGTCTGGTACCCCTGTGACCTCAAAGTAGCGATCAAGGTCCTGGACGAAGTTATAAGTCTCTGTCTCGGACTCGGTCCCCATGTAAACCGGCAAGGTTACATCTCAGTGAATGAGACCTAGCGCGGTGGCCAGATTCTGTCTCGTCTCATGAGTACATGAGCGAGACGTCGACGGTAGAGGGTCTGTCTCGTGGGATTTAGCCAGGTTCCCAGGTTGAGAACCGTGCAAGTCGCGATTCGAGGAGTTGTTTGGTGATGGAGGTCTCTCTTGCATGGCAGAGACGGAGATGTTCGCGAGACGTCCCTCGATCACCTCGCTCGTCTCTTTCTGCATGGAGTTTTTCCATTCCTCCATTTTCTTCTCCAGTTGAGTGCAGACGTTTTGTACGGTATCGTGCATCTGACGGATGCTACCCTTGCACTCGGAACGTATTTCCTCGAGTTGCGTCTCTTGCTCGAATTCCCCTCTAAGTCTGGCAAGTTGGGAAGCGAAGATCACTTCCACTCTCCTGACCTGGTTATTGAGATTTTGGGTGGTCTGTTCAACACGAGACGAGACACGCTGTATATTCTCATTAAGCTCGTTATAGTTCTCTTCCAATTTACTGGCCGTCTCCGCTACACGAGAATTTAGGTCTTCACGAGCGCCTTGGATCTCCCCCCTTAGCTCCACTGTGGTGACCTCTAAGCGCTCTGTTAACTCACGTTCACTGTGCTCCAGTTGGAGACTGTGAGTTCGAGACGAGCATTACTAGACTCGATCGCCTGTTCGAGACGTTTATACATATCTTTTGTCTCTCTATGCACCTGCTCCAGGCCGGTCTCTAATCTTTCGCTGTTCTGTCTGGTTTCATTCCTGACCTGGGTTAAACTCTTTTCTAACTGTACGCAACTATTCTCTAATTTCTTTGTACTTTCTTCCAATTTACTTTCTAATTTAGTCTCAAGATTACGATGGCCTTGTAAAAGCTCACTTAAAATTGCCGCAAGGTTTAAATTACCAATGTTGCTAATATTACTACTTTCATTCATGGCTGGGCTAACAACAATACTCGGATTGACAGTCGGGTCGCTAATTACTTACCGAGGAGGCACTACCGGTTCCCCACCGGTGGATGGCGGAACCGTTTCCACCACATCAGTGTTTTCTCCCACACTTCCGGTGCGCTCGTTAGCGCTCTGTGCTACCACTAAGCTATCATCTAAGAACTCATCTGCTCTCTGAGCGAAGTCTTCATTAAGAAACTGTTGTTCCATCTTTCCAAACTTACGAGAATGTGCTCTAGTTAATACCATTAATGAGTATAAATAAATTACAAAGGTTTTACTTCCCCCCTAAACTTCAAAAAAACCTGAATTCTCTAAAACACAGTATATCACTCAACACAAAAATCATAGGCACAAAAATAAAAATTCACAACATTTGTAAGAGACACCGCAGTTCTTGGAAATTTCTGAGGGGTTTGACAAACATAAACCAAAAATTTTCCATCCAAAGGTACACTGACCATGAGTATTTAAGAGAAATACTAAATCGCCCTTAACGCTGTTGGCGCCAAGTTTATGGCGCAAGAGCGTGGAATATCGTGCCCCACGCTGGGCGCCAAGTTTTATGTGAGGTGCAGGTAGCTAGAGACGACACTTAGCATACCAAAGAAACACCACCACAATAAAAATGATAAAATTAAGGTGGAGTGGCTAGGGATATTCAAAATAATACCAAAATTTACATAAAATGCAAAACGAATGCATCGGCATAAATAATTCCCTGCTTGGAGATAAAGGTGACCTCCTGTGGACGCCGCCACTGCCACTCTTTACAGTCGGTAGAGCATATGTAAATGAATATAAATGAACCAAAGATCTCAGGGTATTCTTGAACTACAGTCATGGTCTGGAAGCTACTTATAGAGAGTTTTCCAAAAATAAATAATAGGTTAAAAGAAAAAAATCTAGATTTAAACAAAACAAACAGGTAGCAGCCTGTTAACTACTCTCTATACTCATGACTGTGTTCTGTTAGTTCTTTGGGCGTAATTCTCCCTGGGCCCCATTCAGGGAGATGGTCAGATGGACAAAGACAAGGAGAAATGTTTCCTTGACTCACACTCCTGAAAACAAAACATAGGAATTAGCATCAGGTACTCACCATGCAGAAAAAAACAGACCTCTAGAAATACTTTGGATAGATGAAGTTTTAATGTTGCCTTGGTAGACCATGAATGAAAATTGACACACTTAACACTTCCATATGAGATACACTTATATTGAATTTCTATTATTTATGGTGCACCACACACACACTCTTAATTGAAATTTCACACAATTTTTCCACTGAAAAATTTATACAATAAAAAAATGATGATAATGATTTTTATACTGAAGATCCGTTTGATCTCTTAATTGATCTGATACACTACATTAATATGCGCTCCTCATTTATTTTAAGTTCACCGTGATGAGCGTGATGTCGAAATGATGATGTGAGTGTGGGTTCGAGTGACCATGATGTCAAAAAGGTGTTGTGAGTATGAGGTCGAGTGAGCGTGATGTCGAAATGATGTTGTGAGCGTAAGTTCGAGTGTGCGTGAGGTTGGAAGTATGTTGTGAGGGTGAGGTCTGAAGATGTTGTGAGTGTGAGGTCGAGAATATGTTCTGAGCGAGAGTTTGAATGACTTTAGTCCGAAGTGTCACCACATCCTGACGCCGGATTATCATAGTCATGACCCTATTAAACAAATAAATAAGATTAACGAAACAAGGGTAGAAAGTATTATAAGATTTGAAGCAGAAGATACACTCCAATGACTAAAATTAAACAGAGGGTACATGGCGTGTACCCCCGTGTACCCTCGACTCCAACCTTGTTGCTGGATTCTTGTTAATAGTAAGAATTAAATGCAATGATAATTAATATTGTGCAAAGACAAAGTATATTAATTTTGTTCTCTTGTCATTGATTTCGTTCGGTTCTTTCGGACAAGTTCTTTCCTTGACAAAACCACGACAACATTCTTCTTTCGGGGAAAAGCTACGAAATTAATGTTCAGGCTATCACCACGACGGGGAAACACCACGGAGCCATGCCAGTACTCCTTCAATGTTTGTAATGTGTTATCCTCTAACTTTGATCTTATTTCATTCTTTTATCGAAACACTTTTAGCTTACGTTCCCGAAGCCCGAGGCACTAATATATTATCAAATGATATTGATGTAATCATAATTACAATTTTTTTTACAGACTGTCATTCTGATGCTGAATTCTTTGATAATAAATATAAAGTTTTCCGTCAAGATAGAAATTTTGAATTATCTAGTAACTGAAAGGGTGAAGATGTAATAAAAAAATGAAATGCAATCTTTGAGTTTTACGTCCCACGCTTATGCCGGCTAGGCTAAAGGATACGGTGATTATGAGAAATGAGTGAAATGAAGAATGGAATGAAGAAAGTGGGAGGAAACGGGAGAACCCCGAGAAAACCCACGAGCACGGTGTTTGTCCACCACAAAGTCCACACGGCGCGAGATGGGATAGAACCAGGGACCCCAAGCACCGGAGGTGAAAGCTCTACCACTGAGCCACCGCGCCCCCTGAAGATGTAATAGCAGCAGTTTGTTATAATTACAATGTAGCATGTAAATTCCTTTCAACTGATTCTTGAATGTTTCATTGTCAAGCTCTTAACTCACACACTAAAGATGTTCATTTATGCAATTTGCATTCCTATGGGGTCACGTGTAATGACTTATGAACTATTTTATGAATTTATGGAGAGTAATATTCCACTAGGAAGCTCAGGTCTTTGCATAGAGGATTTTAATATTAATGAAACAACGTGTTCTAATTTTGACCTTTTACATTCAACAACTGATGACAAAAACCCACATCATGTTTTTATGTGATTATATGTCCCATAATAGTATTCAAAATAGAAATGGTCGCACTTTAGACTTACAAGTGCAAACGTTAATGACGTTTTTATATCTAAAGAGTGTTGCCTTTTTACTAATGAAGATAGACACCACCCAGCAATACATATCTCTTTCCCATTTAACTGTTTGTAAAAACATAAGAAAGAAGTTAATTAATCCGGTTTCAATTTTAGGAAAGCAGATTTCAAGAATATGAACACAGAAGTCTCTTAAAAAACAGCTAGATTTTCCTTTCACAATCTGATGGTGTAAATGTTCTCTTAACAATTCTCTCCAAAATTGTTAACAGCGTACTTGCTGTATGTATTTCTCCTAAAAGGCAAGTCGGTGGAAATTATTTGTGCTTGCTTACTTATGATATAATTAAGAAAATAAAATAAAATAACATACCACAGAAATAGAAATGCAAAAATACACAAAATACATTATACCATCGTCATCAACTTGAGAGACCGTGCAAAGAAGTTTAAAAAATGACGTAAATATAGCGTACAAACATTTATTTTAAACTTAAGAGTCTTCATCCCGGCGAAATTAAAATACCGCTAATTTTACAGTAATTATGTGATATCTTCAAATAGATAAAAGATAATTGAAATATGGAATAAGAACGCTCTAGACAATATTATTTTGCGTGAGGTACCGGTATCACAAGTCACCTAGTGGCTTTATGTTTTCAGCTGTTTAGAAACGCGAAAATAAATGCCGATTTTCAAAATGGCTCGAAATCAAAAGCAGATAAGTGAGTCGTGATAACGGTTTCTCATGTAAAATGACATTGTCTAGGGCGCTCTTGTACCACATTTCAATTATCTTTTATCTATTTGAAGATATCACATAATTACTGTAAAATTAGCGGTATTTTAATTTCGCCGAAATGAAGACTTAAAACGTTCAATTAAAAAACAAGTTAGATTTCGAGATTTGTCCAAAGCAAAACTAAACTTTGTCATGGAAATGAAATATTTAGTTTAACGTTTCACGATTATGCTCTTTTAGGCTAAGGGAGACGATGATTAAAGAATTGGTGGAATGAGAAGGTGGGAGAAACCGAAAGTACCCCGACAAAACCTACGGACACCATGTTGTCCACCACATACGTACTTCGCCGGGGATCAAACCAGCGATCCCACACACCAGAGCTAAGCACTCTACCACTGAGTCACCTTGTCTCCACACTAAACTTCGTGATCATACTCCTTTACATAGAATGACCAAGAAATCAAGCATTACAATGAAATCACGCAGGCGTTTGCACATGATTGTCAATCAGTTTACAACGATATATTGCCAGTCAAATATGACTCGTTGACTCTTTGCTTACCTATAGGACCGAATGTAATCTATTAAACACTTTTCAGTTACATGAAGTAAAACTTTACAAAGTAGAAAATTTATTTAAAAAACCTTGAAACGAAAAGCATCTTGTAGTCCTGATAACATTCCTTCCTACTGTATGACAGGTTGCTGCGATATATTTAAATACCCCCCCCCCCCCCCCGCCTCTACACTATATTTAATATTTCTATCGGAAGAAATACGTTCCCTGACAAATGGGAAGAAAGTTTAGTTTGTCCATTACCAAAGTATGGAAACAAGAGAGAAACAACAAAACAGAGCACTCTTTCCAGCCTTAGAAAAAAGTAGATGTAAACAAACCCACCTGACTACCAGTGGGTCGATGACCAGTGATTGGTTGTTGGACTCACTGCACTAGTATCCTACTAAAATAATAATTTCAAATAAAGATATCTAAATTTATCCTGCATTTTGTGATAATAAACGCAATATATATAATATTTAACAACAGATGTAGCTTTATTTCAACCTCACGCGTATTTGGACACATATATTATTTACTGCGCATACGTATGATATCGCGCGCCTACCCCATTCATTTAAAATTATAACAGAATGCAGAGTTTTGTGGCGATAATATGTGACAATAATCCATTTTCGTCTCGTGTTATAAAACACAAGAGAGGACACAGGAACAGCGTTAAGCTCGTTTATATAAAGATTTAAGAAAATACATATTTCCAATATAGTGTCAGTGCGTTATTTACATAGCCTTAATAGTGTGGAAATTATGCGAGTAAGCTAGCAGACAATCTTGCTGTTCCCGTCCCTGGCTGCTGAAGCACGTGTGAGCCGCGGAGTAATACATTTTGCTATCTTTATGTCTACTTTGTTCTAAGGCTTGAAGGAGTTTATTTTGTCGTATTTTGCAAACATTCTTGAAAGTACACTATGGGCCTATATGCAAATTTTAAATCATGTAAGGCATGTTTTATCAGCTTATCATCTTTTTATCATAATAGGTCTATTTCAACAAATTAAATATACGGTATATGTATATATAACAAATTTTATAGCAACGCTATTGGATGAAGGTGGTCAATTTGATGTCTTTATACGAAATTTAGCAAGGCTTTTGATTCGTTGACTATTAGGTTTAGCTACTTAAACTAGTATCTATGCATTTCTCGAAGCAAGTAATTGAGTATCTTGTGCAACATTTCCATAACCAAAATCAGCCTATCTCATACAAATGGTTTAATAATGAGCAGTTCAATACTTTGTCGGGAGTCCCCCAAGGATCTCATCTAGGCCCTTTGTTGTCTCTTCTTATTAATAATGATATTCTTCTCTATATGGAAAATTATCAATTTCTTCCTTTTGCCGACGATCTCAAGTTATATTCTAAAGAAGTTCAATTGATAATTGTGCTAAACTTCAACAGGATCTACTTTGAGTTCAAATCTGGTGTGATAAGAACAAACTAGCACTAAATGTATCCAAATTTAAATCTGATCTTTCACGATGCAAGAAAATTCTATTAATTTTGTCTGCACAATAAATGAAACTGTTTTGTATAAATAAAAAACTGTCAAAGATAGGAGTTGTTTTTGACAGAAAACTAATTGCAATCAATACACTGACGAACATAGAAACCTATGTTTTGTTTATAGGATAGGATAAGATTTCGACAAAGAAGCAACATTCATAAAATTAGTATTTCTCATATATGAGATCAAAATGAGAATACTGTTGCATTGGTTGGACATAAAATAGTAAAATTGACTAACCAGAGTTACTTTCAGAATTGATTTTGCGTGTCCCAACAGGCAAAACTAGAATAGAAAACAGTAGAACATTCTACTGTAAGAAACGAAAAACTAACATATTACACAAGTACAAAGAACTTGTGCATTCTTAAATGATTGTATATGTTCGATACTACCTAGGTGTATTGTGTGGCTTATATACGTAGCACTATAACTGGACATTAAGCCTACTATCATGTCTTTATGTAATAACTAGATAAATAATAATAATAATTATTATTATTTTTGTTATTCAGGCTTCAAATTTAATGCTGAGAAAGAAACTGCAGAAGATGTCAGATCAGGAGCAGCATAAACGAGAGGGCGTAAAATCTACAGGTTTTACGAAATGTAATGTAGGAACCAGGTAAAAAAGGTTAAGAACCGTTCAAATAAACTCTTTTCTTGCACTACTAGCACGTAATTTCACTTTTCATTATGACTAAACTTGACAGAGTTATGAAACACACAAACATCGAAGACAGTTGTGAACATCCATGTTCTCCAGAGGGACCTGAACCTTGAAGAATAGACAGTTACTGTTATTGGTACCACTGAACCACTGTGACACTGTGCGGAAATCTGGAAAGTAAGCCTTTATTTCCACCCGCAGCTCTTGATCTTCATGGATGGTCCGGAAGGACGGGCGGATTTTACTTACTACATACAAGCTTGTATTCGCTGTAAAACAAAGTCCGTTACCATTACGTATATGAAGGTAACAAAAAATTATACCAGTTTTTCACCCACCACCTTCAAACAACGATGCGTCACCTAAGACGTACCTTCAGGATCAAAAATAGTTCTCATCAGTATCAACGAACTTCTGCAAACGTTCTGGAAGGCCATGGATTCCATTGCGGTAGAACTTGATGGGCCTTGAAGTGAAGAAAGTATCAAATTCATTTTCCACCTCTACTAGGGATTTGAACTGGTGTCCTCTAAGGTGATTGTCCATGGAATCGAACAATTGATAATTAGACAGTGAAATGTCCGTGGAGTATGGCGGATGCAATAATGTTTCCCACCGAAGGCGTAGAATGGTGTCGCGGGTCATCCTAGCCACGTGGGGCTTAGCGTTATCTTGTAAAAGGAGGACCCGTTTGCGATTTAGAAGTGCTAGTTTTAGAGTTTTGAGGTTTTCTTGAGTACGGCTCAACTGCTGATAAACACAGTTGTATTGATGCTCTGACCAACTGGTAGCAGTTCCCGATGCAGGACGCCGCGAACAGGCCACCACACACACAGCAGGACCTTCTTCTGGTACAGTGTTGGTTTGGAACCGGTTCATGGGATGCTAAGCAATGATGACGGCTCCGTGGAGCTTCTTATAGGACTCACTTCTCATCATATGTCAACACTCTGTCCAGAAATGGCTCCTTCCTTAGACGAGACAGTAAAGAAACGCAATGTCTGCTCGCGTTCCTTCTGGCTCGGAGTAAAATCATCTGGGACTCATCGATCCAACTTGTAGTCCTTCCCAAAGTTGATGGAGGTACTGCTGACCGGTTTGTCCACTCACACTGAATTGCAGTCCCGGTTCCACACATATCTGGCCACTGTTCTCGTCAATTGCTGCCTGAAGATCTTCATTTTGTGGATGTGTTGGTATTCCGGCACGTGGTGCATCTTCGAGTGTTTCGTCACCGTCCTTAAACTTTTTAAACCACTGCTGCACTCTGCGTGTAGTCACGAGACCCTCATCAAGGGTCTTGCATATCTTCCGCCCCGCTGCAGCGGCGTATGACCCCAGTTTTTACTCGTACAGCATACACGCCCTTATGGCGCTGTGTGGATGTCCCATGTTCACTGTTCTTACGCAAGTTCACGATGTAACTGAACTGCCACGACCAAGTAGTATGTTGGATATAGCCGCACCAACAACTGACCTTCGCCTTATCTCCATTCGCATTCAATTCATGGTGTGAGGACCAAGTGAATACAGACCTCCACAAAAAGCGACATAACTTTCTTGGTTACCTTTATAACTTGCAAGTCAAACCTTTTTCCTTAGATGTATTGTTATAATCGGATTCGAGGTTGAAATCTTTCCCTCAAAATAGGGTACGACGGGAAGGGATGTGAAAGTCTTGCCAAGTGGAAAACAATTGCTGCTTTCATTCTGATTTTTTTTAGCATTTTGTAACAAGGACTGTTGTTATTGTCCTGTCCTATTGCAACAAGAAAGAGAAAATGCTTTCCCTGAAGTCTTTATTTACCTAAAGACATGCCTGAATGTTTTTTAACACTTACAATTGCCTCATATCTGCAAATACGTAATATGTTTTCTACGGCAGTAAACCTGTGTTTGGGTAACTCCATATTATATCCTTGTGCTATCGTTAGGAAATTCAATTAACTTTTTCCATAACAATGTGAGATCCAATACCATCTTTTCGTAATAACAGCCTTATAGAATATCATTATACGCATCTTCGATAAAGAAATTTTCGAAAATGTATATTTCACCTTACTTTTACTATTTTTATAACAATATGATTTAATATTTATTTTGAAGGAAATACGTAATTTACATATTAAATCACCCGAGGAAATAAGAGAATATTATTGTATATACGCTTCTTCTTCTTCTTCTTTTGGCTGGATTACTCCATGTTTGAAGTTTCGGGCCTGGGCCCTTGCCTTCATGCCTGTGTTGTGATTGGTGTTGTTACTTACTGTTTTTCAATTTGTGCTGAAGGGACCGCAACTGTCGCGCATCCCTGTATATACGCAAAATAAAATTACACAAAAGTAGAGAAAATAAAAACATTTCTTTTAGGGAATATAAGATTTTGATTAAACTGGATGATGCCAAATCGAAGTAATTAGTTAAAATGAACTAGCCTCATAAAAGGAAATTTCTTTCTTTTTCGATCTCGTTCCCTCATTATGTCTCAGTGAGAGTCTGACTCTAACAAGACATTATTTTAACAAAATACGTAAGGCTTCCATCTGTCGGTACTGTTACATAGAATATGGTATCAATTAATGACAAAGAATTAAAAACGTCTAATCTAATTAGCGCAGTGTCATTTAAGATTTTGCTGTTGAAGGGGGGGGGGGAGAAACACTCTCTGATATAGACTTTTCTTATATTAGTAGACTTTTATGCTTTTTATTGGTAAGTCGTTTTCCTATTGGTTAAAATTTACGTAAACCTCAAACTCAGGGTAACTCCAAATAACACACCTGGTTATTACTAACAAGATAGTGCAATTATTACTTAAGCTAAACATAGAATAAAAAACAAGTTGAGTATGTGGTACTATTTGCGAGGTGTTTCACATAAGTCACAATGAATTCAATTTAAAGTTTAGAAGAAGTGACGTTATTAAAAATGACCGCTGTGAGAATTTGTAAGATGATATTTAAACGAGTATAATTTCTCAAAGAACAGGTCGTATTTTTGAAACTAGAGTGTTGTCAAGTTGACTCAGCCCCAAGGGCGCCGATCCTGGGGGAGCCGGAGGCCCCGGGCCCCCTAAAGTTTATGTGGATCCCTATGTAGGGTAACTGTCCCAATAATTGACAGTATAAGAACGGTGTTTGACAAATTGCAAGTTTCTTCACCCTTTAAATGAGCCTGGCTTACTGATCTCTCGTAGAGGTACGAAGGCATCCTTCCTTCATCTATATAGACCATCATAAAAATAATAGACTAATAATTATTTTTTACAATATGTATTCGAAAAGTTGATCATTGTACCAGTAATTGACACCAAGATTTGTGAGATTCACCAGTAATTGACACCTTGTGACCCAGTAATTGACATCTCCTAATATCGTATTCTAATGAACCATATAATTTTCTACCAACTTATCAAGCTGATTTATAAGTTTCCACCTGGATAAACATGTTTATTTCTTTCGCTAATATAGCTATTATAGTACTATTTTGCACTGTCCATCGATTTTCTGTTTTCTTTGGAGAACTACTACTTACAAGGAACCCTAGGTATGTATCAGAGCCCGATTTTCACGAAACTTTGTATATTGAGAGAGTACCTCGGGAAACTCGCACAGCCAAAATTGTAGCTGCAGAGTCCAAGTCGTTGGGACACTAGGGCCCGAGAAAGATCAAAAGTGGAACGTCAGTACATTAAGGACATGGTGAGAAAATGCACGTTTTTCTTTAAAACTAACTATTGTAGCAACACGAAATGAGCATACATGGATACGAGATCGTCGATATGATCTGTTAAAAGTTATAAAAAGAATATCCGCCATCTTGAAAGAGGCCATGTTGAAACTGGTGTGATTGGTGTAAATGAGAAGAGGGTCATCCGATGCATTAATTTTAACGTAAATAGTCACAAAACCTATTGGTGAAGCCTGTTGTTGGATTACATTATTCCTGTGCTTCTGGTCTGTTGGTGAAGTCTGTTGTGGTATTACATTATTCCTGTGCTTTAGGTACAAGATGAGCAAGTGTATCTTATGACACTCAAGCAAATGCAGATTATGGAGCGCTATGAGTGGGATCAGTGGAACTAGAAAACCGATAGAAATATAATCTACATCATTTATGTCACAGTCACCATGTAATTGGTGTGGATCTTGTACCTAAACCAGAAGCACAGGAATAATGTAATCCCACAACAGACTTCACCAACAGGTTTTGTGACTATTTACGTTAAAATTAATGCATTGCATGACCCTCTTCTCATCTACACCAATCACACCAGTTTCAACATGGCCTCTTTCAAGATGGCGGATATTCTTTTTATATATTTAACAGATCATATTGACCATCTCGTATCCATGTATGCTCATTTCGTGTTGCTACAATGATTAGTTTCAAAGAAAAACATGCATTTTCTCACCATGTCCTTAATGTACTGACGTTCCACTTTTGATCTTTCTCGGGCCCTAGTGTCCCAACGTCTTGGACTCTGCAGCTACAATTTTGGCTGTGCGAGTTTCCCGAGGTACTCTCTCAATGTACAAAGTTTCGTGAAAATCGGGCTCTGATACATACCTAGGGTTCCTTGTTAGAGGCAAATATTAACAGTGGTGTGGGATTAACAACACTGCAAAGGAAGAAAAGGTGGCAGCATTTGCTTGTACCTAGTCCCGCAGTCTTGTTGCGTCCGAAAAAAGACGACAGTGTCAATTACTCGTACACTGTCAATTATTGGGAAAGTTACCCTATTTTTATGTTTTTTTTTACATGTATTTTTATTGTTACATATATTGTTATATGTAGTTTTTATGAATGGGCCTCCCCAAAGTTACAGAGAAATCGGCGCCCTTGCTCAGCCTTGCTTCAGCCTGCTTACAATTTCCCAATTGTTTATTAGTTTGTATATAAATATAAAGTTAGCGTAAGTTGTCTAGCAGCAGCGTCTATTCCTGGCAGCAGCGATTGAATATTTCTGATAAATTGATGAAACAGTATAATATCATGTAAAGGCTGTACATCTAAAAGATTCTCTCTCATTTTCATTCCATCATCTTGAATAGCTCTAATATGATGGATTTTATTTATAACAACCTTTGTTTCTTGCATAATAACTTTCAATCTTGTTTTGTGGAACGAGGACTAATAGAAGAATCAACTGAACTGTGTCGTCAATGAGCAAGACTACTTTAAAAATTTTGTTTAGACTTAATGTAGTATTGGTTGAGACAATCATCACATTAACATCTCCATCATTCCCGTATTGCTTGCAAATGCTTTAAGAGAGAAATGTGTTCCATTTTGTTACTGCTGTTTGCGAGAAATGAAACTCTAGAGTTAGGTAAATATAATCCTTACCTTTTTTCCCGCATAGCAAGTTTTCCATGATCAACGCAGATTCCTTCTCACTTATGATTGGATCACCACCATACCCGTCAAATACTATAAAGGTAACCAAGAAAGTTCTTTGGCTTTTTTATCCACCACGTTCGAACATCGATATTCCACCTAAGACTACCTGGAAGAACACACATAGTTCCCATTAGCATCGACGAACTCCTTCCAAAGTTCTGGCATGGATTCCAGGAATTCCATCGCGGTAGAACTTGGTGGGCCGTGAAGCGAAGAAGCTATCAAGTGCATTTTGCACCTCTACTACGGATTTGAACTAGGGTCCTCTAAGGTAATTGCCCAAAGAATGCAACAGGTGATAATCGGACGGTGCAATGTTCGGGGTAGGGATGCAATAATGTTTCCCATCTAAGGCATAGAATGGACTCCCATGTCATCCTAACCACGTGGGGCTTAGCGTTATGCTGTATCAGGAGGACCCCTTTGCGATTTAGAAGTGCTGGCTTCAGAGTTTTGAGTTTTTCTTGAACACGGCTCAACTGCTAACAGTACACAGTTGTATTGATGTTCTGACCACCTGGTAGCAGTTCCCGATGAATGATACCGCGAGAAGTCTACCAAACACACACAAGGACCTTCTACTGTTACAGTGCTGGTTTTGGCTGTTTTGGAACCGGTTCATGGGATGCTAATCAATTATGGCGGCGCCGTGGAACTTCGTACAGTACCCACTTCTCATCACATGTCAACACCCTGTTCAGAAATAGCTCATTCCTCAGACGAGACAGCAAAGAAACACAGATGTCTGGTCGCGTTGCCTTCTGGCCCGGAGTCAAATCATGTGGGACCCATCGACCCAACTTGTAGTGCTTCCCAAAGTAGATGGAGGTGCTGCCGAATAGTTTGTCCACTCACAGTGAATTGTAGTCCCAGTTCCTCAAATTTTTGACCATTGGTAGCCTAAATTATTGTCTAAAGATGTTTACTTTGTACATGTGTTGGTCTCCCGGCACGTGGTGCGTCTTCGACGTGCTTCTTCACCGTCCTTGAATTTGTAAACCACCGCTGCACTGTTAGCGTAATCACGACACCCTCACCAAAGACCTGGCGTATCTTCCGCCCCTCTGCAGCGGCATGTGACCCCAGTTTGAACTCGTACAGCATACACATTCTTATGACGCTGTGTGGAGATTCCATGTTAGTCTGTTCTTACGCAAGTTTACGGTGTAACTGATCTGCCACAACCAGGTCATATGATGGATATAGCCACAGCAACAATTGACGTTCGCCTTGTTTCTATTCGCATTCAACTCAAGGTGTGATTGCCAATTGAACACAGACCTCCACAAAAAGCAACAGAGCTTTCTTGGTTGTCTTTATACAAGAATGAACACCTGGGCATGTTCATCACGTGCAGCGACGTATGCTATATTCCATCAAAACCCTAAATGTGAAAATTAGAGCCAAGTTGTCGTATATTTATCACTTTGTTGCGCCAGAGAAAGAACATAGATCTTAAATGATCTCAAGTTATACTGAAATTCGGAAATAAGAATATTAAATTTAGAACTTCAGTGCTGAGAAGAACTTGACAGGCAAAAGTGTCTCGAGACGATTTTGTATAAGAATTTGTTTCCAGCACTAAGATTGCAGACTTTGGGATTTCCATAGAACTTGACGTCGTTTGAGATTTTTTTCTATTGTATGATATTTTTAAATTCAATTTGAAATTCACCGTGATTTAAACCATTCTTAACCCGTAAGTAGTCGCGCCATTTTTTGTATCGTAAGTACTCGCGTGGGGGTGCCACAGACCCCCATATTTCTTTTTTGTTGTTTTTTAGCTGTTAATTAAAATATTGTGGTGAGAATTGCTAGAGACATTCCTTATAACCTTTCTTTTCGGGTCTTGATAGAATGCTTGTTCTATTTTAGGAAGGTACTGTAAGTGACAGCAGTATAACCAACTCCATTTTCAAGAAAATCACTAAGGAAACTTGTTGGGGGTCCAGGAGACCCCCACGCGAGCACTTACGGGTTAACATTATCTTTGACAGAACTAAAAGATTTGTTTATGTATACAGGGTTTTCATAAAGTCTGGATGGATTTAATTTGCTTATAATTTTCATAAAAATGCTCATAATGAAATCAAATAAAGTGCAAACGGTAGCGGAAGGATTAAATTTTTAGTTGTCAACAGTGTTAGATAAGAGGCAACTCTGAACACGTTGAGAGAGGAAGAGGGAGGGCAAGGCCAATTCTGGTGTGTCGAAAGTTCACCAAAGAGTTCAAAATCCGGCACCGACTGAGAGTGCAATCCGAAAGTGGCATGCTAAGTTCTTGGAGACAGGAAGTGTCCTGGACCGTCCTCGAAGTGGGAGGCCGCCAACATCGCCTGCAACAGTGAGCAGGGTAAGGGAAAGCATCATCAACAGCCCACAGAAGTCGATTCCTAGACGGTCCTACGCGAATGTGTGAACGTAAATGGCGCCCAATTGGAGGTGTGGCGGTGAATGAACTGAGCTGGTGCAGATTACAGGTAAAAATTTAATCCTTCCGCTACCGTTTGCACTTTATTTGATTTCAATATGAGCATTTTTATGAAAATTATAAGCAAATTAAATCCGTCCAGACTTTATGAAAACCCTGTATACTCTGAAAAGATACCAAGTTTTATGGGAATCCAAATCTTTTTTTTTTTCTTTCTTCTTCCCGATCGAAAACTTCATCTTTTTCACGACAGCATTATGTTAGGCAATGTGCAGAGCTTTTGTCTATCTAACTGTAAATAAATTCTTGTATTTTCAAAATTTGAGAGATTCAAACTATCGAAGAAAGAGTTGAATCTTTCCTGGCGATGGATTTTCAGCGATCTTCAGGGATTGCATTCATCATTACAATCCCTGAAGATGAATGTGATGTCTGCATTCGAAATGTCGGATGTCAATACATTCATTTGGCTGAAGACTTGGTAAAATTCAAACTATTGTAAATGTGAACCTTATTTATCATGTTTCTGGGAAGCAGTGTGAAAGGAGGTTAAGTTAGAAAACCCTTCCTTCGACCATACATATGCTTCATCGCTGAATTTAAAAAAAAAAACTTGGGCAACAAAATTTAGATAACTTAGAGCTACCACACAACCAATTAAACTTATCATACGAAGATAGTGTAAAATAACTTGTGTACTCACGGTGTTTTTCTTTTATATACTTAGACAAATTTAACTCAAGAGCTTGTGTTGTAATTTTCTATTTCTAGTTTTTCAATGTAAGAACAATGGTTAAAAGGGACGTTTATGTAATAAAACCGGAACTGGCAGAAATCAACCAATTCCGTTTTAGCGTTGATCATTATTTAGTGAGAAAAGGAAACGGATAGCGAGAAACGGCTTTCTGAAACCAATTAAGAGTCCCAACGATATACATATATCTTATTTCCACTCTAATCTCCTTATTACGATCAAAATTGGCAGAAATCAAGAACTTTCAGTTTTAACATTGATCGCCGTAGAATAAAAGCTGTAAGATAATGAGAAATGTTTTTTTTTTTAATAATCAATTAAGCGTCCCAAGAATATATTCCATTTCAGTCATCGGGACACTTCCAGAAATTGGAAGTTGTCCTTCTTACTTCAATCTTCACAACATTAATTATTCTTAATATTTTAATATACACTACACTACACTATGACACCACATTCAGAACGCACTAAGAAACAACAAGAAATGGTTAAAAGGGGAACAAAGGAAACATACAAACACTTCCTGACTTCCGTTCCTT
Organism: Thermobia domestica; assembly: GCF_964235325.1. Classification (NCBI taxonomy): domain Eukaryota; kingdom Metazoa; phylum Arthropoda; class Insecta; order Zygentoma; family Lepismatidae; genus Thermobia; species Thermobia domestica. The sequence continues at coordinate 44,596,222 of NC_137469.1, forward strand.
CATGTCAGGGATTTTACGCTGTTCAGCTGATCCGCAGCACGTCGAAAGACGAACGGACTGGTTCAAGAAAGAATAGAATAAGAAGTCACATAACAAAGGGTTCCCTTAATCGAGTTTTGACAGTGCTTAGTTCCTTCTTGTTTCACGAGAGATTATTTTCTTCGCATTATCCTAGTAACAGATTAGATATCTGCGTACTCCGCTCGAGGTACCCCTATCTTAACCATGATTCAAATTCACCTCTGACAAGTAAACCTTACGTTTGGGTGAATCGAGTTGCTGACTGAGACACATATGAGAAAGTAGTACTAAATGTGGTTAGTATTTCAGTGAAGTTGTAGGTGCGAAGCTCCAGGGGTTTAGGAGATACAGCTACCAGAACATCACATGGAAGTACAGAATAGTCTTCATACAGTTGGAGGTAAAAGCTCTGTAAGACCTCTTGTAACGACAAAAGGTGAATAACAAATATATGGGTATATATTAGGACTAGGGAGAAGTCATATAATAAGGGTATACCTGACAGCGGCCATCTTGAAATTCGCCATTTTGAATTAAGGTTAAGTTTTTAAAATAGGAATAGGGTCATGTGATACATGATTTAAGGCGCAAATTTAATCAGAAGAACAATGGTCACGTTAATTTTGAGTTACGCACAATTGGTAAAAAGTTACAGGGAAATTAAATATTGTTGCAGCATATGTATTAGTCCTTTACCCCACCTTGTAAATTTTGTTTTAATGATAATAATTAAATAAAAAGCAGGTGGATAAATATTAGGTCTATGGTAAGAGTTGCCTTGATGGCGGCCATGTTCAAATCCGACATTTTGAAGCAGACAAATTTTTTAAACAAAACGCGTAACAGTGATAGCTTATTAATAGCAAATTTTACCATAACTCCAATGGTATAACCATTTTTGCTTTATCATTAACTAGCACAAAATTAAATGGATCGCTCCTTACGACTACTGCTTTGACGGAATTGTTAACGACAGATGTGTCAAGTGCAACTCGATTGCCTTTGTCATGTGTGCTCACTGTGAGCAGAGCATTTGTGTAAGTCATGTACTCTTTTCTGAACTACATATTGATTCTATTAATTGAGGACTTTTCTGGAAAAAAGACCCAAGTTCAATTATGAATCAATTCCTCTTTGGTCATTTTTCCTTAAATTAGCAACTTGTTTATGCGATAACAAATGCTGGTTCATGATAAAGCAAAAGTGGTTATACCGTTGGATTTATGGTAAAATTTGCTATTAATAAAGTGCCAATGTTACGAGTTTTGTTTAAAACTTTTGTCTGCTTCAAAATGTCGGATTTGAACATGGCCGCCATCAAGGCAACTCTTACCATAGACCTAATATTTATCCACCTGCTTTTTATTTAATTATTATCACTGAAACAAAATTTACAAGGTGGGGTAAAGGACTAATACATATGCTGTAACAATATTTAATTTCCCTGTAACTTTTTACCAATTGTGCGTAACTCAAAATTAACGTGACCATTGTTCTTCTGATTAAATTAGCGCCTTAAATCATGCATCACATGACCCTATATCTATTTTGAAAACTTAAACTTAATTCAAAATGGCGGATTTCAAGATGGCCGCCGTCAGGTATACCCTTACTATATGACTTCTCCCTAGTCCTAATATATACCCATATATTTGTTATTCACCTTTTGTCGTTACATGAGGTCTTACAGAGCTTTTACCTCCAACTGTATGAAGACCATTCTGTACATCCATGTGATGTTCTGGTAGCTGTATCTCCTAAACCCCTGAAGCTTCGCACCTACAACTTCACTGAAATACTAACCACATTTAGTACTACTTTCTCATATGTGTCTCAGTCAGCAACTCGATTCACCCAAACGTAAGGTTTACTTGTGAGAGAAGCTCTTTAGGCCCACAAGGATTTATCACACATCATTGGCTCGTAATGCTCTTTGCCATTAACAATCCAACCCCAGTCAGTCGTTGTAGGTAGTTCAGCATTCGCAATATATGCTTTACGAAATATTAGGACTTGAAAATGTGCTCTTTTCTGATCGGTCTTGTGTTGGGGGATATGCATGATCCATAGACTTGCTCTTAAGTGAAAAACTACCACCGCATTTCTTTCAGAGATGTTATCTTTGGGATTCTTAAGTATACAGAGCGTGTAAATGTTTCCCGAACTCGGAACATTTCTTCAGTAAAAGTATCTTTTCCCAGTGATCACAAAGCGTCAAGTGCTTTCTCATCAGCGTCCATAAATGTATTGAAGAAACTCGTTTTTGTTTTACAATAAAATGATCTGAGAGAGAATGCGATCTAATCAAAGCATCAGCTCGTTTGTAACCTAACGCTTGATATACCATATGAACAGAAATCTCACATGTTTTAGCTCCTGGGACAACAAACCTGTGGACCTTGAGGGTAGAAATTCATCGTTAGTACTAGGATATCAGTATCAGGAGAAATTATTCTTAGAGTTGTGCTCCATTTAAACTTTCGAAGAGTGCATGTATTATGGTTTTTGTATCAGCCTCCATGAATAAGGGGATCAGCGAATTTAAGAAAGGCTATCAACCTTGTGCTTATATAATAAAGAAATCTGACGGTACAGTTCTCACTGATACGGATGGCATCTTAAATAGATGGAAAGATTTCTTTGACGATTTGCTTAACACGCAACCAAAAACTAGTGTGCGTGCAGAAAGGAGATACACACCGCAGAACTGTATATTCCAGAACCCAACTGAATAGAAGTAGAAACCGCTATAAAGAAATTAAAGAAACACAAATCTCCGGGTGTAGATGAAATTCCGGCTAAGTTAATTTTAACTGGAGGCGAAAAATTGTGGAACAAGATACACAAACTCATTCTCCTTATCTGGAGCAAGGAAGAATTGCCACAAGAATGGAAAGAATCAATCATTGTTCCAATTCACAAGAAAGGCGACAAAACTGACTGTAATAATTATCGAGGCATTTCACTTCTGTCAACATCCTATAAAATCCTTTCAAATATTCTAATAACAAGATTGACCCCATACGCAGATGAAATTATTGGAGATTATCAGTGCGGATTTAAACGAAATCGATCAACTATCGACCAAATATTTACCATTCGCCAAATACTCGAAAAAAAGTGGAAATACAATACCCCGGTACATCAACTGTTTATTGATTTTAGAAAGGCGTACAACTCGGTTAGGGGAGAAACATTGTACAACGTTCTTACAGAACTTGGAATACCGAGAAAGATAATTAGATCAATTAAGATATGTTTAAATGAATCCCAAAGTAAAGTCCGGGTAAGAAAATTTTTATCCACGAGCTTTCACGTCGAAAATGGCCTGAAACAAGGAGATGCGTTGTCGCCACTATTATTTAACTTTGTTCTGGAATACGCTATAAGAAAAATCAAAGATAGCAACCAGACCCTAGAGTTGAACGGTATTCACCAGGTTATGGCATATGCTGATGATGTAAATTAAATAGGGGATGATAGAAGAACAATAGGAAGAAATGCAGAGATCTTATTAAACTCTTGCAGGGACATGGGTTTAGAAGTAAATGCAGATAAAACTAAATACATGGAAGTGCGTCGGGACCGTAATACAGCAAATTATGGATGCGTTAAAATATTAAATAATCCTTTTGATAAAGTGGATAATTTCAAATATCTAGGATCAATATGAACAGAGGAAAATCATATTCACGGAGAAATTAAATGTCAACTAAAAGCAGGGAATTCGTGTTACTATTCGGTTCAAAATCTCTTGTCATTGCGAATTCTGTCGTGGAATTTGAAGCTTAAAATATACAAAACGATAATCATTCCTGTTGTTCTGTGTGGTTGCGAAACATGGTCGCTTAGTCTGAGGGAAGAACATAGAATGAAAGTATTTGAGAACAAGATCCTGAAACGAATAGTCGGACCCAGGAGGAACGGAAATGGGGAATGGCGGAAACTTCATAATGAGGAACTACATAATTTATACGGTTTACCCAACATTGTTAGGGTCGTCAAGTCTAGGAGGCTTAGGTGGGCGGGTCATGTAGCTTGAATGGGAGAAAGTAGAAACGCTTTCAAAGTCTTGGCTGGGAGACGAATCGGAAAACGACCATTAGGAAGACCTAGGCGCAGATGGGAGGACAATATTAAGATGGATCTCGCAGAGATTGGAATACAAAGTAGAAACTGGATGCAGTTAGCTAAGGATAGAAGTCAGTGAAGAGCTTTAGTAAACGCGGCATTGAACCTCGGGTTCCATAGGCCATAGAGTTAGTTATACAATATTACCCTTAGTAATAATTGTTTCCCAAATAGTTTAAATATAATGAGAAAAGAAATTTAAAATTGTTAGCCCTTGTTTGACGTGCGACCATCGCTTTGACTTGGGGAACAGGAATCGATAAATTTATAATATTTGTGTGTGCCAGCTACCTCCCCTATACCTACAACTCAATTATCGAAACAAATGGACTTGCTTTGCTCAGACATAACAATCAGTTTCAGGTGAATTATCACATTTCGGTGTTGTGCTTTTGCTAGTTTGGTAGCGTTAACGCGTGATACTGTTTTCTTGCTTGATCCTATTGTTTACAAACCTGTGGTCTTCTCCATATATGTTTGTGAGTGCGCAATTGTTTCGCTTGTATCAACATGGAATTGGAGAATAAGGCTCCATTACCATCAGAGGAAAAAAAAAACATTATTCACGATGTTATTGGGTCTCCGCAGGAGTTTAGTTGTGTTCAACTGCCTACAGTAGAAGGTGTGCTAAAACATTTCCTGTGAGAAAAGGGAAACAAAGAATAATTCCGAAAAGATCTGTCAGCCTAGGACATTACTTCCATAGTTGCTTCTAAAATAATTCAAGTTTGAAAGAAGTCATGTATATGTGGAAAAGCAACTTTAAATCAACAACGAATTGTTGCCTTAATTCTTCAATATCACGAGAAAGTTCGTCAGCTCGTAGAATCAGTGAAAAAATTCCAACCCTATGTGTGATGCTAAAATAATACAATTTCAAAAATTTGCCAGAGAAACTTTATTTTATATTGCTTGCTGATCCACTGATTCACTGTAAATGTGAAAAAGAAAGACGAGTACCAAAGTCAAATGTGTAATGTATTGTTGATCAAAGAACAAAAGGGAAAAAAATGAAATCTTTGAGTTTTACGTCCCATGGTTAAACCGGTTATGCTAAAAAAGACGGTGATGATGAGAAATGAATGAAATGGTGGAATGAAGAAAGTGGGGGAAAACGGGAGAACCTCCACGAAACCCACGCACACGGTGTTTGTCCAGCACATAGTTCACTTGGTGCGAGCTGGGATCGAAGCAGGGACCCCATGCACTAGAGGTAAACCCTCTACCGCTGAGCCACCACGGCCCCAAGAACAAAATGGGAAATAATTATAGGAGTAATAGACAAAAGTGAGTCAAAAGAGCCTATGAAGCGGTATAAAAGAACTAAAATAAAGTGGAAATGAACATTTAAAACAAGTTGAACAAACTTTAAACAAGAACTAAGAAAATCATCAGGTGAGATCGGTGACAACTGTTAGTAGAATTTTGGGCTTTTACATCGGAACGGAAAATCCACCAGCAGAGCTCAAGATTATGGTTTCCTACATAATGAATATTTATGCTTCTGTATGGTTCTATATTAAAATGAACCATCGTGCACACAAGGAGCTAAACATTTATAGGAACTTATGTCATCTTCTATATCTATGGATTCAAATACTAAATCAATCATAGATCCAGTTATAATACGAAAAGCATGAGTTACCCATTCTGAGAATTTTCTTCTGGCAATGATATCAGATACAGATGCCAGCATAAGAAGGCTCCGTTGCAGAAGAATTTTGAAAGCAAGAACATTATCCTTATCTGTCAGTGTGAGAGAATTTAAAGTTTATGGGATGATGGCAACTCAAAAAATTCAAGTAGAATCTTGAAATCTTTCTACATTATATTAGGACTATGTGAAGAACAATTATTGCTACGAAAGTGTAACATAGTATAAAGTTATAATATTTAATTTACTGTCTTATAAAACCTACGATTTCATCAATTTTTAAAAAATTTCAAGCCAATGGCGGCACCCCAAAAAATTTGAGGTATCGATTTGAAACTTTTTCTGTGTTTTGTTAACCACATTTGGCCAAAAATGGCAACTAAAGGTAACAAGATTTCGAAAAAAAAAAAATAAATAACAATTCGATACACCCTAATATATATATATATATATATATATATATATATATATATATATATATATATATATATATATATATATATATTAACCGTATACAAAGTTACTTTTATTAAGAAACCTAAAGATTTTATTTATCTTTATAAGTGTCAACTAGGTTTCAAATAGGCCCAACTTTCATTTTATTCCTGGGTAGGGGTGGAGCGCGGAGGGGGGGTACCTTTTCAAAGGTTTTCAAACGTTATTTGCATAAGGAACAATTTTCCGTTTTTTTTTTTTTTTTTTTTTTTGCCCGTTCACTGTGGGCCCTGGAACAACTGCTCCACTGGCTTCATTGTAGTTACTCCACTGCCTAAAAGATGTTCGACTATTAGGTGTTTATTAAAACACGTTTACAATAAAATGATGAAAGCCTATAACAGAACAAAGAGAAGTGTTTTTCTTCATATGGGAAGAGTATTTTTTAATGAATATGAAACCGGAAATTTGAATATTCTAAAAAAAAAAAAAAAATCTCAATGCCGCAGTGTTCACTCACTCTCGGTTACACTAGGGAATAAATTTGAACTTTGTTACAAGGCAATTAAAATATATTCTTCATTGAAATTTCTCCGCTGATTTCAAATTTATTTTCAGTTTCATAACGAGGAACTACATAATTTATACGCTTTTATAAAACATTGTTAGGGGCATCAAATCTAGGAGGCTCAGGTGATCAGTTCATGTAGCCAGGATGGAAGAAAGTTGTAAACTGGATCCAGTTTGCTAAGGATAGAAGTCAGTGGAGAGCTTTTGTGAATGCTGTATTGAGCCTCTGGGTTCCATAGGCCATAGAGTTAATTAGTTTCAGGTCCATAGAGTTAATTAGTTTCTTTGTATCGGGCTCAATTTTTTAGTAACATACAGTTCAATTCACAGCGTACAGACCGCACTGCATTGTAATATAGCGTATTATGTTTCATGTATACTCACCTAAAATATATTCTTTGTTGAACGTTTGTGCTATGTTGTATTAGGAAATTCTTTTTTTAAATTCCAACAATAATCTACCAGTATCCTGAAGTTCCTTCTGCCCCTACAACGACTTTACATGGTTGCCCATGCTCATCACTGACAGCTCCAAGCTTAGTAGGAAAGAAATCCAAGTGAGAGTGTAAGTAATAGATTTTGAGAGACATACGGCATCCCATTTCCTTATAGGTTTGTAGCATTTACCAAGCAAGCTTTGACAATTCTGGCAAAAGATTGCAACGCAAACAAGTCTTTTGGGTTCAAGCAACTTTCAAACGCTAAATCGTGCAGTAATGTTAATAAGTTATTAATAAGTTATTAATATTAATAAGTTATTTGGGGACCAATGAAAATAACTTCCTTTATTTTTGCGTCACTGATTCGAGAGAACTTATTCTCCACACTATATATATATATAAAAAAAAAACATTAGTAAATTTACAAACACGGTGGCAATCTGTTCGCCAAGTCTCTATGTAAATACAAAATTGCTAATATGAAATAGTGTACAATTACATTTTTAACAATGAAAATATCATGTTTTCTAATAAATTTACTGTAAATTTGTAAAAAAAAAAACAGCAAATTTTGTAATTTAATCTAAGGAAGTGTATATTAACTTACAAAATTAAGCGTAAATGATCTTACATTAATATTTGATTATTTAAACTACAGAAATTTTTTCCAGTGCAGGTACTAGAAGCCTTTCCAATCACGATCCATAGCTGTAGCATTTATCATCAGCCCCAGGGTAATTTGTAATGGAGGCAAAAACACTTTATCTGCAGGAACTAGTGATTTGTACGCCACGTTCTTCTCGCCAAATACGAATGTTTCTCGCTTTTTCCATTGTTCTCTAATATAGCGGTCTTGAGCACAAAACAGCAGAACTTTGTAAAATCAAGTTGTAGTCCTAACAATAATGCAATAACTTCAAAATATCTACAAAAGTGTTATCTGTACCTATCTACTGTATACTAGAAACTAACAAACTAACTCTATGGCTAATGGAACCCGGAGATTCAATGCTGCGTTCACAAAAGCTCTCCACTGACTTCTATCCTTAGCTAACTGCATCCAGTTTCTACATTGTATTCCAATCTCTGCGAGATCCATCTTAATATTGTCCTCCCATCTGCGCCTAGGTCTTCCTAATGGTCGTTTCCCGATTGGTCTTCCACTCAAGACTTTGAAAGAGTTTCTACTTTCTTCCATTCTAGCTACATGGCCTGCCCACCTAAGCCTCCTAGACTTGATGACTCTAACAATGTTTGGTAAACCGTATAAATTATATAGTTCCTCGTTATGAAGTTTCCGCCATTCCTCATTCCCGTTCCTCTTGGGTCCGAATATTCGTCTCAGGATCTTGTTCTCAAATACTTTCAATCTATGTTCTTCCCTCAGAGTAAGTGACCATGTTTCGCAACCAAACTACTGTATACTACTTAATATTAATTTTATGTTTTCGCTGGTGTTATTAGCACAGGCTATGAGAATTGATGGATACAGATTTCCAATATGAAGTGTAGCTGCTTTTATACTAGTTTTAGAAGAATCTATGAACAGTGGTCATCATTAAAGAAAATCAGATTGTCTGATTGAAAGTAAAAGTCTTCAAATTTCGTTGGTCTTTGCCGGAAAGTACATATCCCGGTATCTTTATCCAAAATATTCCAACCTTTTGGTCCTAATGCCAATAACTTAGATTGCTTTTCGAACACATCAAGGTCATGTACCAGATCATTCAATTCCGATTGGTTGATAAGGTGAAGTTCGTTGGTTGCTTGAAAACTAGGATCTGTTCTTTCTTCATCATTTGCCAACACGTTACATAAACCTACGTTCATTTGTTTCTCTTCTTCCTCTAAGTTTCATTAGTCAGGTATCGCTGGACGTTCATTTGTTTCTCTTCTTCCTCTAAGTTTCATTAGTCAGGTATCGCTGGACGTTCATTTGTTTCTCTTCTTCCTCTAAGTTTCATTAGTCAGGTATCGCTGGATGTTCATTTGTTTCTCTTCTTCCTCTAAGTTTCATTAGTCAGGTATCGCTGGAATGGGAAATCCTTTAATGTGGAGCACTGAGCGTATTGTTGATGGAATATTGGAATAATGGACAATATTTCTTGTCTTAACTGTTATTCCTGCAATTTTAATCACACAAAAGTGACAGTCTGTAGAATGGTCATGTAGTTCTCTCCACGCCATGGGCACTGCGAATTTTGTATAATGTGATTTTCCTTTCAACCCCGTCAACAAGAACATACGTGAAGCACAGCAGACATGTGGCACCTACGGCTTGTAATGGTCACCTATCTTGCAACCAAAATATAGCTCAGAAGCAGAGTTATTTTGCGTCTTTGAAATGAAAATGTTACCTCATCGCAAAAATAACAAAAGTTACATGGATCATCCATACACTTTCGAAGCATAATTACAAAAACTGCTCACTGACATAATACAAATATTCATTGAAAATAACGTTTTGAAGAAATCATAGTTTTGGATGCAAGGAAAAACACTTCACAAAATACCACTTTACACATGCACTCACAATACACTCCAGATTATTTTTTTAAAGTACAGTTTCATTTCCATCCGAAGATGGGCGGGGCGCAGAAGATAACGCCCTCTCTGGGGCCATTAGCATCAATTTATTTGTAGGTCTATTTGAAGATGGGCATCAGGAATTTATTTTATTGCATTTTTTATTTATGCATAGATAAGAAGTACTTAGCATGGCATGTAATGTAAATGATAAAGTATAGTGCAGGTCAGTGTTGCCACAGTCCTAGCTCTGGAGTGGGTTGAAAAATAGTACCAAATTGAAAAAAAAGGACTGAATTCATTATTTTATACCAATGTAATACATGGCTCTATAACACGAAGCTAAAAGAGGTAAAAATCTAGGACACTCCCCTTCTTCCAAAAGCCCAAATGAAGAAAGTGCTCTTTTAAAAATATCCAAAAAGGAGGACCCCGAACAACCGTAGAAGTAGATGAAACTTTTCTTGCACGTAGGACAGAACAGAGGCCGCAAATTAAAAGGGAAAACAGATATCATCTTCGGTATGTATTGCAAGGAAACCAAACGTGCCTCTATTTCAAATTGACTAATAAACCAAAATATATATATATATAATGAGGAATCAACCATTTCCGTGTTCGTGTGTAAACAGTACGTTATAAAATATTAAAATATAAATTATTGCACCACATAAATTAGAGACCTACTTGAGCATACGCTGGTCTTCTTCAGAATATTCAACGCTTAATTCAACGTGTTTGTGCTTCTTTTTGATTTCAAGCTAAAATTTGCACCACTCTTCTTCTTTCATGCGCGGCGCGGATGTGCCCATCTAGCGTCATTTGTTTCCCGGTATAGTTTGAATTACAAATTCTCCACACAAAGTTCGTAGCGTCATGCGGTGCAACGTCACAGAATGAATAGTTCAACAGCATTTTTTAAGAGTCCAACACACAGTTTGAGTAACTTGAGATGTAGGAAAAACCTTACTGACACATTTGAAAATGTGACAAGTATTTGTTAAATGGTACTGAATTGGGTAGAATTGAACCAACTCTCTCACAAAAGGGGCTGAAAATGCTAGTGTGATACGAACGGGCTAGTGAATGAGTAAAAAGGGCTGAATTGTACCAAGTGTGGGAACACTGGTGCAGGTGCAATGAACTCATGAACGTACGATGTTATTATACTGTAGTCGTCAAGCAAGAAATTTTTCAAAACAAGTAGTGTAAGTTTACTAACACAAACTAAACAACTTGTCTCACTCACTTTTACAGAAATTAACACGGAAAATACCAGGAGAAATTCTAAAAAACCGTGTAACGATGAATTAGGAATCACTTACCATAAAATATATTTTACGCTCTGTTTTAGAACATCAAATATCGTATTTATCAATATACAATAAAGTTAGTTAATATGACGAACTATTGGTCCAACGATTTCCATATATTTCTTGTTTGGCCTGCCATCTGCTGGGAACTTGTAGCGTTGTGTACAATTACAGTTTAAACCATACAAACGAAAAATGTAGATTACAAAAAAAGTTATTTTATCGAATTTCACGCTTCTAATATGAGCGAATACTCAAATCAAGAATTTCTGAATAAACCCACATAGGACACGGACGTCCACGCGACATCCGAGACTGATCCCCAATAAACAAACGGGATATCCCAGGATCATCCGAATTTGCTCCCAGCACATCCATAGGACTTCCGAGGAATATCCAGATATCCGCTATTATCCTGGAAAACGGGATATTCAAAGGGACCTAAAAAGAATGTCCACTGCTAAATAGTGGGATACTATGTCCGCGTGGTATTTCCCTGGGATCTCTTGTTCCATCCGGGACGTCCCATGGACATCCTATGTGGAAATCCTTTAGGACGTCCCATGCAGGACGTCCACGGGATGTCTACTCATTGTTCCGATAATCCCGGGAACTATATGGGATGATTGGGATCAAAATGGGACGTCCTAGGGACGTCGTGTGCTATGGGAATAGAAACAAACACTTTAATGCTAGAAATGGTCCCATTTAGTAGCCGAATCTTCGAAAAGGCTGAAACATTTTATCGATTACTTTCAATTAAGAAATTATGTATGCGTACAAGACTTCTTACCTGCAAATTAAATGTATATAAAATTAAATTGAAATTAAAATATTACAGAATTTATCGAAACCATGTCCTTTATCTTATTTTTAATCAATAGTTTAAATACCGAATACCATAACTGTAATTTGACTAAATCCTCAAATTTGGCAGTTTCACACATAAAATCGTCGAAATCGGTAAGATAGAAATCGCTTTCGTTTCCTCATTTAAGTGTTAAACAAGTGTTCAGTTATTTTTAATAGGAAGCTCATATACTTCCTATTATCTTTCTTCTTTCCTATTACCTTTATCCTATTTTCTGCTTAAGAGTCTAAATCCCGGCGAAATTAAAATACCGCTAATTTTACAGTAATCATGTGATATCGTCAAATAGATAAAACATGATTGAAATATGGAACAAGAGCGCCCTAGACAATATTATTTTGCGTGAGGTACCGTTATCACAATTCACCTAGTGGATTTCCCTTTTCAGCTGTTTAGAAACGCGAAAATAAATGCCGATTTTCAAAATGGCTCGAAATCGAAAGCAGATTAGTGAGTCGTGATAACGGTTTCTCATGTAAAATAATATTGTCTAATGCGCTCTTGTTCCACATTTCGATTATCTGTTATCTATTTTAAGATATCACATAATTACTGTAAAATTAGCGGTATTTTAATTTCGCCGGGATGAAGACTCTTAAGCTTTACCTTTCTAATGTAACACACTTCAGTCTTGGAAAAAGAATACGTCGTTTCGTATTCTTTGTTTTCATGGCAAAATAAATTTTGTCCTAATTTCATGCTTCTAGCAATAGTAGCATGTTGGTGAGTGAGCCTTTTTTTATTCTTTTATATAATACTAGCGTCAGTTATCCGTTTCGCTGGGTTAAAGTAAGAAAAATTAATAATTTGTTTCGTTAGTCAGTCTGTTTTTACTATTACTAAAGAGCTCTCGGACAGACAATGTTTCTTGTCTTAAAAATTAAATATTACTATTTTGGGCTGAATTTGAATTTAAACGGCATCGGTGGTGTCACTGTTCTTCGCAGCGATCCCGAAAACCATGGATTCAATACTAATATCGATAATTTTCGATAATTTTTATATATATATCCAAGTTGCGGGGCTGAATTTAGATTTAAACACCATCTTAAGTGTCACTCTTCATCTTAGCGACCACAAAAACTACACTGAGAAAAAAAATGTAGGTGGCATACTTAAAAACGTAGGTTACATTCGTAATTCCTGTAGTTTCTGGACTTAACGTACAACCGTATATAACATCCTGCAGCAAACGTATAGCTGAAAAAGTATGCATTATACGAACTGTCCGCATAAGTGCAATGACGTCATTCGTGTGACGTCATCTGCAGCAACAAGTATATACGGAGGTAATATCTAGCTTTGTGACGTCAGGATCGTATGTAGCATGTGGGTTAATAATGACGACACTCACTGACTATCAGGACGGAGCATAATTTCAAGAAGTATGCAATATACGTTCTGTACGTGTGTTTCTTGCGTTTAACCCCGAGACAGCATCTATATTGTAGACTTGTCTACTTGTGCCCCGTACGTACGACTAGATACAGTATACGTATTGTACGTATGTATTATACAGATTTTCCTTATGTCGCACACAGCTTGTCCCGATACAGCATACAGAATATCCGTATGCACCATACAGAGTGCACATATGCAGCTTACAGACTGTCTGCATGCAGCATATAGATTATACGTATGTCGCGTACAGGCTGGCCATATGTAATGTATGGATTGGATGTATGTAGCTTATAGATTGTCCATATGAAATATGCGGATTTTACCTGTATCGCATACGTATTGCCTTGTTGTAATATATGGATTGGACATATTCAGGATCTAGATTGTACGTATAGTGCACCATTATTGAAGTGCTGCAACATAGTGAGAAATGCATGATACATTCTTACTGTAATGTTGTCACATATTGTTTTTCTCTGTATGGAAACAAAAATAGCTTAAAATATGGTTGATCTCCTTTGTGCCAATAATAATAAGATTAAAAATTTACACTTTTCAATCTTAGTTTGGAGCAGTGAAACTGTCCAGAGAAATGTATTTACCTGCAGGGTGTAAGTTTGGACTTCCTGCTAATTCTTTGGAAAGCTACTGCAAAGCCAAGGTTGAAAAGTGGCACAAGCGTTAATTTTAAAATTATTGGCACAAAGGAGGTTAACCATATGTTAAACTATTTTAGTTTTCATACAGAGTAAATCAATATGTGACAATATTACTGTAAGAATTTATCATACCTTTTGCAATAACTTAGTTGCAGCACTTCAATAATAATGCAAAATGCACAGCCATGTACAATCCTATGTTCAAACTCAAACAAGACTTACGTAAGTCATTTATTAAGCCGTTATCATCCATTGTTTGTACAGTCACGAAATTAAATATTTTTCAGTTGACAAAATTTGTTTTCCTAAAAACTCAACAATAAATTAACCTATTAGAGTACCGACTTTGGCAGGTTGTCAAGAATAACAACAAAAAGATCCAAATTAATTCATTTGTTCCCGAGCTATTGGCAAAATAAAATTTGTCAACTGTCAAATACTTTCTTTTCCGTGTGTACTATATAAAGACGACTTTACCTCATTCTTTTCCTTAATAATATCCTCTTCCAAAATGCAGAAGTTGTTACCACAAGAGGCGTGAATAGGATTTTCCAGAAATAACTTCTCTGCACATTTTAATTAACAGATAAGTTATTTTTTAAATGACGCTATAATTAAAAACATGGTGTCAGCTGAAAACGTGTTCCCTCACAAGATGATTCCTACACAGTACTCGCCATTAAAAATGAAACTTCAAGGAGACAGGGTAGCTACGCCAAAGTTCCCAAGCCGATATCTAATAGTAAGTGTCAACTATGCTTAACCCTTAACATACCAAGCGGGGTACTCTAGGGACCCCAGAGAGTGATATTTAGTGATACTGCCGCAATTATAAGAATCAATTTATTCTCAATTTTTATATGTATCCTGCAACCCTTTGAGATATTAATTACATGATTAGATCAACGATTAGTTTCTTTAAAAAATACAAAAAATAAAAACACATTTGAAAGTGTAAAAACTCCATTGTTAAACCTGTGTTTCAGATTTACGAACACAAAAGTATAAAATTGTATGAAGAACTGAATAGTGCTCAAATATACATAATATTTGATGTCAACAATGTTCATTTAACTTAAGTATGCTTCTAGACATCCAAAAAATAATAGTTGGAGTAACCCTCTGCAATACTGTGTTGAGAAATTAAAATAATACTTGGGGTCTCCAGAAGACTCCAGCATGGTAAACAACTTTGACGACTTAGGTTTGGTACGTTAAGGGTTAAACTTATCGCTGTATTCGCTGTGTGACAACGTGGTGACAAAGGAGCAAAACTGACCCAACATTCACAACCAGAACGACTGTAACACAGCGAGACATCGAGAGGATGTTCTCTTCTGGTATGGTAAGCCATGCGTCTTACGATCCAATGCCACAGCTCATCAACTGTAGCTGGCGGAGTTCACAGGTATGAGAAGCTGTGCTGCCATCGACCAAACATATTTATCCTTCCCTGCTCTATACATTCTGCAAATTTGGACTTTCCTGGATGTATCCTTCTTAGTTCAACATTTTAAGTAACGAGCAGTGTAATAGTCTCATACATTATTTAAAGAAAGAGCGATGATTCTCAGAACTACTCGGAAGTTTCTAGTTTACAATTTTATATGATATAGATATAGATAGATATATAGATAGATATACAATAATTTAAAACGGTTATATCAAAGTTTGCAATTCAGAGCACAAAAAGAAGTATAGCTCTCGGAACACTGATTATACCCAGATAATACCACTAGTAAACTCAACCACACTCAGTAAAGTTAGTTGCTTGGTATTGTCTATGAGGCAAAGATCATCGTATCTCATTGCGTGTAGATTTTTGTATTTGTTTAACGCTAAAAATTGTTTGTCGCTAATCGAACCCAGTAACATATATATACCGACAGGACGTACGTTAGTCACAAGGTTACATGAGTAAAACACTAAATTATTCGATTGACACTTGCGGCCTTCTCAACACTAGAGAAAGGTACAAAGTGATTAAATAAATACGAAACATAGTTCATACAAAATATAGCGATGTATGAAGTCTCCTTTTCATACAATTTGGATAAAGGATACATCTGTAGAGAGCAACATAAATGATTTCTCTGGATAATTTGGATTAGTCCAGAACTCGAACAAAACTAATTTTGAAATTCGTTGTTAAGTCCAACATTTTTTCTTTCTTTCTTCGGATTCTCAATAAAGTTGACTACTGAAAAGCTGAGTTACAGATTTTATGTTAAAACATGTTCACTATACCATTGCCTTATTCACAGAACAATACATTAGTTATTAATGTATGTCTGAAATAATAGTGCTTCGTGCAGATTTACTTTATCCAATCGGAATTGCACAATGATAAAAAAAAATGTTGCAAGGTATAATGTTCTTATTTACAGAGAAAAAGAGTTGAAAGGACTTAACGTAACAAACATTTTCTTTAAACAGACATACATTTATTCTAATTTATGGAAGAAAGAAATAATTTGTGGAGCAGTATATTTATTAAGGTTACATATTCGTACAAAAGAATGTGAATATAATCGGGTCTGTCTTCAGAAAGGACGTGCTTTTAGCCACAAAATACACTGCTTCTTTTCGCTGTCTTTCATGCAGAATCCTGGTTTTGTTTTGATGCATGAAATACCTGAAACAAAAATCAAAAAAATATTTAAAATGTTACATTTTAAAATATTTAACATTTTTTAAATTAAATGGACAAAACCTGGTCGGTCGGGTATGGACTTTTGGGTTTTTGGTAGAAAAACGATTAATTAAAAAAAAGTGTTTATTGATGCTGAACAACTCGAAATGTATTACTATGCAAAAGTAAGTGGGTACCCAATGGCGTTCGAGGTACCATGCGGTACCTAATGTCTGCATTTTTAGATATGTGGAAATATATGTCTCTAAAATGTAAAGAACTGATATCTGTTTAGTACAGAAAACCGCAACTCGGTAAGCCTTATGGATACCGAGGTATGGGAAAATAAAGAACAACACCATAGAAGTGTGAGGTTTGCGTACTAGATTGTGCAGTTTCGAAAACGTAATTACTGAGGGCTAACAACAACCTCAAAAGTAGTTTCAATTCAGTACACTACACACACGTCCTTATGAGGGCTTTCGGGTACTATGGCATTCACAGACCTCCCATTTCTAAACATTCTAAAATATATTTTAGTAAACTTATAAAGAACGTTACAGGTGTGTGTTTACCGAAACCGCAAGTCGGTACGTTTAACAGTTACCGAAATATAGTGAAATAAATAGGAACACCATAGGTATGTGGGGCTTCCATACTTGACAGTACAGTTTAGAAAATTAATGAAAATATGACTAATGGCTATCAAGATATTGTCAAATAAAGGGAGGACCCACACAGTTACGGGGTTTTGGTGTTAGGTGGTAAAATTTCCGAAACTGGTCATGAAATCTGAATAAGCACCAGTAGCAATTTCATCCTAAAGTAACTGGGTATTTCCATGGGGTTTTAGAACATCATGGGTCTAAAAAGATTAAGTTTTAAAAGCTTTGGAAAATATAATTTGACATTTGTAAAGAGTATTAGAAAAGAGAATAGAGTTACCCAAAACTTCCAGCCAGTACGTCTTACAGCTAGAGAGACACCGTGAAATAAAAGAGTATTAGATCTTGAAATTTCATAAAACAATTTTTGATCTTAATAAAAGTTAAATAAGATGGTACTTATATGGGTGAAGTGAGTACCTCACACTCGTCAGGGCAATTCCGATCGAAAGATTAATTCAGCTCGAAGTTTTCTTCGGGTAAATCCAAGCGTGATAATTCCTAGCGTACAAAAAGAATGAAAATTCTTTGTCAATATCTAATATAGCAACCGAGATATAAGTAATTATGTATTTTATGACGTCGTAAAAATGGAGACCCACATGGATTTGTACTGTTGAGTCTTTGCTGTAAGAAGAAGAAATTTCAGAAAACTACCGTATATACCTTAATAGACAATTAAATGGGTGCAGGCACGGTGGCTAAGTGGTAGAGTGCGTATCTTTTGTGTATTGGGTTCCTGGTTCGATCCGCGGCCAAGTCAGTTTGTAGTCGACATTGTATTCGTGGGTATTCTCGGGGTACTCCCGTTTCCTCCCACCTTTGCACTCCATCAATTCTATCATCAACATTCATTTGCCTTAATTTCATTTTAAAATTAAATGGGCAGTTAAGTGTGATCGTATCTCTGTGGATTAAGAGAATACTCCAGTGTAGTTTCTGCAAAACATACTAGGTAAACACCCCACCAGTAAGTTACTGTGTTCTCACTGATTTAATTGTCTATTAAGGTACAAAGAGTAGGTTTTTGAATTTCTTTCTTATAGCAAAGACCCACAAGTACAAATCCTTAAAGATCTCTATTTTTACGCCATAAAACATATGACTCGTTATATTTTGATTACTATATTAGATATTCACAGGGAATTTTCACTCTTTTACACAGCTCGATGAACCTTTGGAACTGCCTGAAGAAAACCTAGAACTAATCTTTCCATCGAAATTGTAATGAGGTACTCACTTAACCCATAGATGTACCATCTTATTTAATTTTGTTGGGACCAATAATTTTTCCGAAGTTTCAACATCTCATACTCTTTTATTTCACGGTGTTTCTCTATATGTTAGATGTACTGGCTGGAAGTTTTAGGTAAACATATTTATACTTATATATTTCTAATACTCTTTACAAATCTCAAGTTATATTTTCAAAAGCTTTTAAAATTTAATCTTAGTGGACTGTAAGATGTTCTAACACCCCATCGAAATATCTAATTACTTGAAGATGGAATTGCTACTGGTGCTTATTACTTTTCCATGACCGGTTTCGGAAATTTTATCATCTAACACGAAAATCCCATACCCGTATTGGTCCTCCCTTTATTTGACAATATCTTGATAGCAGTTAGTCATATTTTAATTCATTTTCCAAATTGTACCTTCAAGTATGCAAGCCCCAGGCCCGT
Organism: Thermobia domestica; assembly: GCF_964235325.1. NCBI lineage: Eukaryota > Metazoa > Arthropoda > Insecta > Zygentoma > Lepismatidae > Thermobia > Thermobia domestica. Next base: position 44,615,225 of record NC_137469.1, read on the forward strand.
AGCCAGCCCAAAAATATACGGGGGGCCCGGCTGAAGTTAGGGGGGGCCCGATCCAACCATATGATAGTTCATCACCATATTATAGTTCTTTTGCGAGCCTACTCTAAAACTTTTAGGAGGCCAGCAAAAATATAGGGGGGCCGGGCCCCCCTAGACCCCCCTGGATACGGGCCTGGCAAGCCCCACATACATATCGTGTCGCTCTTTATTTTCCCATATCTCGGTATCCCTAAGGCTTACCGAGTTGCAGTTTTCAGTAAACAAATATCAGTTCTTTACATTTTAGACACATGCATTTCCATATACCTAAAATGCAGAAATTAGGTACCGCATTGGAACCCCATTGAGTACCCACTTACTTTTGCATAGCAGGGTAAAAACGCCAGTGGTTCTCACTTTAAGGTTGAAAACATACTATTTTGTCTCTTCTCTCAGCATCGTGAATCTGTCGGAGCTGTACCATAGTTGAAAAGACTCACTGATCCTTCCTATAATGACCATGTAGTCAGAATTCAAAAAGGAGTAGCCGTTGAAGGAAAAACAATATTTTAAAATCCTTGCACCAGTAGTCGTCACCTTAAAATCAAAATGTTCCAGTAGTAGTCAGAATTTTCTACCAGTGTTCGTCACTCAAATAACTTGACATAATTTATTCAGAAACGCACTGTTTATCAGTTTAAAATTAAAAATGAAATGAAATCTTTAAGTTTAACGTCCCACGATTATGCCGGTTAGGCTAAAGGAGACGGTGATAATGAGAGATGAGTGAAATGGTGGAATGAAGAAAGTGGGAGGAAACGGGAGAACCCCGAGAAAACCCACGAGCACGGTGTTTGTCCACCACAAAGTTCACTTGGCGGGGGCTGGGATCGAACCCGGTACCCCAAGCACCAGAGGTGAACGCTCTACCACTGAGCCACCGCGCCCCCCAGTTTAAAATTAAGAATAGAGTATAAAGTACTAATCTTAATAACTGTGCATCACTTTTGACACTCAAGAAAGAAAATAAAAATGTTTTTACATACTTTTTAAAGCAATTTCAGTAAGAAAAATGTTAACTGAATTCAAAAGTTAATTGTATATTTTTTAACGTTAAGAGTACAATATTAAATACTATGTTTAATAACTATAGTGACTTTAAGCACTCAAAAATGAAAATAAACATGTTTGTACATACATTTTTAAAACAATTTGAGAAACAAAATAAGTTAACCGAATTCAAAACTTAATTATACATCACCTTAAGATTAAGAATGGACTATAAAATACTGAGGTTAATAATAATGCATTACTGAAGAATGAAAACAAAAATGTTTTTAACTACCTATATTGTATTTACATGTTGTTATTTTTCATTAACATGCTTTTTGATAACGCACGATATGGGCTAGGGGTGCGCACGAGAAATGATTTGAGACTGTCACCTCTCGCAAAATGTCGCGAAAGTTGTCTCCTCTCTAAACTGTATCTGTTTCTATTGGAAGAGCTATGTCTCGTCTCGAATTTCGTAACAAAAATTCTGTCTAGTCTCGTGCCGTGCGCAACCCTAATCAGGCCATAGACAAAAACTTCATTTCGGAGGGGTTTCGATAGGGCTTTGTGATATCCAAATTTTGAAATAGATAATCGATATTGACATACTATTGAAACTTGTTCGAAATATCAAAAAATACAGCAATATCAAAATATAAGCAATATCAAAAATCGAAAATATAGAAATATGATAAAGATCAAAAACATCGATATATCGGTCAAAAATTTCGATATCGATAGTTTGATATTTGAAAATATTAATCGTTCGATCGAAATATCGCACATCCCTTGGCTCCAACTGTTACCACCTTAAAAAAGAATGTGAAAATTGCTAACTACCTAGGTAATCTGTAAGTACCTTAAGACGGGGCTACTTTGCACTTCAGGGTTAACTTCGCACAAAATACGAAAGAAGTTACACAGTCTTCCGTCGGTAAATCCATGAACTGTAAAGAGAAAGTTTCAACTGCCACCGTAAGATAGAACATCTAACTGAATTTTGGCTATAATGTTGGCGGTTAACATCAGTTCTAATTACCTGAAGGGTTTGTTGTAGAGGTATGAAAAGCACTCACTGTAAATGCAGACAAAATTTGGAAGATATCACCTACAAGAATTTCCGTCAAAGTTAAGTCGGTTTCGTAGAATTCTACTGTGTATGATGGGACTTCCAAGCAATAGTTGAAACTGAAGTGTGAAACATTGTAAAGTCATAGAAAAAATAACACTGGGAGAAGGCTGTTTTGAGCCTCAAATCGTAGTTACTTTGCACCGGGTCAACGTAACCCCTTAAATGGGAAATTCTTACTACTGGCACCTCCTGCCGTCTAACTTTAGGAAAATTTCCTCTTTAGGTAGATGTCGGAATGGATTTCTTGTTGGAAAATAAATTACGAACAGCGGCGGGTTCAGAAGAATAGTTTGAGAGGGACTTCACACAGAAATACAGTGAAACCTCTACTAACGGACACCTCTGTAAAGCGGACACCTCTCATAACGGACATATTTTGTAATCCCCAAACACTGTAATAGGAAAACAACATGTTGACAAACCTCTCTAAAGCGGACACACTAGTACGGACACGGACAGTCTTTTCTGTCTCTTATAGGTATTATTTACCTCCATATTACGGACACTTTCTCTAGAAACAAGTTGAAAAGTACAGAAAAAATACATTTTCAGAAATGCATACATGTATCACCAAGGAAGCATTGTTATAACATTTTTCCTCGTCAACTGGCTGTTCAGAAACTCAGATGAAGCGTCTTTGTTTAACAACACCCTCATATCCTTTGCTTGCATTCCACTCCCACCCAACCTGTTTTAGAATCAAAAGTGATTAACAGTTGCCTGCCATTTGGGATGACACGTCATTCTACTGTTCCGCTGGAATCAAGCAGAAGACATGTTTGGTATTTTTTGGCCGCGTATTCGCATATTGTCTTAGTGCCTCTATTTGTAGACGGAAATCTTTTTAAGTCATTCTGCATCGAATAAGCAATAAGGTGTAAGTTGTTGTGAGCTTTCGAAATGCCACGAGAAGCGCTAATGTTAAAATCGAATTGATTGAATTTTCGAAGAATACTGAGGTGTGCGAAGGATAGCTGAAAATTTTTGTATCGGTAAAACACAAGCATCTGAGATAATATAAAACCAAGACAAGTTAATAAAGTTGTTGTGTGAAAATGACGTTGAAAATAGTGTCTCATTGCTTTGAACAAAGTTGGTGTGCAAGTGAATGTTTTTATAGAGTGCGGAATGAAAAAAAATTCCTGTGTTAGGGTCGATGCTAAAAGCTAAGAATTTGGAGGTAGCAACAGAAATGAATGTTTCAGATTTCAAGGTCTCCAACGAGTGGTTAGAGAAGTTGCGGATTAGACACAAAATTTCTTTCAAAGCGATTTGTGGAGAATCCGCAGATGTCGACATGCCCACAGTCATAGAACGGTTTGATAAGTTACCTTCAATAGTTTGTAATTACATATTACCTTATTTACTAATTTACGTAAGAAAATATCGACACCTCTCTAAGACGGACACCTCTCTATAGCGGACAATTTTTGATTCCCCACGGCTGTCCGCTTTAGAGAGGTTTCACTGTATTTCGTTTATTTAGAAATCACTAGACTTTTTGAAGGGTTTGACGGGCATACGCATAGGAATGACTAAATTAGATTTTTTAAAAAAGAAATCCTGCAATTTGGGTGGGCTTCAGCCTGAAAGCCCCAAATCCCGTAAATCTTCCACTGATTACCGTTGAGATGATATTCTTGGATATAAAGAGCAACCAAGGCAAATCAGTTCACGGAGAGTTTTTCTGTTTTTCAGTTGCCATTTTGTGGGTCATGCTAAACTATCAGAATGTGGCTTTATTTCGGTACCAGAAAATACATAATTTTCTTTACAAATATCGATAATTCATACTAAGTACTGATACCGGTACCATAATTCCAACATCAATATTTGTAGACTGCATGCAGTTTTGTGTAAAAAGTGAAATGTATAAATACAGGAGAGAAAACATTGCAGACAAACATTATGTTAGTATGTTGAACATACTTTTTTGTATGTGGTGCAAAATATCTTCATCTATGGGGTTACTTTGCACCAAAGTTTATATGAAATGAAATCTTTGAGTTTTACGTTCCGCGATTTTGCCGGGTATGCTAAAGGAGACGGTGATGATGAGTAATGAATGAAATTGTGGAATGAAGAAAGTGGGAGGAAACGGGACAACCCCGAGAAAACCCACGCACACGGTGTTTGTCCACCACAAAGTTCACTTGGCGGGGACTGGGATCGAACCCGGGACCCCAAGCACCAGAGGTGAACGCTCTACCACTGAGCCACCGCGGCCCCTCATATAGAGTATCTACAAGTAACAATATGTTGTAAAAAAAATGGCCCGTCTGGAGGTCATGTAAGCTAAACACCAATACAATTGTTACAGATTTATTTACTAGCACTGTTTAATTATCTACGGTGCTGAACATTGCAACATCAATATCATTATGTCACATCCTTTCAAAATTATGCTAACTGCAAAGTAGACCTGCTTTGCTTCGTAATGTCCAAATAGTTGATTACTGTGCTCGAAAGCAGGCAAGTAGCATACAAATTTATGATGTTGAAGGCGTTATTTTTCACAGGTATGGAGAAAAGACATGAAAACGAAAAATAAAAAGAAATCTTTGTTTTACGTCCTACGGTTATGCTATGTATGCTGACAGTCACAAATGAGTATTGAAAATTGATGATCTTGGAATACGATTTGGTGGAATAATGAGGGGGAAAAATAGACATTGATTAAATATAAAATTGAAAAGAAATAAGGGCCTGACGCTCAAATATTTATCTATCTGGCAGCCATATTGATCCCTCTAAAATATCATGAAGTACTTGATTGATTCTAAACCCAATAATAGTAATAGTAATTATAACAATAAACACAGATTATACCTAGATATAATTTACGCACCTTGAAGTCTAGAAATTAATAATTGCAATCCTCAGCATTCCAATAGAACTTTGATTTCTCCAAATGAAGATTCGGACATCGGTTTTCTTCTCAAGCAATAATGGGGTACAATAATCAGTTGCAGTCCAAAGCCAAGTCACTAAGCATGAATATAAAAGATTTTGTGTTAAATATTTCAATGTAAATTTCATGAAATAGAATTCATTAGTTAGTTACATACAAACTCTTACGCATGTAAGTCAGAATCTACTTGTAATAACTTGTAAATTTAAACAAAATTATACTACAGTTATAGGGACATCAAACATATATTCCATAATATATATAGGGTGTCTCAAAAGTCCCCTGGCATAAAGTAACTCGGTTATTATCAGAGTTACAACAAAATGTAATTGGGAAACCGTCTCCAAATATGATGTTTTTAATGTAAGTTGAAAGAATTTTCGAAATCGGATGAGTCGTTTGGCTGTACACTCTTTATGCGTCCAATGTTAAATGAAAATGCAACGTTGCCATTTACCTGGACCCACAACATAAGTAAATGAAGTTACTGTCTTTTACGCTAACATGTCGATGGCCCATTTCAAACAGTAACTCCATTCACATATGTTGTGGGTCCAGGTAAATGGTAACATTGCATTTTCATTCCACATTGGGCGCATAAAGAGTACAGCCCAAACGGCTCCTCCGATTTAAAAAGTGTTCACGTTAGATTGAAAACAACATATTTAGAAATGTTTTTTCCTCTTACATGTTGTTGTAACTCTGATAACAGAGTTACCCTGTGTCAGGGGACTTTCGAAACACCCTGTATACATCATACGAAGTTCCTTTCTAAATTCTACACGGGTGTAGTTTAATTGAATGTGAGATGGATGATACATTAGGCCGTTTGGGAATACTCACACAGATGGCCGCCATTTTGGATTAAATTTGTTTGTTATAAATTGGTGGGTAATGTGATATATATATGGCCACGGGCTAGAATTTTCTCAGTATGTCAAATATGCAATCAGATTCCATGGAGCTTGATTTGGTGAAAAGTTATTGCCAATTGAACGTTGCATTTACCTCTTTCTTCTAGATGTAGAACCATACCGTTAGCACGTAAGGAATGTATCGAAATATTCAAACTGTGGGGCGGGAGGAGTGCCTGTGCAGTGGTTACCGATTGCAAACAGAATCATCCACAATGTGACTGTGTTATATGTTGCAGTGTCACAGTAATTAACTAAATTTGAGGAGACGGGCACATTCGTGGACATACGTAGCGGACGATCGTAGACAGCTAAAGATGAAGCAACGCCTACGGCAGTGCTGACTTCCTTCTCGATGTGGCCCCAAAGGAGCACACGTCATTTATTAATGCAATGTGGGTTGAGTCATAGGGTCTGCGCGTGTAGAAGTGCATCCGTACAAGGTGCAAATGAAGCAACATCTCCACGAGAACGATCTTGATCGCCAAGTGCAGTTTTGTGACCGAGTTATCGAGTAATTATGGTTAAACTCTAACATTTTTATGCAAATACTCTTTTCAGATGAAGCTGACCTCTACGTAAATGGGAAGGTTAATAGGCAAAACATGCACAATTGGTCACCTGACAACCCCGCGTGCAAGACTCCTCCAACATGACCAGCGCAAAGAAAATTAATTATGGTGTTGGCAGACAAATGAGGAATACGTCTAATCAGTCACTTTTTCATTCCATAAAATTAACTGCGGAATAATACCTCACGCTCGTACAAGATAGATATTGCGAGCTGCGATGCCCGAGGATGGTACATTCTCGCAGTTTTTTCAACACCATGGCGCTTTCTTCATTATGGGATTCATGGTGCGTCACTACTTGAACAATTCCCTAGAACATGGGTTGATCGACGAGAGGCAGTTGAATGGCTGCCCGATCACCGGACCTAACGCTGTTCAATTTCTAGCTTTGTGGACATGTTAAGCCTATGGTTTGTCCAGTAAATATTCATAATTTTTATCATCTAGAACAAAGTATCGCCATCGTCTGTGCATGAATTTGACCCTATATCCTACTTTGTGTCCACATTAATTGGAAGAAGCTTCTGCAAATGTTTATTGCTCAGTAGGGACATGTGGAACATATACTATAACCAGGGGTAAAAGTGGACCTGAAAAGGTGGGGGGACGGTAGGTAGCGGCATCACTCCACGCCGTTCCTCCTGCCTATCTTTGCCCATTGTACCATTTTAGGGTCTGGGAGACGCCGTACATGTTTTTTTCGAGGTGAGGAACTCCGTCCTCCGCGTTCCCCCTCGCTTTTACCCCGACTATAACAGCGAAATGTGTTCGAAGTGGGAACAATCAGAGGCGGTGCGTTTTATTACGATTTAGACTCGACATACCGGCTACCTAAATGTTCAAATGCAGTGAAGTGTGAAGCCTACAAGATTGCATTTCTATTTATATAATGTCTGAAAACCACTGGAAAGCTTCTTTAGTTACGGAGAAAAAATGGAGAGACTGATCCATTCATCGTGAACAACTTTCTGAAAAAAAAAAAAATAAAATAAAATAAAAATAGCCCCTTACCTTGTATCAGAAAATTATACACGAAAGTGCTCAAAAACCGACTTTTAATATTAACAATTTCCAGCGGGAAAACTCCTGGACCAAACACTCGAATGAGGGGTATTTCAAACTCCCGTAAGATCCGCCCCCACTGCAATCCCCTAAATCCGCCCATGCTCAAAACACGACGCTTATAAGACTTCAGACAAGACGACACATACCAACATACGAAAGAAACAATTCAATATGGCACATCAAAATATAAACTAATGAACTTCTTTGAAAACACCTAAATTTACAAACAAAAGGTAGAAAATGGTAAAAAATGTCAGTATTGTCAACTTAGAAGTTACTTCTACATAAGAAATAAAATCTTTGTCAATGCGTATAAAAATGGATTTATTAAAGGTATTTAGCATTTATTCTTCCGTGAAGGTATATCTTGATCACTAAAAAACCAGAAACGGTATGTCTCTATCACTGAAAAAAAAAAAAAAAAACAGAAGGGTATGACATACCACTACATATAGTCTCACTTGGTTCATTGCCAATAACATTTCACCAGAATAAGTTACATGATATCTGATTGCATATTTGACATCCTCAGAACATTTTAGTGCATGGCCATGTATCACACTACCCACTTATCATCCGTATTAAAATTTCGAATCTAAGATGGCGACCGTCCGCGTGATGTAATCCGAAAGTATCCCTCTGGGCCTAATGTGTATCTCTTATCTCGCATTCAATTAAACTACATCCCTGTAGTTTTCAGAAAGGATGACAAGGGACTTCTGATGCACCCTGTATATAATAGTTGTATCAATAATGAAGTTGGAAATATGTGATCTAGTTCGTTGTTTCCAATTTAACCTAATGTTTTGCTGAAAAGGGAATATTTGTTGAAATCTGAGTTTTACGTGCGACGGGTATACCAGCTAGGCTAAACGAGACGCTGATGATGGTATAATGAATGAAATGGTGAAATGAAGAAAGTGGGAGGAAACGGGAGAACCCCGAGAAAACCCACTCACACGGTGTTTGTCCACCACAAAGTTTACTTGGCGCGAGCTGGGATCAAACCAAAGACCCCAAATACCAGAGGTGAACGCTCTACCACTGAGCCATCGAGGCCCGACAGGAATATTTGTTGAAGTCTACTGTCTTCTTCAGTACCAAGGTTACACAAAAATGAGAATATGGTTTTGATGGAATTCGAACCAACATTATATGTATACTCCCTCAGCGAGAATCAAAGCTGGCACCAACTTTACATATGCGCGCGCATTGTATGTTACTTATATAGCTCACAGAGCTATGGGCGAGCAAGCAAGGCACGTGCCCCGGGCGCGTGGTTGGAGGGGCTACTAAAAGAGAGGTTATATATTAGTACTTTTCCGTTTTGGTGTTTAATACTTTTCATCAGAGTGCGAAATCATGATATCAAAGTGGGGGAGACTGAAGGACTGAAGAGAGCGAGAGAGAGGAAAAAACAAAAAAAGCTGCGCATTTTTACACTTCAAAGAATTGTAGTGAAATGAGAAGGTCAGAATTCAAGATGACATTCGGATGCTTGGCACGAAGAAAAACATTGCAAGCAATTTTGAAAAAAAAAAACTTAAATAATGTGATATATTTTGTAGGCTTTGGATATGTATGTTTTAGTTGGCATCAACAATTATTGGTGTGCTTTGTCACAATTGACAGTTTAGCGAGAGACTACGCTAACTGACAATTTTAACTTTCTGAAAGAAAAGGAAACAAATGAAAACAGCACGTTACAAAGGATACGTCTGATATTCATAGTTTGGCTTAGTATACAACAGGGGTGGATCCAGGATGGACTACTGGGGGGCGGTGGGTTGTAATGCCACTACTTACAAGTTATAGCTACTTTTAAGAGATTCAACTCTGGGTGGGTTTATTTTATATTAAAATTCACAAAGTTTCCTCTTCTTGGGGGCGATAGACCCTCCCTGGATCCGCCCCTGACTCAGGACAAGCCACACCGACAAGTGGTTGAGGCAAAGGTCAATTAATGACATTGGTATGCTGTTCCGTCAAAATCTCAATCTTGACCTGGATGTAGGTTAGCCTGGTCTCTCACTGAACCCCTCAATTGAATGTTTAATATGTAAATTAGGCACTCCTACATCACAAACAGTAAATATAACCTACCTTATTCTACGTTTTTAAATGCATTTCTACAACTGATTGTAACTTGAAAGGTTCTCGTGAAGATTAGCTGGCGGAGGTTACCTAACATAGCCATGAGTTATCAAATTAACAGTTGTGATGATAATGATCCTGAGGTTAGGTGTTAAAATTGGACTCGAGAGCGGAACAAGGCCTGATCTTATTCGTGTCTCAGACGGGGCATGGAATGGAACGAATATGAAAATAAGGTTGCTGTAATAGTTTTCCACAGGGCTTGTAAGATTTTCGAAACACTTGGTATTTTTTTTTATCAAGACTTGACATTTTTTTAAAAAAAAATCAAGACTTGGCAATTTCAAGTTTCATCCCCCTCCCAATCTTGTAATGCTCGCTACGCCGCTGTAAGCAATATATATTTCCGAGAATATTCGTTGTTCATCTGTTTCCGCTGGGTTACAACGTGGTGAGCTGCATATGGGACTTTTAATAGTGTTATTATAATGAGCAAGAATTGCAAATTATGTTAATGTTCCTAAAAGAGGGAAATTGAAAGAGAAATTAAATTAAAAATAAATAAGGGAGAGAAAAGTAATCACTTGAAAATAAAAATAAAGTCGTTGAGTTTAATGTCCCTTGATTATGCTGTTAGGCTAAGGGAGACGGTGATTAAAGCAAGTTAATAATTATGGAATATTTGGTGGAATGAGAAAGTGGGAGGAAACCAAGTCCCCGAGAAAACCTACAAGCACGTATATGAAAATGAAGTAAAACATACACTGGCCTATGCTTTCTTTGTCTAGCAGAGTCATAGTTTGGAATCGAAAATGTGTTTTGAATCCTTGTATTTAGAGACAGAGTGTAAGTAACGAAATCACTTAATACATCCATTAAGATTTCGGAAAGCGAAATCTAAATTTAGGTAAGCTAACTCCATGTACTAACTGCTTGCATCCGCTTCGTACATTGTTCGAAGGGTCACGAAGCAAATCACCTCATTTAGTCTACACATACCTAGTACTATTGTTAATTACCTGCTTCGTTTGGGTTGGATCATTCTAAACTATTTTACTGGTAGCATATATTCGTTCCTTTAGCTAGGCTTTCGTAATGGAAGGGGGGTGCGTGACTTGAAATACTGTGGTTACAACACCAGGGGATCGATCAATCTAAACTATTTTACTGACAACATATCCATATTGATTTGTTAGGACAATAAAATAAGGATAGGCCCTATGTTAGTACGTATTTTAATTAAAGAATTATGAAGAAATCTAGCGTAAAAGAATAGAAAAAAGTATTAACAAAGACATAGTCTTCCGAGGTCATTCGAACTCGGTTCTTCTCGTCTTCTTTCTATTTCTCTTATCTTAGTTTAATGCCGTCAAGGATAGCAACGAGATCTCTTTCGGGAGTAAAGACATCCTATAAAATGGATTAGTGTTGCCGCGAAATTCAAAATGGTTCATATTATTGGTAATTCTGGGCATTGCTTAAGTTCTAACTGACAGGCTATCTGAAAGAACCGGTTTATCGATCGTCATTTTAGTCCATAGGATTACTGGCGCAAATTCCGGGGGATGAGGACATGTCCCCTCCAATCTTAGAACTGGGGGGGGGAATTTCCCCTCAATAATCCGATTTGAAATGCAATTTTTGGGGAGAAATGTGATGATTTGTGTCTGATTGCCACAAAGGAAAGTAAGATGAAATTATGTACCCACCCCAGAATAAGCCCCCAATCTGCCCGCCTCACAATTTTGAAGACAACTCTGCTCCCCTGATCCTCCGCAGCATTGTTTTTCAACTTCATAAATATTTTGAACATCCTTAAAAAAATTATGAGAACTGTCTTACGCGTCCCTCCCAATGTTGAAGACAGATTTGCGCCGCTGCATAGAGTTAACATGGAGCTAGATGGAATTCGGAATGTTCCGTTACAATAATATCCAATTTCAACTTGATCCCGTTTCCCCGTTTCCTCCACACAAAGCTCCTCGTAAGAAAGAGTAACCAAACGCTTATTGTAGCTTTATATTTTTGAGGCTGATTCATCTGTTTCATCTTTCCTTAATATTTTTCATTTCTGGATCCGAAGGGGGGGTCTGGACCCACCCCTTGGCTACGTGCCTGCTTCCCGTAAAAAGCTTCATTCGAACCCTGAATCAAACAACTCCATCTGTAAAGCAGTGCTAAGTTGATTTTAATATCCTTTTCTGCAACGAGGCTGTATGAGACGTGGACTTACTGATTAACATGGACTCCGAACCACTCCCGCCGGGAATCGAACGCGGGTCTTCCACACCAAAGGCGCGTACGCTAACCGCTTAGCCATGAAGGAGCTCATCTCTAAAGCAGTGTAAGCAACACAAAAAACAAACACAAACACACACACACACACACACACATATATATATATATATATATATATATATATACACTAGAAGTTTGCGCAATTGGGGATCAAAACATTCTCAATGAAGTATGAGAAATAGTAAACGTCAATCAAAGTGGGCTTCTGCTTATTCTTTACTTCGTTAATACTTAATTCCTTCTAGAAATAGTGAAACAATACTATGAAGTCACAGTACTTAAACATAATCGAAAGAATAAGACAAGGAAACAGAGTAAGTTCCAACTGATTAAACTAGTCATATATACTATACCTAACTGTTACATTCTATTTCTTACCATATTACGAAAGCGATATAACTTTTTTACCAGCGATAGAAGCTGGACGCAATCCAATACTGCAATTTAGACGCTGTAACGAAAGCTGCAAGTCAAACGCCTGACACTCCTAACTCTTCAAGCTGTGTAGTAGGTGGTTCAAGCGGCCAGCAACTTATGTCCTTGAAACTAAGTGCTAGTACCCAAATTAATGCCAAGGTACGATACAAACACCCCAACTTGCCACAATGACGTCAACACAAGGAAAAAAAGAAAAACATCTAATTTTTGGTTCCAAAATTATGAAACAATAATAATAATGTTTTAATTCTCAGTAACTCAAACATTAGTTAACTAGAGAACATAACAAGCAAAACAAAACAAAACAAAAAGAACCTTAAAGGTGAGCTCTCCCTGACCGCTGTTTTTAAATTTCAGTGAGGCTGTAAAATATGTTTTGTTTTATTGTTAAAAAACAAAAAGAAAAAGAAAAATAAAGAAAGAAATGAAATAAATTTTGTTGCAAATGTAAAAATAAGTTTTCTAGACACAAGTGGCTCCGCGTAGCGTAGTTGCTAACGCTCTCGCCTTCGGTACGAACGGACCCAGGTTCGATTCCGGTAGGGGCACTCGGTCGAAAAAGTATCAAAAGCTTTTAAGTCCAGCCATCCTGAATGAGGCTTTCTTGGGTTTTCCTCATTTCACACCAGGCAAATGCCGGGTGGTACCCAACACATAGGTCCCAGGCCGTTTGCTTCCTTCCCTTTCCCTGGATAGTGTGCTCACCGAGGGACGTCATAACTCACATGTGACGGGCTAACAAGGTCATTGATGCCGAAAGCCCAGAAATCTAAATCCTAAATCTTCACTACACAAGAAAATGTTCGCGCTGAAAACGGTTTCTTAGCAATTATGTTAAGCAGTCCTGTAGTAAATCTCCATCAAGTAATAAACCGTCACATATAAAAAGGAATGAATAAACACATAACATTCATTTTGCGTACATTGAAATGTAAAAAGTTACAAAACATTAATATTCAAAGATTTCTCAAAATTCAGATTAACCCATTCCTTTCTCCTCAACCATTAACGAGTTACAATAGTAAGAATTGTAGTCATAAATCACATTACTTGTTTAGTACTATATTAAAGCAAGTTATACTAAAGGAATATATAATTAATATATATATTTAACTAAAGTGATAGTTTACTATTGCACTTACCCAGGCTTTTGTTTCCTTCCGCTCTTCTTTTCCGTTTGTAAACAACCTCGTTTATAAACCAACTCGCAAGCAAACGACCGTTGTTTCATGACGTCATCTATGGTGCAAGAAAGAGGAGTCTATAGGCGGTCAGGACCTCACACACAGATGGACATATATAACATATAGCTGAAATATTTAACATACGTATACGTATGTAAAATACAGAAGAGTGTTAGATGTCAGACATCCTGCAGCGACATGATGTAATATCTAAGCGGGTAAAAGGCAATACCTGTGTAGCATATGGATAAAGTACGCTCCGTACAGATTTCCTTAGTAAACATAACGAATCCTTGTATTTGTACAATATACCGCTGTCCGGATAATTGATTTTTCTCAGTGTATGGACTCGACCCTAATATCGGTCATTTCCGATCATTTTTACGTAATATCTCCTCCTCACCCCACTAAGTTGCACGGTCAAAATGAAATGATAAAAAAAAACATTCCAGGCCTGAAGCTCATCTATGTTGAAAATTTGATCGAGATCGGTTGGGAGGTTCAAGGGATATGAAGTCACAAATATAAACTTTCATTTATATATATAATACCCTTTGGCTAGCTGGGGGCTCCGCCCCAGACCCCAGCGTTTGCTCGGCCTACGGCCTCGCACCTTCTAAACACACAATTCAACCGAATTTCAAGCTACTTTTCCTATTTCAACTATCTAAAAGATAAGCTTTTGCATCCCAAGAAAACGCCCATTTAAAAAATAACGTGAATTTCTTTATCCCGCTTTAAATCCCTTAAAAACTAAAAATATTCACTTTTGGCAATTTTCTTGTAGATTAGTCCCGGAAGGCTACAATCATGCAAATCATCATTCTAATCCTACCGGAAGTGCCTAAATATTTGGGGTGTAGAAGATGTCCCATATAAATAACATGAGAAAGATTTTTCGGTTGCCCATAAAACCACTCTACAGTTGAATTTTTTTATTTTTAGCAATTAACTTAGTTAACGCTAATTAAAACGTATAAGTATACAGAATTTCAAGTTTTTATTTCAATTCCAAGTATCTAAAACATGAGATTATAGGTCTAAAAAAACACTCATTTAAATAACATGGGGAAATTCCTCATTCCTCTTTCAGACCCCCTAAAACTTAAAAACATTCACTTTTGGCAATTTTCCTGTCGGTTAGTCTCGGAAAACTACAATTTTGCCAAATTTCAACTTTCCACGTCAACCGGAAGTACCCTTTTAATTTATGTCAGCTCATGTAGTTTTATATATAGTTAAGATATATATATATATATATATATATATATATATATATATATATATATATATATTATATGTGAAAGGAAAACATTCTAAACCGCGTCTACACACAATGATAATTAAACTTATCAAATGCAATAACTGGTGCAATACTGATCAATGGCAGCCAGAAACATATCATGGATTACACTAATAGTTGCCATAACGATGAAGCGTGTTTGCACATACACACATACAAAGCATTATGGTCTATTTGGTTGGCCAGAGTAGTTCATGGGCTCTTGCAAATGGAAGTTTTTGATTTTTTTTTTTTTTAGCATACATAGGTGAGGCCAATTGCATGAGAGAAAGATAATAAAGAAGTCATATTCTTTTAGGTTTCTTTAGTTAATATGGTATTGAAATACTAATAAAATTTGCTAAGAAGTACTGAATTAAACCTCCTGGCTCTACAGGCATGAAAGGGTATTGTCAGTCCAATAGTTTACGTCCATCTGAATGATGAGTGACCAAGGCGCATCAGTTCCCAGACGCTATTATCTCTGGCTTTCTGAATCCGAGTTCGCTACCTCTTAATTAAGGTAGCTTCCTGGTTGCTTCCTGTTTTGGTCGATACTGCTTTTAGTGCTCCCAGTGAGAATGAAACTTTGCATACCGAAGTCACTCACCCTAACAATGCGGCTAAACAGGAGGTTGACAAAAATAATAATAACAATAATAAAATTGAGACACGTGTTTTCTTTTTGAATCCCCTCTATTGACACCCACAAATAGTAAAATTTGATGCATATTTTAACGAAAAAGAGTTTATAAAAATGAAGAATACAATATAGAACAAATTTTCCTAAATCTTGTATAGAGTTAAAGGTAGTAGGTAGAGCTTATAGAAAGTGTTTTTCTTTAAATATGTCTGATTGTTTGGATAAAGCTTGTTTCTCGTGACAAATCATATCTATAAGAGACCTGTAACATTGGGATCAGAAATGGAACTTACTATATGAAAGCAGAATCCATTTTAGTATCAGTGAACTAAATGGGGATTGTCTGAGCCGATTGAGAGTCCTGTCTACGCCATTGATACTAATACATCATCAAGATTGATACATTTACCTAACTGGATGCAGAACAGATGCTTCATTTAGCCTACTATACTGCCACATAACAGTGTCTAAGAGTGATCTTATTTTTCTACGATTCTACTCAGTTTTAGCACGTTTTTATATATTTAAAAGGGAAGCCAAACTTACTAAAACATTTATTTTTGTATGAATAGTTTATTGGCACATCCTGTGGTTCCTGTAATTCTAACTTTGCTTAATGCCAAAGGCCAATTTTAACTGTTGATAATAATAATAATATGTTTAACATATACAGTATGTAGTCTACGCATACTAAGTTATTAATGCTTTCACATTTTGTAACAAGATTTTCCGGTAAGCTTTTAATATGTAAATTCCGGCACTTGCAAAAAGTCATGAGCCCTATCAAGAAAAACTTGCTGGGTGTACCTCTGTTTCTGGCTCAGCTATCCTTTACACGCCCGATAACCAAGTCTCTGTACTCTTTCAATTTCTAAGGTATTGACACATTTTGTTTAGAAATACTATGGTAATTATAATGTAATAGTGTATTTCTCTGCTTTGTGTAATAGCGCTACTGGCATTGACTGGCCTAGAGATCAATCTGCTAAAAGATGTTGCCGTAAAGAAACATGGGAGTTGCGGTTCCAATTTCCTTTCCAATTCCTGCTTTGCATGTGCTCAGCCTGCAGATGCAAACAAATAGAACTTGAGCATGAAATATTACATCTAATAGAAAACCTATAAAAACCTAACTGTGGTCTATAAATTGAAATGACTTATATAATAAAATTGCACTTTGTTATAGAATACAAATGTTAGAAATATAAAATTCTAATATCTTCGAAATTCACATCCGATATCGTTGACTCTCATTTCGAAAGTCGATATTAGCTTATCGTAACTTTCTTAAGACTTCATATAATAACAAAACTGTAGGGCAAAACTTAATTTGCAAAAGAAAACCAAGCCGCTATTCAATGATTTATATTTTTATGTCTTGCGTATTTATGCAACAACAAGGTTATGAATGACACGAGAAACTGTTTTGCAGGGCTTCGAACTGCCGCCGGAACTCTTGATTCCATAGCAGTTTCAGATCAACCATGCAATATCAACCATTAGAGTGTAAGCCACGATAATTTGCCTCCAAGTAATTACAGAACCATGTTACCAGCTACGAACAAAAAAAAAAAAAAAAAAAAAAAAATGCTACTCAAGTTTGTATCAAGGATGCTGTACTCGTAAATCAGGATTCTGAAACAAAGATTACACGTACATAAAGCAAGCAATCAACGTTTGAGTCTACGGAGAAGCAAGATTGAATCTGAAATTAGACAGTCACAAACATCTATCAAAGGAACAAGTAACTGATTGTTTTGAATTTAGCAACAACTGTCACCACCAAACCTGTATGAAAATTTAACCATTGTCTTAAGCGGTGTGATCCTAAATAAGAATAAGGTTGCTGGAAATCGAAATTGGGGCGTCAACGTCAAATCCGAGAACTCTAAGGTTATAAAAATAACCACCTATAGCCACGATACTATTATCCTATATCGGAGAGTACACCCATCGATAACATACACCCATCGATACATCTGCCATTAACCTGATCAAAATGATATAATGAGTGTAAAACCCCGTTTGGAGTTTCCGGAAAAATCGAGTAAAACTAGCATTTATTTTTCGTAAACCTAAAAATTGATGGTGTATGACATAATCGCATTAATATTAAGAGTGAAACTAATTCTGAGGTATATAATAATCAAGTTTTTTAATCATGGCATCAACAAGACGATAGTACGCATCTTGATTAGTAAGACATAGCTCGCAATTATGATTACTCTTAAAATTTATTTTTTTACCTATAATACTGTCAATAATATAATAAATAATAATATTATTTAATATCTATCTAGAATGAATGGTATTAAAATAGCATACCTAATACAGACGGCATTTCGGTAGGAGGTACAATGATTAGATGTATATGACACTTGTTGCAGAATCTGAAGAGAAAATAAAGATGTTAGAGAACTTGAAGAAGGGCTTGAATATGGGATGAAAATAAATGCTAGAAAGATAAAAGTCATGATGGTTGGAACGAAGATCGGTATCAAATATAGAAGTGAGGTGGGGGAGAAAATGTAGCAGGTGACTAGTTTTCGAAAGTTGAGTAGTATTATTAGTTGAGAATATGAAGTGTAAACGTGACATAAAAGCAAAGATATGAATGGCAAAAGAAGGTTTTAGGAGCAAGGAAAGTGTATTTTGTGTTGTGGACCTTGAATAAAATGTTGAGAAAAAGAATCATAAAATGCTTCGTGTGGAGTATAGTATAGTACTGTATTGGGCAGGAACATGGACATTACGTAAAAATGATGAAGAAACGACTGTAAGCTTTCGATGTGTGGGTGTGGAGAAAGAATGGAGAGAATTAGGTGGGTCGAGAATTAGGCGGGAAGCGTATCAGAGGATATTAAAAATGGCGGGGAAAAAAAGAACAATTTTAGATATTATTCAGAAGAGAAAGAGATACTGGTTGGGACGTGGGCTAAGGAGAAACTGTATAATAAGGGACGTGCTATGGAGTATTGTGGAAGGAAAGAGAGGGATAGGGCGAAGGACGATACAATTAATGGACGATATCAAAACAGAAAAATTGTACGTGAAGACGAAGAGGTTAGTGAAGACCATGAACCATGGAAGCTTCTCAGCTGTTGCAAGTGATCTGCCATCTATGATGATGATAACAATATAATACTGTGCGAAAATATGATAAATATGAATGGATTGGTAACTTGAAGGTGAATAAAATAACATACTTGGGAATAAAGTGTTATATATTCTTACGGTTTTATAGCGCTGAGAGATGCGTCATTCCTTGTCAATGATAACTGACACTTTTCTTTCGCTGGAACAGACGTTTATTTATATTGTACTTTATATTTTAAAAAACGTTGTGGCACAAGTAGTTCTAACAGCGAAGCATATACTATTTACATGTGAATGTACTATTTTACCAGTAACTAACAAAGGAAATCAATATTAAAATAAATGTGAATATACAAATCTCTACTTTATTTTAGTAAACAATTACACACAACACAAAATCATTACTATTGAAAAAAATGTCAATAAATGCTTCAGCCGAGATAAAGCTAATCATTCTTTTTAATCCTTTTTAGACTGCCGAAGTTTTCACTCATTCTTTCCGCTACTTTCCCAATAAGCGAGGAAAACTGAAGACTGATAAAAGCGAGAAAGAAAGAAAGAAAGAAAGAAAGAACGAACGAAATGGTAAATGAAAGAGAAAGAAAGAATGGCTAAAGGAGAGAGAACGTGAAAAGATGTCCACACAAGCAATAACTTTGGTAGGAACGCAGCTGCCCCTATTAATTAGCTGAATCAACCTCATTAAACTCCAATTCGGAGACGAAGATTAATGGATAGAATGGTGGTAGGGGCGCGAGTGGGTTGGAATGGGGGCCCTGTAGAAGGGTATAAGACTGGGCAGCGAAGAGATGAAGACAAATAGAAAGAGATAAAGAAGGAGCGGAGAAGAATGTAAAAGTACGAAAGTCCTTAATTACTAAAGCTTCTCCCGGCATTCCATTTTTTTAACGATCTTATTCTAGCTTCCGCTGTTTTACTCATATCATCGTCCAACGAGGAAAAATTCTTTTAACCCTTCCATTTTTCCTAAATTTTCTCTCTCTCTCTCTCTCTCTCTCTCTCTCTGCCTTCAGGCTTATTTACGCTTATATACCTGCCTTTTCTCTTGAAGAAGATAGAAACAAATCCACTTAATACACATCCAACGGCAGGATCTGAAAATAGAAGTAACAAAAAATTGCATTACATGCAGGTGCATTTAAAGTGATTACGTATGATGACGTAGAGTAAGGTTCTAACTAAATACAAAAAGTAAGTACCGTTTCATAGAGTGAAACTAAGGCTCCCAAACTATGTAAATTCAATATTCAAACTTGAATTAGTATATCTGTAAGTATGCAATGGAGTAATAAGCTCAAATATATATATATATATATATATATATATATATATATATATATATATATATATGTATGTATATAACCTGTTCTTTGGACACTGAATCCATATCAAAAAGCCATTACTAGCTATCCATTAGTGCTTTTGTTCATGGCGATAAAGTTTGAAACCAAAAATCGTTAATTTGACCACTTCCGGTTTGTATAGAAGGTTAAGGAAGTAGATAGAATTCTCGGTAACCCTTAGTGCTTTTGTTCTATGGCGATAAAGATAGAAACCAAAAATCGTTCATTTGACCACTTTCGATTTGTATAGAGGGTTAAGGGAGTAGATAGAATTCTCGCTATCCCTTAGTGCTTTTGTTCTATGGCGATAAAGATTGAAACAAAAAATCGTTAATTTGACCACTTTCGGTTTGTATAGAGGGTTAAGGGAGTAGATAGAATTCTCGTTATCCCTTAGTGCTTTTGTTCAATGGCGATAAAGATTGTAACCAAAAATCGTTAATTTGACCACTTTCGGTTTGTATAGAGGGTTAAGGGAGTAGATAGAATTCTCGCTATCCCTTAGTGCTTTTGTTCAATGGTGATAAAGATTGTAACCAAAAATCGTTAATTTGACCACTTTCGGTTCGTATAGAGGGTTAAGGGAGTAGGTAGAATTCTCGTTATCCCTTAGTGCTTTTGTTCTATGGCGATAAAGATTGAAACAAAAAATCGTTAATTTGACCACTTTCGGTTTGTATAGAGGGTTAAGGGAGTAGATAGAATTCTCGCTATCCCTTAGTGCTTTTGTTTTATGGCGATAAAGATTGAAACCAAAAATTGTTGATTTGACCACTTTCGCTTTGTATAGAGGGTTAAGGGAGTAGATAGAATTCTCGTTATCCCTTAGTGCTTTTGTTCAATGGCGATAAAGGTTGTAACCAAAAATCTTTAATTTGACCACTTTCGGTTTGTATAGAGGGTTAAGGGAGTAGGTAGAATTCTCGGTTTCCCTTAGTGCTTTTGATCTATGACGATAAAGATTGAAACCAAAAATCGTTAATTTGACCACTTTCGGTTTGTATAGAGGGTTAAGGGAGTAGATAGAATTCTCGTTATCCCTTAGTGCTTTTGTTCAATGGCGATAAAGATTGTAACCAAAAATCGTTAGTTTGACCACTTTCAGTTTGTATAGAGGGTTAAGGGAGTAGATAGAATTCTCGTTATCCCTTAGTGCTTTTGTTGTATGACGATAAAGATTGAAACCAAAAATCGTTAATTTGACCACTTTCGGTTTGTATAGAGGGTTAAGGGAGTAGATAGAATTCTTGCTATCCCTTAGTGCTTTTGTTCTATGACGATAAAGATTGAAACCAAAAATCTTTAATTTGACCACTTTCGCTTTGTATAGAGGGTTAAGGGAGTAGATAGAATTCTCGCTATCCCTTAGTGCTTTTGTTTTATGACGATAAAGATTGAAACCAAAAATCGTTAATTTGACCACTTTCGGTTTGTATAGAGGGTTAAGGGATTAGGTAGAATTCTCGGTATTCCTTAGTGCTTTTGTTCTATGACGATAAAGATTGAAACCAAAAATCGTTAATTTGACCACTTTCGGTTTGTATAGAGGGTTAAGGGAGTAGGTAGAATTCTCGGTATTTCTTAGTGCTTTTGTTCTATGACGATAAAGATTGAAACCAAAAATCGTTAATTTGACCACTTTCGCTTTGTATAGAGGGTTAAGGGAGTAGATAGAATTCTCGCTATCCCTTAGGGCTTTTTTTCTATGACGATAAAGATTGAAACCAAAAATCGTTAATTTGACCACTTTCGCTTTGTATAGAGGGTTTAGGGATTAGGTAGAATTCTCGTTATCCCTTAGTGCTTTTGTTTTATGGCGATAAAGATTGAAACCAAAAATTGTTGATTTGACCACTTTCGCTTTGTATAGAGGGTTAAGGAATTAGGTAGAATTCTCGCTATCCCTTAGGGCTTTTGTTCTATGACGATAAAGATTGAAACCAAAAATCGTTAATTTGACCACTTTCGGTTTGTATAGAGGGTTAAGGAAATAGATAGAATTCTCGGTATCCCTTAGTGTTTTTTTCTATGGCGATAAAGTTAAAACCAAAAATCGTTAATTTGACCACTTCCGGTTTGTATAGAGGGTTAAGGGATTAGGTAGAATTCTCGCTATCCCTTAGTGCTTTTGTTCTACTCTTGAAATGCTGAATCGACTGAAACAAATCACTTCTCAATATATTTTACAGTTCTTGCTATAAAAAAAATCTGAAACTAAAAGTACCAAAAAAAATCAACCACTTCCAGTTTCGATATGGTGTTGCGGATTGTGATTATATATACGATTGAAACGTTGTGTCGATTGCAAAATTCGTTTGTCACTACCCGTTAACATTTCTGTTCAATTGGGATAAAATTTTGAAACGAAATGGATAATTTGAATCACTCCCGATTCGAACAGAGGGTTAAAGGAAAAGATCGAACCTGTTCTTGGAAAGCTGAATCGATTGTAAAAACCGTATCTCGATATCTTTTACCATCTTTCTTCTCTATGGAAATTTGTAATGAAATAGACCGTAGTAGTAGTGTTTAATGGAGTGTTATTGCTTGTGACTATATATTCCTTCAGAACTTGCAGAGATCGATTGCAGAGATCCATTTATCGCTATTTACTATCGTTTCTGCTTTTTGGTGATACACTCTGAAACCGATAGAAGCTATCTTCCTGTTTTAACAGACCGTTAACAGAGATCTTCAGAAGCTAACAGAGATCGCCTATTCTTAACAAGCTATATCGATTGCAAGTTGTATCGATTCTATTGTTTTTGTTTTACAGAAATAAGTATCGAAACATGAAATAATAGTAACTTTTAACCTCTTCCGGTTTTGGTAGAGTGTTATGGGTGGTCATAAGTTGTCTTTAGACGCTGTATAAGAGGCGGATCCAGGGAGAGCGATCGGGAATCGTCCCCCCCCCAGAAGAGGAAACTTTCTTATTTTATATATAAATAAAAACCCATCTCAGAGTATGGAGCTCTAAAAATTAGCTCTAAGTAGTACTACTATTACAACCCACCGCCTCACCTAGAAGTCCGTCCTGGATCGTCCCCTGCGCTGAATCGCAAGTAGTTGGCAACTATACTAAAAAATCATTTCAAACAGTTCAGCTAATTGCCCGCTATTACGTTACAAACATGATCATTTTTATATATGATTTGGAAAATAGGGTAAATAGGTTAGATCAGCGTGTACTAACCTGGGGGTCGCGACCCTTAGGGAGTCGCGAATATAATATTTTATCGCGAATATTATTTTGAATTTTGTTCTGATAGGTATATTTTTATTTTTATACTTAATGTTAAGAGCAACAAAAATAGGTCTAATAATTATTTTCAACAGGTGGAGAGTTGTTTAAAAATCAATTTACATGAAAGAGCTACGGTATGAAACTAACGAGAATTGTATATTGAAATATCAGAAAAGAAACGCAACAAAACCTGCATATTGAAATACAATTAAAATTGTTCAGCTAATGAGTTACCTGAACATGGCATTATTTCACTAGTGCGGCAACGCCCGGTTCAATCGTACATTATCGCACGCACATTATCGTCATTTTCAACTGATAAGCGATTTCTTGTCTTTGTTTTAATGCTTATCATAGAAGAAAAACACTCCAGCCAATGGTATTCATTTTGAAATAGTATGACCAGGGCCGGATTTAGCATTTTGGCGCCCCTAGGCCCAATAATTTTTTCCGCCCCCTAGTCTGGTTAAAGTTACTTTCCTAAAAACCTTTATTAAAAAATTATATCAGGCCTATATGTTAATTGCTTAAACACCACTCCAAGATGCAATTTTATCATTGGAAGTTTTTGAGGAATTTACTTGGTTCTGGGCTTAACAAAATACCGTTAATGTATTAACAAAAGATTGGAGAATAACTTTGGTTCAATTTAGCCATTTGGGCAAATAAATAAAAAAAAAACTCCGTAATACATTATAAAATAGTTTTAATCTCATAAACACAGCTTACATGAAGTATTTTGATAACGTGACACAAAAACTG
Source organism: Thermobia domestica (assembly GCF_964235325.1). Classification (NCBI taxonomy): domain Eukaryota; kingdom Metazoa; phylum Arthropoda; class Insecta; order Zygentoma; family Lepismatidae; genus Thermobia; species Thermobia domestica. The sequence goes on from NC_137469.1 coordinate 44,639,259, forward strand.
TTTTAAAGTAAAACTAGATATTTTGTATGTACAAATAGTAAATTGTACTAGTATAAAAAAATGACATTTTTGAGATCAATGTTGTAACGAAGTTGATGCATAATGTTGAAAAATAGTTTAACTTTACCAACAATTATTTGTTCCAATGAACTTCAAAATCAGAATGCTTTATTAGCCTAATTTTTTTTTATCAATTCAAAAAATATGTTAAGTTATGGCTATTTATTTTTATTTCTAGATATTTTTTTTATTTTTTTCTCTCGGTCGTGCGCCCCCTGGGAGCTTGCGCCCATAGGCCCGGGCCTACCGGGCCTATTGGGAAATCCGGCACTGAGTATGACTAATAGGATTCGATATTTGTAATATGAATGAACTGACCAAATTTGGTTTTAATCCCTTCGCTTTTAGGGGAGTTACTGATCCACTATATATAAGAAATGGATTCTACTATTATAGAAATAGATGGATATTGTGATATCTCCGCAATAGGCATATTAAAAATCCCACACAAGCTTATTGCAAACAAAAAATTATAATGGGGTCGCTGGCCAGAGGATGTCATAAAATGGGGGTCGCGATAGGAATTAAGTTGAGAACCATTGGGTTGGAGATCTGTCGTCAGTTGGGGATCTTACTCCAAGTCAGTACAGAAGGAAGAACAACTCAGTAAGACGGACTCCAGCCAGTAATAAGGGAGTGATATTATCCCTCCTTCCAGATTAATAAAACATGTTGCAAGAAAAGTCGTCAAAATTGTCTGATTTGTATGAAACATACTGCAATTGACAAATGGTAAGGTTGGTAAGGTGTAGAGGCCCTCTGAGGTATATATGGTATGTTTCATTATCAGATTTCTCCTCGCCTTTCTCAGGATCGGCGCCCACGGTAAGGAGAGGAAAATTTCAGAAGAAACGTTGCTTGCTTCTACAATGCACAATTTTGCTGGTTTTCTACTTTCTGTTTATTGGAGAAAATATTTGCTACAGACACGAGTTTACAGTAACACATCAACCAATTGTGAAGAGATCACTGTCTATATAGTTTACGTATGAGGGAGAAACGAACCCCATCAGTTGAATGATCGCCATCACTAGTGCTGGTTAATGCACTGCAATGAAAGGGGAATTGATTCCAATGAGATTTGCTGTAGCGATTTCTATCCTATAATTAAGAGATGGAGCTTTGTGTCATTTGACATGAAGTCAATGTTCCGTGTTACAAAGACAAATTGATACTTAATAAACACTAATGAGGTATCAGCTACTATATACATGGGTTAACCATTTAAGTAAAACAATTATCTTTTTAGCTAATTTTTCTAGGTTTGAGTTTGCTTTGTTTCATTTAGCACAGTAGAAAAGGTTAAAAAATGAAATATTACAGAAATGATTACCGTTCCTCACAAGGAACGAATTTCATTCAATTGTAATATATACCTTGTTAACTAGCGATTAACCTTAGGTTCATGCTTTCTACTATGAAGCTGTGACGAAAGGAAAAGTGAATCATATTTATCTCGATTTTTGAATTCGTTGAAATTCATCACGGTTCTGCATTTGCTTGATTTTTATAAATTACTACGTAAGAAGCATACTGATAATACTCTGGGATATCTAAATACTCATGGATTTGCTTGTAGAGCTCATGTTTTCGCTAGCGTTACGTGGATATAAGGAGTCAACATTACCCTTTACCTCTCAAAATGAAAAAGACTCATTCTCCACCTTGGAAGAACAATTTTAGTGAAATTTAAGCCTCTACTGTTCAATTATTGACGACATGATATCGAATACGATGAGTATGAAAAAGAATTATTGATTTGTAGGAAACTTAACCTAATTAATATTTAACCCATTTGTGCCCATTGTCGACATTTGTCGACAACCTCTGACGTCGACATTTGTGATGTTTCGGAAACTTTGGGGCTGAAATAAAAATCGGGGTAAACGCTACAACTTTTTCTAGTGTCGGTTGGTATCACTGCCTACGAATAGGTCAGCGACATCCCGCTCCGTGTCACGTGGTGTGTATTTTGTAAGAGATATGAAAAATAGAAACAAATATTTCGAAAAAATAATTTGGGCAGAAATGAGTTAAAGAACAAGTAACCAAGCCTTGTCCACGGTAGGGGGAGGCTAGAGAGGGGGCTACATTCTTGCGCTTGCTACTGGCCTGCAAGTAACCGGCGTATTTAATCTCTTGAGGTGTGTTAGAAATACTTCTGTTTTAAGTTTAGAAATGTTAAAATTACACTGTATTACTTCAATATTTAATAGGTACACATTATTTCGTTTTCAAAAATATAGCTTGTAGTTATCCTTATACCCTTCATTACATACTTGATTTAGAGAAAGTGTAAGTTGAACTACAAAAACATTAGATGCGTATATGCCTTGTACTCGCGTATACTTTCTATTATACACTGTATGTGGTCTTCTTTTGTCTATGTTTGCAGGCCGGTAGCTAGCCCAAAAAGTAGGGAGGGCCCGATCCAACCATACTATAGTTTATTTGCAAGCCTACCGTAAAAATTTTAGGGAGGCAGCAAAATTTTAGGGGTGTCCGGCTCCCCAGACCCCCCCTAGATACAGGCCTGCATGTTTGATGATTGGACATACAATCTTGTATAATTCTATTTCTCACCTTTACAGCAGACTCCGAATTCCAAAATTTAAGTTTCATGTACTTAAACTGTTTTATTTCATGTTCACATCTCCTTTGTTATTATTAAACCGTTTCGTTCGCCAAACTTTCTTTCAATATTTACTCTATCTGTGTGTGTGTTCGTTCAGAAGATATATAATTTCAAGAATTACTTGATGGAATATCATCAATTTCGGCCAGGTGTTTGGGGATCAAAAGTTAAAAATGGATATCGTTGATACAAATGATATTCAAATCGGAAATGTTGTACACTTCTGTTTACAAACATCTAGACTGTCTTCCAGAGACTAAGTCCGAAATAATTACCTAGATCCTATAACATAACAACAAACCAACGTTTAAACAAAGTTCCCGAGCTTTCAGTTACCCTTTTACGTTATACACTAACTCACTGGTTCTTATAACTATAATTGAGCCACATAAGATTACACAAATATTATTTTTTATTCCACTATTTGGATCTTTAAAGGTGAGACACTTCGAACATTCAAACTTACATTATTATAAGATGGCTTCCAGTACCACTTAGTTTATTTTTTGTTGCTACGACGAAGATCAACCCATCGTCCTTAGTTACACAAAAACATTCAATTATATATATTAGAGATATATAATATTATTTCAAAGATGATTATATTATTTGCGTCTTCTTCTTCTACTAAAATTGTCTGCCTTGTGCATATTTAGAAATCTAATATTGCCCAAAATTACAATAGAAAAAATTACAGGAAAAGAGAATTATCGTTGTATATTATGGCGCGCGAATTGACGGACTTTTCTTTTATTTGATTGACAAATAAAAGAAAAAGAATCCTGGACCGTTAGTTTTTTTTTTTTACATATTAATTATTTGTAATTTTTAGATGCTCCTCGTATATACAATTTACATTTCATATCACAATTCATATACATTATATTTATTTTTACATCAATACTAATATTATATTTATATCAATTTCATAATTAACTATATTCTTATATATTATATCGTCAATTATAGGACACGTCGAAAGTACGTTCCCTATATCTTACTCTAAGTCCGTTTTAGCCATAAAGATGTTTATTAACAAAATCAAAATTATTCGAGCAAAATTGACAAGAAGGTTGACAAAGATTTATGTTATGAGACTGGAATAACTCATAAGACATTACATTGTTTATTCTTTTAATTTCCAATGTAGTGTTCATTTGCTACAGCTTCAATATTACGCACAAAATCTCATTGTTTTAAACATAACATAAATATATTAAAGAAATACAAAAGGAAAGTGGAAACATTGATAATATTAAGAACAGAATACAACACTAAAACATACATTTACACGAATAGAGAAATTATCACATTAAATATGAATTTATAGATTAAATTGTTACAATTTCCGATATAATCAACTAATATCAAATTATCCACTTTTTACAATCAAGGGTTCGAATAATGGACACTGTAGACCCTGTATCAATTAATGCTTGAAAAGGAACTCCATTAATTTTAATAAGTATTCGCGCAGTACTAAATGCTTTCAGAAAAAAAATCCTCTTCAGAAATATCTACCCCCTCTATTTCATTGTCAAACATCCAAAAACAATTAGCAATAGGAATATATTGATAAATAACATTTATATCTAGAGTTTTAAGATTAGTTTCAAAATCAAAAGAAGATTCTAGTATATTCATCGCTGACGTGGTTTTGACCCCTCCACGTCAGCCGGATCTAGTTTAAATTACGATGGTCCACGCATTCTATATCACACTGTATTCCGCAATCTTGTGTTCTTTCTTGTCTACCGTATTTTGATTTCTGTTTATGAAATTCCTGCCATCTATGAATCGATTTCGAAATTATTATTTCTATTATAATTTCTGTTGTTATTTCTAAAGTTCCTGTAATTATTTCTGCATTAGATTCGGTTTTGTTACCGGTAGCATTTTGTCCATTCGTTCTACTATTAAAACAATGGTTACTATTTCCTCGTGGATTTGAAATATCTTCATGTTGGATACTTAAGTTACAAATAGAAGCATAATTGACATGATTACGAGTACAAGTACTCTGCCCTCTATTATTGTTTTGCATTAAGGACTGACTTTCAAAGTTCTGAACTATCATTACAAGATGGTTGAAATTAATACACTGTGCTGACATCAGCATTTGCTGTAACTTGAAAGGCAAGAATATACGAATTGAAGCTATTATGCGAGCCCCAGGATGAAACGGAATAATGGATTTCAGTTCATTGTAGGTAGATACTACAAAATCAGTGATACTTTTATGAACTTTAGGACTATAATACCTAGTACGGATTAAAGCGTCTCTATTAGCTAACATGAAATCATTCTCATAATTATATAACAGTGCATTCTTAAAATCAGAATATTTACGTAAATTACCTCGAATGGCTTTGAACCAGGTTAGACAAGAAGGCAGTAATACATGCGGCAGGATTTTTAAAAACTGATTCATCGACCCCCATTAACCCACACTCGTCTTTGAATTTTTTTAAAAATGTACTTGCAGGTATATCCTCAGATATTCCACTAAATTTCGTAAGGGATTTGATTTCACTAAACCGCAGAGTTTACCCGTGCCAGAAGATTTCAAATTCCGGGATCCCATACGTACAACCTTTCGATGCCGAGATGTACGGTTAGCTCTTCCTTCCTTATCGGAGCTGGCTTAGCTGTATCCTGAGGATTCGATATCTTCCACCGCCGTTCTTGCCGTAAACTGAAACTGTTCCGCACTATTAGATGGAAGACCATTCCTGTGATCAGTGTTACGTTCTGCAATAATGGGGAAACACTTTTCCTTAAGGGTGTTAACTTCCTCCTGTAACTCCATAATTTGGTTGGAATGTTCATTAACAACAGTTTCCATGACTTACACTGAATCCTGCACTTCTGTGAATCTATGCAATATCTGTTCTACTTTCCGTTCACTCAGTTCAAATTTCGCGCTGATTTGCTGGTTCATTGATTCCAACTTACTGTCAATTTACTGAGATAACTGTTGTTTCATTAGCTCCCATTTATTGTCAATTTGTCGCAATAATTGCTCCAACTTGTTGTTGTTTTGCTCGTTCAATTGTTCCAATTTGCTGTCGATTCGCTGTGACACTTCTTGGTTGCTCTGGTTCATGAGCTCTAATTGTTGTTGAAATTGGTTGGATTTTTCCTGATTACTCTGATTCATTAGCTCCAATTGCTGTTGCATTTGCTTTAAAACATCAGCTGTATTCTCAGGAGTTTTCGTCACAGTTTCCCTATTTTCGTTCCCAATTACTTCATTCATTGGAGCACTCATTTTAATGTTCCTATATATTTTAGTTCCACTTCGTAATAAAGTATAATTTACGTCGGGCTCAATTGTGAATGATTTACTATACTTCTAACCAATATCACACTTTCTGGCGTTCCGGCACCATTTATAATATAACAACAAACAAAGGTTTACACAAAGTTCCCGAGCTTTCAGTTACCCTTTTACGTTATACACTAAGTCACTGGTTCTTATAACTATAATTGAGCCATATAAGATTACACAAATATTATTCTTATTCCACTATTTGGACCTTCGAACATTCGAATTTACATTATTATAAAATGGCTTCCAGTATCACTTAGGGTCTTTTTTTTTTTTTTTTTTTTTTTTTGCTACGACGACGATCAACCCGTTGACCTTAGTTACACAAAAACATTCAATTATATACATTAAAGATATATAATATTATTTCCAAGGATCTTATAAATAGAGGATCTGCCCTTACAATAAAATCTTGAAGCCATACGTCAGTTTCGCCACCCCTACTTTGCCCACGTCGCCCAATAGGATCGCAATGTTTTGAGCCAACAAACATGGCGGAAACGAAAGTAGCCAATCAGATGATGTCGGAAAGCCAATCAGACGTGCCGATGCTCTGTTGTTTTTTGGCTTCATTATTTAATAGGATGAAGATATATATGGGGCAGATTCTCTATTTTATATGATCCTCGATTATTTCAAAGATGATTATATTATTTGCGTCGTCTTCTTCTTCTACCAAAATTGTCTGGCTTGTGCATATTTAGAAATCTAATATTGCCCAAAATTACAATAGAAAAAAACTACAAGAAAAAAGAATTATCGTTGTAATCTTTAATAATTCCTTTCAAATCTGGATTATTTTCCCTGCATTTTTGCCACTGTCAAGGGTGGAAATTGGATGATAATATTGCAGTACGCATATGAAACTTTTCGTTTTAGATAAACAAAAATATCTAACAACATATGAAATTTTTAAGTAATTTTAAGTGGAATATTTGATACCGGTGCATTATTTATGTTTTATTCTATAATGACGGAAGTAGGAGAAAATCATAACTGCATTAATCATCTGCTTTACGCGATTTGTTAATGGTTTCACTGTAAGTTTGACTGTCCCCAAAACATGTCTATGTCCAGTTTCCTTCCTTGCAGCCAAACTAGCGAATAATTTATGAAAAAAAAAACATCAATATCAATAGGGTTACAAGGAAACTGGTCTTTGTTTTTAAAACAGCCGGGGATTTCAAGAATTAAAGTAAAATAACATTTACTTGCAACATCAGTATTACAACCTTCATGTCAGAGTAAAGTTATCTTATCTTAGAATATACTACAGCAGAAAATGAACCAAATTTTGAATAAATTTTGCTGACCATAGGGCGAACTACTTTTCTTTCTTCCTTTGCTTTTTTTAAATGAACTCTTAAAACGATGTATTTTTTGTTTTAAGAAAACAGAGAAACACTTCTGTAATTTATCGTAGCCTTCGGCTAGCTGGGCGCTCCTCCCCTAGACCCACGCATTTCTTCGGCCTAGAATTTCAAGTTTATTTTCCTATTTCAACTATCTAAAAGATAAGATTTTGTATCCCATGAAAACGCCCATTTAAATAACATGGGAATTTCTTCACCCCTTTTAGACACCTCAAAAACTAAAAATATTCACTTTTGGGGAATTTTTCTTTGGCAAATTGTGTCGTTCTGATCCTGCCGAAAGTGCCTAAACATTTTGGAGTGTAAAAGATGACCATATAAAAAACATGGAAAAGATTTTAGATTTCTCAGTCCCCTATAAAACCACTCCAATGTTGGTAATTTTTATCTTTGGTGGTTTACTTTATGACAGTTGTGGGATTCGAACCTTGCATATCCTTGTTTGGGATAAGCTATAAGTCATGATTCTGGGTTCGCTCCTAACTTCCGATAAGGAATAGTCAAGGAATAATGAGATCGAACACCAATAAGAAAGAATCCACACTCACGCTCATAAGATTCGGGTGCAATAAATAACCACAAGAAGACTGAGTTTTGTGTGCCCACCGTCACTGGCGGGTCAATCACATTACGGCCACATCGGTAATATATTTCTCATTGATAACTTCAAAAAGAACACTTGTGGGAGGGGCAACTAACATTGCTGACACCGGATGGTTGCAGAGAAGCAGAAAAATATACCTTTGCACTATGCTACTTTCAAAGTATTTCACCTGTAACCTAATAAAATGTTGAGTCATGCACACAATATAGCAGAATACTTATCTTTTCACATAATTAACGAATAACACTAAAACCTATGCACAATAGCGCAATTAAGGTATTCTCACTCGATTAAAAGATAGCATACGCAACAAATATTTGGAGTATGTGTATATTAACTTTCAAAAAATTGTGAACACACTGATACAACGCAATCACAATATATTCTGATTTAAAAAAATAATAATGACGATGGCCCTAGAGCTCGATTACGACGCGCACGAAAACGACACTGCGAAACACGCACGAATTGGTATAACATTGGAATAACATAGGGAATTTCTTCATTCCCCCTATACACCCCCTAAAAATAAAATAAAAAAAAATCACTTTTGGCAAGTTTCCTGTGAGTTAGTCCCGGAAAGCTAGCATCATGCCAAATTTTAACTTTCCACATCAACCAGAAGTATTCCTTTCTTTTATGTCAGTCGATGTAGCCTTATATTGTAGTTAAGATTATAGGATATAATACAAAAACATGTCAATCTCTATGTAACGATATTTCCTAGTAGTACATATTCAAGCTAATACGTGTCACTAAGTGTTTCTCTGGTGCCAATAAATACCGCTAGCATGCAGTAAATTTGCAAATTTAGAACTATTGTAATTATTTAATTGCAACTTTAATTTTATTGTTTCAGCTTAACGCTCGGGAATTGAAAATGATGACGCTAAGTATGGATTTTGGTACCAATTAATTAGGACAAGTAAAGACTTAAAACTTTTACTTATGAATGATTTTAACCTATGTTCTGTGCCCATATTGTTTTCTTCATGCTCGACCGCAGTCATGCAAATAAATACATGTTTCTGATTAGTTGTAGTTTGCTATTTTTCCAAACTTTCTGGTGCATGTATTGTATATCATAGTAATAGAAGAAAATTGCCACAAAATAAAAATATAAGTACGAAGTGTGGCAATTAAATAACGAAACGTGTCAAAAAAAGTGATGCATTGCAAAGAAAGTTATCCCCTTCAATATACTCCCCTTCCCCTATCTATACACGGCTGCAAATGTGCCTTCCATTGTTCAAAGCAATGCTGTAAGTCATCAGATGTCACACTGTTCAACAATTCTGCCGTTTTTCGTTTCACCTCTTCCACAGACTGAAAATGTGTTCCCTTCAATGCACTTTTCTCTTTTGAGAATAGATAAAAGTCAGAGGGAGCCAGGTCTGGGGAATACGGAGGATGATCGAGCACACGAATGCGCTTGGCTGCTAAAAACTGCTTCACAGAAAGGACATTATGTGCAGGGGAATTGTCTTGGTGAAGGATCCATGCATTGTTCTTCCACAAATCCGGTCTCTTCTTCCTTATTCTTTCCCTCAGCTTGATTAGGACTTCTTTGTAGTAGTTCTGATTTACCGTTTGACCCTAAGGCACCCATTCAGTCATGATGATATCCCTGATATCGAAAAAAAAAAAAAAACGATGAGCATTGCCTTCACTTTCGACTTGCTCATTCGTGCTTTTTTCATTCTTGGCGATGTAGGAGTCTTCCAGTGCATGGATTGACGCTTAGTCTCGGAGTCATACTGGAAAATCCATGCTTCATCACATGTGATGACACGTGTTAGCAAGTCTGGTTCTGCTTTGAGTGGTTCCATGACGTCACAGCAAATGGTCTTTTGAATGTCTTTTTGTTCCTGAAAGAGGTTTTTCGGGACAATTTTTGCACGAACTTTTGTCATGTTTAAATTGTCATGCAAAATTTATCTTACTGCCTCTTTGTTAATATTCGTCATGTCTGCGATCATCCTAATGCTCAGACGTCTGTCTTTCCGCACAAGTTCATTAATTTTTTGAACATTTTCGTCCCTTCGTGAACTCAAAGGGCAGCCGGGTCATTCATCATCTTCAACCTCCTTCCTACCTTCTGAAAATCGTTTGTGGCATTCGAAAACGTGACATAACATTATAAACATACACCTCTTTTAACATTGCACAACATTCCGTCGGTGTTTTGTTTAACTTCACCAGAAATTTGATGTTAATGCGCTGTTCAACTTTACTGTTCACCATGATTCCGTCATTACTGTCTTCTTCATGCAAGCCTGCAAAGAAAATAAAAGCTTTCAGAATCATGAAACAAACAGTGGCTGCTCAAGAAGGTTCAAGTTCAATAACACATCATTTGCTACCTCCCCCCCCCCACGATCCGGCGCGAGAGGAGGTGGGCAGTCTCATTATTTAATTGCCACACCTCGTATGTTTGGGTTACATTTCATAAGAACATTAGGCATATATTTTTTTCAAGTGCTACCCTTTAAAAAATATGTATTTTGGTCACAAAAAAGCGCGTGAGATTCTAAGTTAGACCACCCGAGTGTGACGCAATGTCAAGTCGTATTATCATGGGCATAAAAATGGAACAAAACGATCCCTGCGCAGTTTCTAACCCCTCTTAGCTCGCTGCCGCTTGCTCAGCTATGTTTCATAACGTAAATAAATTACGTTTATGCGTTATATATTACGTGCAAGGGTAAATTAGTACTTTTTTACCTTATTTTAATGATAAAAGTGTTATAAAAACCAAAAAATTAAAAACTTTCCTTGGAGCGGGTTTGAACCCACGACAGAAGCGATTATCATTACTAGTCTGTTACATTAGCACGCTTGGCCACTAGGACCGACGACAGCAGGCGTTTGATCTCTTCTATATGGGTGCTACATGGCGAGAACATCAACCAATCAGAACCGTGTATTTAGCTCCTATGGCTAGGGTCGACATGATTTAAAAATATGCTTTGTGTGCTGATGGTCAGTGATGTAGATGCAACGATTACTTATAATAAAAGTAGAAAACAAAGATGAAAAAATACAGAAAAGACATAATATTTAAAAATACATTCTTCATTATTTATTGTACACCTCAGACATTTCAGTGTACCTTTCAGTGTAAACTACCCTCTAACTGTTACCGGTAGGCAACTCTTTGCTAATTTCTGTTTATTTGAAGGCTTTCGTTATTTTCTCATGTTTACATTTTAGTATCACTTAGGATCCATCAGACCACCAGTCATTTAATAAAATTGTTTCTTTTCCTTCAGTAAGTCGCCTGGTGCCCAGAGTAAAATAGTGATGGAATGCAAAATGTCACTTTAAAAAGCCTCATTATTGCTTCTTAGTTATGGATATACAGTAAAACCTGTTTTTAGAAGAACAGAACGGGACTAGCAAACATTTCCGTTAAATATATGTTTCCGGTTAACGAAAGTCGACCTACACGAAGAAAATGCATGCATATTATGGACATTTATAGATAAAATAAGATGCTATAGTACTTACTTGTTAGTCAATTTATAGTATTTATTTTTACTAAAAATTAATAAATCAAACCTACAATGAAGGGAAAAACACTATACAGTACATGCGTTAAATTCAAGAAGTCCAGTAATCAAGGAGATTTCTCTGTACACCTTGTTGCCTTTCCTCCAATAACTGAAGGAGAGGTTTCTATACACATTTTTGCTTGGCTACACAACTTTCCACATACCCTTTAGCCTGAGAGATCATACTAAGCATATCTGTGTCATTTCGACCTAAGACAAGTTGTTGCACCTTCCTTTAAAGTTTTGACGGTACCTTGATATTTTTTTCACATACACTTTTCTCTCGAATCAATGGCATACTTTGTTCGCCCACTTCATCTTCTTCTTTTAAATTTTCCGTAAAATTCTCAATTAACGCATCGATATCCATTGTGTCTGTTTTCCTGAAAATGTTGTAAATATATCTAAGCCTTCGTAGGATGTATAAAAAACTTTCTAAACGCAAAATTCCGGAACTGGATATATCCGTTACAAGGCTTTTTTTATTTCCGCTGTACGCATAACAAAGTTTCCATTACTGAAGGGAACTTTACACTTTTACTCCTAAGTTCATTTGATTGTAAAAGAAAAATGTTAGTGCAAGTTTTTGTGTAATAAAGGGTCCGTTTAAGGCAGGTTTTACTGTAGTTTCTATGTGTTCTTAAATATTTATGGTTGAATATTTGTTTGGAGAGATTTTTGAGGAAATGGCCAACCTTTCTACAAGAAATTTAATCATAAATAAAAGCGGAACAGAAAAATCAAGAGACAATCGATGTTCTTAATGCTGGTTCCCGTTAAATGTTATAAGCTAATGTAAAAAGGGTTAACTAAATAAAATCTTGTTCTTTCCTTACATATATAAATAATAAAATAACTACATTATGACATTTTGTTACCTGTTCTTATATATATATATATATATATATATATATATATATATATATATATATATATATATATATATATATAAAATGTAGTCTCCCTTAGTATAACTAGCAACCATATCTATAACTACAGAATTCTTTTAGTTAATACTGAATTGATTAATATACTTTGAATACGTGTTACCATATTTTGTTTCACATATTCATCTATTAACGATAATATCATGGATTTTATGTTTAGGAAAAGTAAATAAATAATTCTTTAATCTTTTAGTATAACAAGATTTCTAAGTAAATGATATGCCTATACTTTCACTTACAAACTGATCGTATACTATCCTAGAATCTGGTACACTCATGTTCAAAAGGATTGTCGCATACCTATAACTGTCTTCTTGTAAGAATAATATAAGAATAAGAATATAATTTTATAATGATTTTGCAGGGTACTTTTAATAATGATACTATGTGTATAATCGGGAAATGTATATTTATCGTAAATTTCATAGGAAAATAATGATAAATACGAAAATTAGAATGAGTAACACAAAATGTTGCTAAATGGACAAAAAAGTTTTATTTTTGTTTTATTGTTCTTATTTACTGCTCTTTTGACATGAAATTTGCCACATATATGTCTTTGCCGGTTATACACATACCAACATTATAAGAAATACCGGGCGAATTCATTATCAAGTTATATTCCTGCAACAACATATTTGTACACATGCGACAATAATTTTGGACATGAGTGTACATAACGCCATTGTGTTTAACGGGAATTGCGCTTTCGAAGACATCACACGCATGTGTCACGATACCGGAAGAATTTCGATAAAATATTGGAAATTTTCCGAATTTAATATTAAAAAATGGTAGATTTAAAAATATATTGCATGTCCAAATACAGAGTGGGACAAATCCTTTTTAGATATGTATTGTTTGAGTTATATTTGTTATAAGCATATTTCAACAATTCTGTTCACGGTTCAGCAATATAATTTAACGGTTCATTTAAAGGATGCCCGGGAAATAAGGACGAATTTGAATTTCGCACCATTTTGTCATATGACGGTTGGCAGCCGTGGTTTTACCATGTTTGTTATCCTTTATCCTTCCGATTAGTAGCCTGTGTGGTGAGCATTGTTGGTTGGGGTGTTTATTTCGGTATGGAGCGTTTGACAACAAAGCAACGCATCCAAGTGATTAAAAGTTATTAGAAAAACAAGGAAAGTCCCACGGCAACCGTTCGAGATTTGCGTGACACTTGGACGCAATGTTGCTGCTACTGAATCATCAGTTCGGAAGTTGGTCCTGAAGTTTGAGACCACGGGGTCGGTGTTAAGTGTTAAGCAAACTGGAAGACCGCGTTCTGTTCGAACAGAAGAAAATATTGCTGGCGTGCGTGATAGTGTGACCATAAGCATCGTGAAATCAGTTCGCCGACGAGCTCAACAATTGAATTTATCACCAAGTTCACTGCATGAAATCCTGTAGAAAGATCTGAGAATGTATGCATACAAGATTCAACTTACACAAGAGTTGAAGCCTACAGATCATGGAAAGAGACATCAATTTGCTCAATGGGTATTGGCTCGACAAGCGGAGAACGAGAACTTCACGACAAGAATAATTTTCTCACATGAGGCACACTTCCATCTCAGTGGGTACGTCAATAAGCAGAACTGCAGAATTTGGGATACAGAAAATCCGCAAGTGCCTGTGGAAGAACAGATGCATCCTCAACGCACGACTGTGTGATGTGGGTTCTGGGCAGGAGGAGTGTTTGGCCCGTACTTTTTTTTGAAGACGATGAGGGAGCTGGCGTCACTGTGAACGGCGATCGTTATAGACACATGCTTTCAGATTGTTTTTTCCCAGTTTTGGATGAAATGGAAATTGAAAATGACGATTTTTGGTTTCAGCAAGATGGTGCGATCTGTCACATCCCGTGAAACAATTGGTCTGCTGAATGAAAAGTTTCCTCAAAAAATTATCTCTTTGCGAGGAAATCAGGAATGGCCTGCCAGATCATACGGTCTTACCCCTTGTGACTTTTTTGTGGGGATTTGTGAAATCTAAAGTGTACGTGAACAAACTACAACGACTCACCAAGGGTAGTCGTCAACCTGGTTCGATCGATGATATACAAATCTTGAGTGGTAGCAATTGTTTGCATGTAAAATTATCTTTAATAATTATATATACTATTATTCTCACCTTTTCTATAAGAATTATAAAGTCGATGAACGGTATCAAAATGGTTTATTAGTTGATACACTTTATAATATATTTTCACTCAAACTGTCAAGCACACAAACATCATGACTAGGTATCCATAAAACAACCACATAGCAACTAATTACATAACATTATCCCATAATATATTCTTTTTACCTATCAGAAAAACATTCTTCTTTTTTTATTTTACATTAACATTATATTAGGTATAGTGCTTGTGTATGAGCACTTTCTGCCTAAGGTGCAGGTAATTATTAAACTATCCAAAGTATTTCGTTATATAAAATGTCGCCCGACAATTGGACTGAATATAAAAGTCATAAGCGAGCTTGGCTTTTATCTTCAAGAACCACTGGTCCGTTTACAATAATGGTCTTACATTAATTATGTCCATCACATTTTGATTGCACCTCGTATGTATCTTCATTTCATTTCATGTATATAGATACATTTATAACAAATCTTTCACTTCATTAATACTTATCTTTTATTACATTAATTATATTTATTTCATTATCATTCATTACATTATTATTATATTTTATTATTAAAATGTCGTCGCCCATTTATTTAATCTTTGAAGGGTGCGAAGTCAAAGAAGAAACAAACATGAGTAAGAAACAAACATGAGTTACCATTATCCAGGGCGCATTATATAATAATTATATTAGGTGATATTTTAAAATAAACATTGGATCAATACGGCATCAAAATATAGAAGAATCTCATTCAAGACAGTCGTTGAATAATTAGTTTTATAGAATGGATCTTATTCTTAACATAATCTTCGACAATTAAGTTTTCAACACAAATCAATCTAATATAAATAACCTTTGCTTTTAATCATTTATGAATCGAATTATAATTCCTCATATTGCCTGTATAGCGAAGTTATAAGAATTGTTTTCATTATTGATATTAACACATAAACTTAAAAATAAAAGTTCACAAGAATCTATAACTGATATGGGTTTAACCTAATTTCATTAACGGTAATCAGCTTACATTCATACTTGCATATGATTCTAATAAAGTACATTGTACTGCACAATCATGATTAGGTTCTACAATATGTTGTACATGTATTTCATCGTGATTCTGATTTTGATACGAAGTGCCATCTCTTGACCTCCAATTACGTCTATCCATGTAGCTTGTTGTATTCCTGTAATTTCGCCCTATATTCCGATTGTTTTTATGTCTACTTCTGTTGGGTGATCTGACATCAGGATTACCACGATTAATTAGGTTAGGCGGATTCCCTACATAACTTTGCCTATTTTGCTCGTTTTGATTGCTAGAATTTACTCGGCTTAGGTTTTGTTCCGTATCGTTCACACTTCTGATATTTAGGTTCCGAACAGGTACAAAATGATCTGAATTATTTTTACTTTTACCTACTCCTGCTTGTTGATTCATAGCATGGTATTGAGTTTCATAGCATTGGACAAGCATTAATAAATGATTGAAACTCATACACTGTGTAGAAAACAAGATCTGTTGCAACTTAAATGGGAGCAAATTCCGAATCGATGCTATTATTCTAGATTCCGATTGCAATGGATTAACGACTTTTAATTCGTTGTATGTATTTACAACAAACTCAACAACAGATTTGTGCAAACGAGGATTGAAATGTTGATTTCTAATGGTGGCATCTCGATTTGCAAGCAAAAAGTCATTTTCATAATTTGCGATCAGTGCCGCTTTGAATTCCTCATATGTATTGATGTGATCACGTACTGCTTTAAACCATAAAGAACATGGTGGGAGTAATACATGAGGGATTAATTTCATATATTGTGATCTATCTATACACATTATATTGCATTCGTCCTGAAATTTTTCCAGGAAAGAAGTAGCGTTTTCATTACATTTACCACTGAATTTACTCATAGCCCGTATTTCACTCATCTTAACACTTAACTTTACCTTCCTTTTATCATTCCGTGTACTTATTGGGTGACAATTCCTATCCATGACGTGATGTGTTGTTGCACCATCCCTTTTCCGCCCATCTGTACTCTTCGGATGTATTTCTTCTAAAATGATATCCTCATCAGACACAGGTGAAGGCGAAGTCATCTCTGGTGAGTGGGGAAACTCCAAGCGATCACTACCCATATTATTGTGGTATGTGTTGTCCTTAACCTGTAGCGTTCTAATTTCTTCCTGTAAAGTAGCTATCAATTGCGTATTTGCACGTATGTTGTTAGAATTATTGATGACCTGAATCTTTTGTTGTTGAACAGAAGATTCTGTTACTTCTAAATCCTTTTTTACATCACTGATTTCTTGGCTCAGGTGGTTGTGATTACCCTGGCATTCCTCCGATATTCCTTTTAACTTTTCCTCGAACTGCGAGGTGATATCGTTCATCGTCTGGATAATTAATTGTTTCGTTTCATCCGACTTCTGTTCCATTCGTCTGCTTAATTCCTCGTATTGTTTGTTGGATTTTTCGGAGTTCTGTTCTATTGTCTGCTTCAATTCTTCGTATTGCTTATTGGATTCTTCAGACTTATGTTCTATCGTCTGCTTTAACTCGGTAGACATCTGAATCAATTGTCGCTGTAAGGCTAACAAGATTCGATCTTCTGATGTCATTCCTGGTGCTACACTATGTTCACCGTTGTCACTATTATTGGATTCCTTCTCCATTGCTCACCGTTCATTTTTCTTCTAATTATTCTACCACTTCTTAGTATTGTGAAATTTGTATTCATTAACCTTATTACAAAAGTAAATTCACCCTTACTTTGCTTCGGGATATGAATTTATGAAAAGTCCCGGGTGAGGTAAACCAAAATTTTTAACTATTCCCGGTGTGAAGGCACCAAAAATTTTTACAACGACTCACCAAGGGTAGTCGTCAACCTGGTTCGATCGATGATATACAAATCTTGAGTGGTAGCAATTGTTTGCATGTAAAATTATCTTTAATAATTATATATACTATTATTCTCACCTTTTCTATAAGAATTATAAAGTCGATGAACGGTATCAAAATGGTTTATTAGTTGATACACTTTATAATATATTTTCACTCAAACTGTCAAGCACACAAACATCATGACTAGGTATCCATAAAACAACTACATAGCAACTAATTACATAACATTATCCCATAATATATTCTTTTTACCTATCAGAAAAACATTCTTCTTTTTTTATTTTACATTAACATTATATTAGGTATAGTGCTTGTGTATGAGCACTTTCTGCCTAAGGTGCAGGTAATTATTAAACTATCCAAAGTATTTCGTTATAAAACCACAGACAATATAACAACTGCAGGATTAAATTAAGAGGGTTATTAACGGCATCACACCAGATGTTTGTGAACGCGTCATTGCAAATTACAATGAACGCATTGCTCATTGCCGTGCAGCCTTGGGTGGTCATATGCCGGATACAATTTTTCATACATAAATGTGAGAAAATTACCTAATTTGTATGTATACATAAATGGGAGAAGTTACTCAATGTGTTAATAAAAAAATTCAATATATTTTATATTAGTTTTGTAGCACTTTAATATTCGTCCCTATTTCCCGGACACACTCTAGCTTTCTTTAAGGACAGTTTAATATCGTACGCTTAAATCAGGGCGTAAAGTTTCAAAGTCAGACGTACTCGCCAATTCAAAAATGATCGTCGCCATTATCTCTCACGTACAAATTATAAGAGTTCTCCTCCCCACTTCCGGGCCTTTGGTTTGACAAAGAGAGATTGCTTCAGGGCATAAAATTTCAAAACCAGACAATTAGCTTCACGATAATCAATTTTGAATTCGATAATTCATATACATGTTTTAAAAAAATCTTACCTTAAGACTTCACGTTTGTGTAACGCTCTCCGTGTCCGTTGTGAAGACTTCACATTCTATGTTTTCTTTCACTCAGTGACAATTATTTTCGTGCGAAACAGAAACTGCGCAGCACTGTGAGTTTAGACAGATATTATTTTCACTGTACACTGATCGCCAGCTCTAAATCTCTAGTCACCAATGGCGACCTGGCGACCGGAAATTTTGCGCCCTGGCTTAAATTAACCTCCTTCGACATTGCGTACTTTTCCGTAATACTACACACAGCACAACACAAAATGATAGGGACTATATGTATTGATTTCAATACATGCATTTGAGATGTACTCTTTTAATTCATTAACTATGTGGGGTTTTCTTTCGTAAATCTTGTTCTTTATTATTGCCCCCTTTCAAAAAAAAGTCAATTTGTGTTAAGTTAGGTGAACGTAGTGATTATTCGATCCAAGATAGTTCCTTACTGCTATAGCATAATGACGAGGTGATCAATCTTGCTGAAAGAAGAGTTTGGCCTGAGTACTGAGTTGTGGCTTTGCCACGTCACGAAGCATTTTGGACAAGTTGCTCCATCCACAGCTCTATCAAAGGAAACTAGACCGACAGTACCTTCACTCAACAATACATCCTATACTGTAATATCAGCCCAGTTCAATTGAGAACTGACTGTAATATGAGAATTATCACCACCCCAGTACACGTAGTTATTGCTTTCAAAACTTCCTTAGCATGTTATGCGCACCGGTTCCGCATTTTCACATTTCCAATACTGTTTTATTGTATCTACTTTATTTACTCTTTGTTCAAACTGTTTGTCATTGCTGACAATTTACCTGTAAAAGTAAAAGAAGACAATAAAACACAAAACTTTTATTTGACGAAACCGTTAAATAATATTTCTGAAACGTAGATAGAGGATACAGAATAATGGTTTTAGAATTATTGTTTGGAAATATTAGATCCAAAACGTAAAGCCAGTAGCGAAATAACAGTACTGTTACTTTCGCCTCACTCAGTGCGTTTACCAAATTTCACTAAAATTCAATTAGTAGATATGAATATTAAAAAAAAAAAAAACTTTTTCAATCAAAATGACTTTGCAGGGAGAAAGAGATATAGAGACTTTTATATGTAGATGGTAGCACGTGATCTTATGAATAAAATGATAGGAGAGGAATAGAAAAGCATTTATATACAATTCAATTAAACATATGTAAGTAACTGTTAAGTGAGAGAAAGTGGTCAGGCCCGTTATACGATACTGAATTTGTGAGAAAGGTTAAATATAATAATTTACAGTGAAATATTTACTACAAAATTATCCGTACAGAAGAAAGGGAAAAGCAGTCCATGTAAAACCGAAGTGACCTGGCCCCTGAGAACGCGTTACCTTCTGTGGCGCGCCAAGTTTCGACTGGGAATGAAATTGCAGTTTAAAAAAACGAAGTGAAATCCATTGAATACACACTTCTTATTCTCACTGGCAATGGAAGCCAAAATCCCGCAGATATATTGCGCAGTATTACAATTGTTAAAAGGTTTTGTCCAATTTGCGATCTCATATACTATAGGTACTCCAGTTGTCGTATATTTCAATGTATACCAGGTTACTATTCGTTCTTCAAGTTTTGTATCGAGGCCCCTCGTAGCTGAGCAATTAGTGTACGCACCGGTTACGTGGGCAACTAGGATTCGATTCCCGGCGGGAATTTATGTGGTTCGGATTCCACGTTAAACAGTAGATCCACGTTTCATATAGCCTAGCTGCTTAAAGGGACGCTTAACTAATATGAAATCAAATCAAAATCAAGCTGTGTATCACTTGCATAGTAAGAAACTATCGACAATTTTACATTGAGAAATCGCGTAATAAATAATTGTAAGAACCTATAATTGAAGCAGAGTGGTAAAATGGGTAATAGCCCTAGTTACATAGCCTATGTAGAATTAGTTCACATTATTGTAGAATTCATTCATCATCAGTTTGTTCGATTATACGTGTAAATTTCACTCTCGTGTTCTTTGCAATTTTATTTGTTCGCATATCGCTATATTCCTGTTAGCGCTCTGTTTGTGCTAATTTCTTAATTGCGTTATGTTAGTAAAATTAATATAGAAACATCATAGGCCGACAAAAATATACTAAAATACACAAAACTAATCATTCTAGCATCTGGTAGCTACTACTTGTAATTTAATACTAAAATCTGACCAAAGTACCGGTATATGTTTTGACTTGTAGTCACACATTATCTAATAATCTAGTATATAATGCTATGATGAAGATAGTGATATATTAATGATATACAACTATTAAACAGTGTACCGATGAAAGCAATTATGTATTGCCGAAACTGCAACATGGATGTTAGTAGTAAGTCTTTGCTTTAGTGAAATATTATTATTGAAATAAACGATATTAAAAGTTATTTACCGAATAAACTTATAACAGCAACACTTAGGATACTTAAGAATCTTCATCCCGGCGAAATTAAAATGCCGCTAATTTTACAGTAATTATGTGATATCTTCAAATATATAAAAGATAATTGAAATATGGAACAAGAGCGTCCTAGACAATATTATTTTGCGTGAGGCACCGTTATCACAAGTCACCTAGTGGCTTTCTGTTTTCAGCTGTCTAGAAACGCGAAAATAAATGCCGATTTTCAAAATGGCTCGAAATCAAAAGCAGATAAATGAGTCGTGAGAACGGTTTCTCATGTAAAATAATATTGTCTAGGGCGCTCTTGTTCCACATTTCGATTATCTTTTATCTATTTGAAGATATCACATAATTACTGTAAAATTAGCGGTATTTTTATTTCGCCGGGATGAAGACTCTTAAGTAAAAAAAGTGAAATATGGAATTTCAAATGAAATCCAATGCAATACATATTTACACTGTAAATAAATGCTTTAAATTTTCATTTTTATGAGCCATGACTGATGGAATTCAAAGGTTCAATACCACATTCAAAACACTGACAAGTAAAGAGTCCAAATGGATGAATCGAGTTGCGGGATGAGACGTAGTGCGCCTGATAGAGGATGTAAAAATATGTATATGTGCAAAATTATAGCGACTGAGCGCCATGAAAAACGGAGGGGGTCAAATTTGGTGGTAGAAGGGCTATGCTATGTTATCGAAATACATCAAATAAACTGTTGAATCGTGAAAATAGTGAAAGATAGACAATGCAAACGGTGGTAGTTTCACATATTGGCAAAAGAAGAATAAGCAGAGTAGATTATGAACCTCCGACGCCATCTTGAATTCCGCCATTTTGAAATCTGTGATATTTTTTCAAATAGAAAGGTAGTCACATGATATATCAATAAGGACCAGCATGTTCTCAAAAAGCCAATTATGAACTTTAATGATCATTATCTTTACTTAATTAGAAGATTTAGGATCATCTTTATAGTTATTTAGGAAAATCTAGGAGACTGACACCCATACGTTGAAATTTCGATGATCACAAGAACATATGTAAGTTCAACATATCTACAAGCCAAGAAATCTAACAGTGAAATTTGTTATCCAAGTTTATAGTATTACATTATTATTATTATCATCAAATTTCACTGTTGGGTGTCAAATTTCACTTTTTTTGGCTTGTGGATATGTTTATACGTGTTTTCGTAACAATCCAAACTTTCAACGTATGGGTGTCAGTCTCCTAGATTTTCGTAAATAACTATAAAGACGATCCTAAATCTTTCAAATAAGTACAGATAATGGTATTAAAGTTCATAACTTTTGAGAACATGCTGGCCCTAATTGATATATCGCATGACTACCTTTCCATTTCAAAAAAAAAAAATCACAGATTTCAAAATGGTGGACTTCAAGATGGCGTCGGAGGTTCATAATCTACTCTGCTGATTCTTCTTTTGCCAATACGTGAAACCACCACCGTTCGCATTGTCTATCTCACTATTTTCACGATTCAACAGTTTATTTCATGTATTTCAATAATATAGCATAGCCCTTCTCCCACCAAATTTGATCCCCTCCCCCTGCGTTTCTTATGGCGCTCAGCCGCTATAATTTTTCACATATACATATTTTTACATCCTCTATCAGGCGCACTATGTCTCATCCTCCAACTCGATTGATTAATCGATTAAACTCTTGTCGTGTACGTTTTGTGTATAATGATTTAAAATTTTGAATATATATATTTTCCATGAGCAACAAAATATTTTAATATGTAGTTATATCATAGTCAAAAGTTATAGATATATCATAATAACACATCCCAAAACACATTAAATGCTAGTGAAAGTTTAGGAAAAAAAATGTATATAGTGTCAAATTTAATTCACATTTCATAGTGATTTCTCTATTGAATTATAGCGCCCTCAAGTCTACAAACTTTCAAAACACTGCAAAAGGAAAAGTGAGTTTTTATTCATTACTTTTAAGGTTAACGTACATCCCTGAAATTCTGAATTATCACTTTTTATTCCATGGTTTTGTTTGCACATCTAGGCCTTTTAATTTTCCTGCGTTAATTGCCCTGGTATTAAATCATTTATATCAAAATCTAATCATTCTTTAAGCTACTTGAATTTCTTCCAGATTTCCACATTTTTTTAAGTAACGGTTAATTCCATGAAAGTTACTAGATAGCAGTGCTGAATCAATTATACACACTGACGTCTCAGATATAAGTTGATTATAAGAAACACACTTTCATGTATCTTTCATTAAAGATAATTAATACTCTGTACTCAGTTTTATATTTTAACTATTTAAATTAATACATAAAGATTTAAATTAACCAACATAAATATAGCATTTGTTAATATGTTTGGCATGTGGGAGAAAATAAAGTATACACATAGCCCAATCAATACATGGCGAGCTAAAATTTTGCATATACGTTTCAAAAGGTGTATATAAGAACATACGGAGAGTTCTGAAATATCTGGTGACGGGTTTGGCCGTCATATTGGGTAAACCATGGTTTATAAAGGTAATATCTGGTTCTCACTTTAATAGCTATAACTCACGTTGTATTTGCACTTTTAATGTTACTTTTACTTTATTCGGATAACAAAGGACTACCCTTACAGGCCATGTATTACACTTATCAGTTTATTCCACATGCGGGGAGTACAGGAGGGATTTTTTTTTTAAATCCCCAAACTTTCCGTTCCTCCGATTAGTTTTTCTTAAATAACTGGCAATCTCGACCTCTCAGAGTAGCAATTAAACTTACATTAAATACACTATAATACGCAAAATATAACCTCCAAGTTTCATTGGGATCATAAAGATAGAAAAGACATAACAAATATTTATACAACTGGTGTAGCAGGGTTCTATCGGAGGTCAGTTTAATCTTAATCTTAGGCAAATCATATACGAGTCACCAAATTTTCTCTAATTAATCAATAGCAAGACTTACAAGAAATAAAAAATTCTGATAACAGTCTACAATAGTTCCGAGACTTTTACAATGCTTTCATGTATCCGAAATGAAAGACAGTAATAATTGTAGAATTCCTTAAGAACTGAGTGTCTTTTTCAGTACACAGTTCTTCTAAATGCAGTCTTAATTTTCAATAACGAATATTTCGTTTCATTACTGTCCACGTTCGTATTTTCATCAGGGTTGATTTCCTCATAATAGGAATTGGTGCAACCAATGCCGTTTCATGTCCAGACAAAGAGGTACATATCAGTCCTGTTTTTCTGCACTGAAATACGCGTTCACATCCCATCTTGCAGTTAACATATATAAGTTAAAATACTGAGTCCGGAGCTGGAGCTGTCACTGTTATGATTGGTTCCAAACACATTTCACTCTTCTGCGATCCCCAGGAAGTAGGCGGTTGCTTGTTACTCTTCCAGAGTTGTACCTGATGGTAACCCGAAATAAATGCTGATGGGCTGCTGAACTAAAGTGCAAAGCTTCCAATTGAATTTCACTTGTGATGGGATATTTCGCAATAGCTTTCATGAGTGCTCAATAGCGCAACTGATCTAAGATAAGCATTGGCCTTTCAGCACAGCACAAAGTAAGAAGGAACAATTCACAAGCAGCAGTGACGGATTCAGGAGTCGCATTCTCATCGTTGAAAATACAGACTTGTTCTTGTAGGTCTTTGCAAATGGTATACCTTTTACTTCCCATGGCGGTAAGGAGCAGATGTTGTATCGCACCTGTGACAGCATGTAAAAATCGTAAATGCGTCTTCGTGTCGCCAAGATTTTTTTTTGTATAAAGGTAACCAAGAAAGTCCTGTCGCTTTTTCATCCACCAACTTTGACCATCGATATGTCACCTAAAGATGTATCTGGACGATCAAAAATAGTCCCCTTTAGCATGAACGACCAACGTTCTGGTAGGCCATGCATTACATGGCGGTAGAACTTGGTGAGCCGCGAAGCGAAGAAGATATCAAGTGCATTTTGCACCTCTATTAGGGATTTGAACTGGCGTCCTCTGAGGTGATTGTACAAGGAATGAAAGACGTGATAATCGAGCGGTGGAATGTCCGGGGGGTATGGCGGAGGTAATAGTGTTTCCCATTGTGAACGGGGGGGAAGGATTAATGCATGTGATGAATAATTTAGAAAAATAATTACTATGTTAGAATGCAAATGTGGGAGGAAACTTCACATGCACGCTGAAAATTACTCTAATCAAGCGCACCCTCCACTCACAAAGTTAAATAAATGAATTTAGTTCAGTCGGTAGAGTCTGATTTAGTAAAAATTAAATTTTGAAGAGTTAAATTATGACATATGTAACATGAAACTCTTATTTACAAGGTGCGCGTAGTTTTAACAGCCATCCCGAGTGTGAAAATTACCCAATGTTAGCATGAAACACGCTCACCGTATTCACGACTCATACATAATCCCAGCATCTGGCCTGAAAAGCAAACAAATAGACAGGAAATGGTAACACATACCTGGCAGCCAAACTGACGAAAGAAAGGAGAATCCCAAATTTTCTGATGGAATCTTTTTAATGCGCAGATCCAACATTCCAAGCACGACAAGAATATAATATAATATAGAAGCACTCGCGCGCAGTCTCACAACGAGACACGAGAAAAAAAAAAATTATTTTACTTTTAAATTTTAAATCAAACTTTGCAAAGCTGAGATCTCGCTTAATTGTTCGTGCGCTTTATTACGTTAATTTCGCCGATTTCTTCTTTCTTGAAGTGTCCATGCATGTTAAAACTCCTTATACTGCACTATGATGTTTCTTCCAAAGTTGGCGGCCAAGGTTGTCTGCATTCACCATTCTCCTTCTTCTTCTAGGTTGCTGCTGCTCTCCTTCTACATGTGTTTGTCCATCTAACACCTGAGTTACTCTCCGTCAGTGGCGATTAAGCGGGTTGTCCTCTGGGTCATGGTACTAATTACCATTTGTACGTGTAGTGGAAATTTGTACTATTTCGCCGTTTCATGAAAGCACTTAAATTTTATACCTTTAAAACACGACTGCTATGTACAAGGCTGTTAGCTAAGTCTCTTGTACGTATATTTTACTCACATAAAACAAGCTGCAAAGTACAGCACCCTTGGTCACAGCCTAAAAAGACAGGCATTGAGTTTGTTTTGACCAATAATTTATATAAAACTTAGTAATCACTGCATATAAACGATGAACATGTTTACGGCGCTCTAAGTACGATTCAAAAGTTTAGTATGGGCGAAGCACTTCACAAGTTATTATGAAGAAATGTCTCTTCAAACCCGAATTTGCCGTACATGTTTCTAAGTAACAAAATATTATTAAATAACTGACATTTCGTAGAATCAGAACTTTCGCAAATGTTAAGTGTGCTTCCTACACTATCATTCCACTAACACTTCAGAAAACTGAGTTTGTACTAATCGGAGTTTATACCACGATAACTAACTTTTTAACGGTCATTTCGCAAAGCTCAAGTTCTGCACACACGATGCGTATACTTCGACTTCGAAAACCAACAACGAACTGTCCTTTCAAAACCGAGCTTATCAAGAACGATGTCTACAGTTCGAAAATCAAGAAAACACTGTCCCTCGTGTTCTGTGCACTACTGTTTTATTGCAACCGAAGTTCATTGTTTGTTTGAACTCCGCGTTGGGTCAAACCACTATCGCACGCTTCTCCCAAAATAGGTGGGGTAGGTACATCCTTCACCGGAAGTTTTCCAGTGACCTACTTAATCCTTACATTCAACAGGTTTTCTTCTTTTTATGCGTTTTCATCTCACGTCAATTAAACTGTTAAATGTCACTATATGTGCTTATTAGCTTATTTAATAAGCTTTACTATGGTATATAACACTCATAGTCACTATGCCGTGTTAATTGGCAATTATTAAATAAACACACAAAAATTCAGTAAACTTGTCACTCAACATGTTCGCGGACTTGTCTTGACCAGTGGTGTCACCTAGTGACGAAGAACCTAACTTTTTGTTCAAGTGACATTGAAAATCGCAAAAACCTGGAATTTTTACATTGAAAGATTTTGATTTTTACATGCTTTTTCAGCGTAAATACAACAATTTAAATACACTACACAAATGATATTATATTGAAAGAGTCCCACACAGGGCTGTCATGGTCTGACACATTAAGACGAGTATTATAATATGGTTTGAGAGTTCTCTTCCCTACCATTCAGCATTGAATCTGGTCGATGTTTAAAAAAAAACTAAGGTTTGTGTTTGTCTGTCGATTACTTCTCAAAACCATCAACCAGGCTTATAATTACTATTAGTACAAGCCATTATCATAATTCAAACTAAATATCGATTTAAATATATCTAAATAATACGGATACATCCAGAAAGTTTATTTACATATTTCAAAACATACTATTGTAGCAAATCATGCACGGTAAAGCAGACGAAAATGCTCACACAACAGAGACATCTGACGGATGTTTCTGCACTATTACAATCAGGATTCTGAACGACTACAGCCAGGACTAAAATGGACTCGTCCAAAATTTCAAATTTGTCAAACTTCTCCTCTCCGATAGAAGTTCGTTGACCAAGCCACGCATCCAGTAACTAGAACGCGAAAAAGGGGTGTGTCTTGAAAATATCACACTCCATTGTATCGACAATTCGTCACAGATACGCTAAAATTTTGCTTGCTTCGAAACTATTGTGCAGACGGACTTGCTGTCTCCATAGTGTCAGTGTATGTCCCTAACTATAACTACACTAGAAAGTGAGACTAGCTCTGCAGATAGACGAAGTGTGGAGCTCATGGTTATTCTATCCGAATAAAGGTAGCTACATTGGCTCACTGTTCATTCCCACGCTGTTGAAGAACAAGGCTCCTTTAGAAAAGCAAGCTTTCTTAAAGTTTTTTTTTTCTGAGGACTTCTCTGCCTCTACTGCAAGCAAAATAGCATATGTGAATTCAAAATCCTCTATCTTCTCCCATGTAGTATTTAAATTATATTAAATTGTCACTATACCAATATGACGTCAAGTCCTGTTGTTAATCTATATTTAATTAAATACACTAAACAAACAATATATATACATAAAATGCAAATAAAAGTTATCTGCTCCCGCTGCTACGTATGCAAATCCAATAAAATAAATATGTAAATTCCCTAATTAAACGATTAAATATTCATAAAATAAAGCAAAAATTTAATATGCAAATATTATATAAACACAGTTCATGTGCTGTTCACACCATTCAAGGCGTAGAATGGTCGCGGGTCATCCTAGCCATGTGGGGCTTAGTGTGGTCCTATAACAGGAGGACCCTTTTGCGATTCAGAACTGCTGGCTCCAAAGTTTTGAGTTTTTCTTGAACGCGGCTCAACTCCTGACAGTACAGAGTTGCATTGATGCTCTGAAAAGCTCGTAGCAGTTCCCTATGAACGTTGTCGCGAGCAGTCCAGCAAAAACATATGAGGACCTTCTTCTGTTGCAGTGCTATTTTCGGCTGTTTTAGAACCGGTTCATGGGATTCTAACCAATGATGACGATATCGTGGAGCTTTGTAGAGGACCTATTTCTCATCACATGTCAACACCCTGTACAAAAATAGCTCCTTCCTCAGACGAGACAGCAAAGAAACACAGGTATGTGCTCGCGTTGCTTCCGGCCTGGAGTCAAATTATGTGGGACCCATCGAAAGAACGTGTAGTGTTTCCTAAGTCCACTCACATTGAATTGCAGTCCCAGTTCCTCACATGTCTAGCCACTGTTCGCCACAATTGCTGCCTGTAGATCTTCATTTTCTAAATGTGTTATTCTTCCGGTACGTGTTGCGTCTTCGAAATGAAATGAAATGAAATCTTTGAATTTTACGTCCCACGGTTATGACGGGACTAAAGGAGACTGTGATTATGAGAAATGAATGAATTGGTGGAGTGAAGAAAGTGGGAGGAAACGGGAGAACACCGAGAAAACTCACGCACACGGTGTTTGTACACCGTGTTGTCCACCGTTCGATCGCGGGGGCGGGGATCGAACCCGGGGCCCCAAGCACCAGAAGTGAACTCTCTACCACTGAGCCACCGCGGCCCCGTGTTGCGTCTTCGAGTGTTTCGTCGCCGTCCTTAAACTTATTAAACTACTGCTGCACTGTCACGACATTCTCACCAAAAGCCTGTCATATCTTCCACCCCATGCAGCGACGTTTGATCCCAGTTTGAACGCGCACAACATACAGGTCCTTATGACGCTCTGTGGAGGTCTCATGTTCACTCTGTCCTTACGCAAGTTCACGGCGTAACTGAACTGCCACAACCAGGTAGTATGTTGGATATAACCACACCAACAACTGACGTTTGCCTTATCTCCATTCGCATTCAACTCACGGTGTGAGTGCCAAATGAACACAAACTTCCACATAAAGCGACAGAACTTTCTTGGTTCCCTTTATAGTTTTCTTGTACGTAAAATTTTAGAAGGGACTTTTCCCCTGCCAGGTTTAACGAATGTAACAATTATTTCCTCACTTGATAATGAAGCCAAAAGTACAAGTACATCAATATCTTCCCCAATAATTGATACTGAATCTAGCTGTTTGAGAAAGAGTTCTATTGCTGTGAGCACAATCTGAGTATCTGCATATCCAGAGGCTTGAAGAACACTGGTGTCAGCAGCCTTAAGATGCTGTTTCATTAAGAGGCTGATTTATTAAGAAATCATTTCAATAAATCTAGTTTTTTCTTTAGATTCGCAAGGAACTTTTCGTGAGATGTGACAACAGCCGTTGAAGAAGTAAACGTAAGTTTGGGGAATGTAGCTTGACAGAACGTCTTATTCGCTCTACGCGTAGTCAAAGAGTAGTACTTAATGAAGTTTTATTTGTTATTCCGATTCTATCACTATGATTTCATTGAAACTTAATGTTATATTGTGTGTATTAAATGTAAGTTTAATAGCTACTCTCAGTGCACGAGATTGTCAACTGATTAAGAAAAAGTAATCGGAAGAAGATTAATTTTAGGGATTTTTTCAAAACATCCCTCCGTTACTTCTCCCATGTGTGTAGTAGAATGATAAGTAGTTCTTTGTTATTCGAATGAAATAAAAGTAACATCAATGGTGCAAATACAACGTGAGTTATGGCTATTAAACTGAGAACCAGTTACTACCTTTAAAAACCACAGTTGGCGGCCATTTCCTAATATTGAAGCCAAACTCGGCACTGGATACTTCAGGACTTTTAATAAGTTGTTATATACATCTTTCTCAAGGTATATACGAAATTTCAGCTTGTTATGATTTCTTCTGGGTTAATGTATAAGGAAACTAATCGGAGGAAGGGATTTTTTTTAATTCTGTAGAGTAAACTGGAAGTATAATGCATAATCAGTGAGCGTAGTCCTTTGTTGCTCGAATAAAGTCAAAATAACTTCAATAGTGCAATACAACGTGAGTTATTTCTATTAAAGTGAGAACCAGTTATTATCTTTAAAAAAAAAAACAGTTTGGCGGCCGTTTTCCAATATGGCGACTAAACTCTTCACCGGATATTTCAGGTCTTTTAGTATGTTGTTACATACATCTTCCCCAAGGTGTGTAAAAAAACATTAGCTTGTTATGATCTTTTTTGGGTTAATGAATAAGAAAACTAATTGTAAGAAGGGAAATTTGGTGGATGTTTAAAAAGATATCCCTCCGGTACTTCCCGCAAGTGGAATAAACTGTTAAGTGTAATACATGGTCTGTAAGCGTAGTCCTTTGTTAGTCGAATGAAGTAAAAATATCATCAATAGTGCATATAAAATGTGAGTTATAGCTATTAAAGTGAGAACCAGTTATTACGTTTAAATACCACGGTTTGGTGGCTAATTTTCAATATGGCTGCCAAACCCGTCACCGAATATTTCAGGACTTTTAGTATGTTGTTATATACATCTTCCCAAAGGTATGTGCAAAATTTCAGCTTATGATTCTTTTCCAGGTTTTCTTCTTCTCTTGTCTAATTTGATTGGACTATTAAAGCGTAAATATTTTCCTTCGCAGATCCCAGTAAGAACACTTTTGGTATTACTTCTCCTTTTTTCGTAGCAGTGACATCGTGATGTCCACTGACACATACTGTCTGTGCGAAATACATTGTAGCATTTATGTTGTTTTTTGTATGTGTGGGGGTGATGCCAGATGTCGAGTGTAAATACACGCTGTCGCAATCGTCGGTTTTTGTAATTCTTTTTCCCTGCTACTGGTAGAGTCATGTGCACAATGTATGGTGTCTCTCGTATGCCACATGACATGTTTCGTTCATTCCTCTCGTGTACTGGAAGTATGCAATCGTGCTCAACGTTTGGGATTTTTATGTTCGGTGATCATGTTTTCATCATACCCTTTCCATACTTTGTCCGATACCCTTTCCTTACTTTGTTCTTGCCGGAAATCTTCATTTCTATTGAGGATTCCTTTGCGCATGCGTGCAATGAACTTTTCATAGTGATTTCCGCACAAAGCCCATTACGACTCCTTTATGATTCCCTTGTAACTGCTTCTCTATCTGTGACATTATTCGTTCCAGTGAGGTGTGACGCTCACTGTGTCACCTTTTGAGCGGCTCCTGTCTCGGAAACGAAGCCTCAGTCGTAAAACTTGCACATAAACGTTTTGCTTGTTTTCGTGTGAGCAATCACCTCTCAAGAGTTGTAAACGACCTTTAGAAACACCGTGTATAACTCTACAATCAACTACTGTAATTCGCGTGTTTAAATTAGGGAGAAGGTCTAGTCTGTATATTTCTTGTGCGCTTGTAGAGTTTTACTCAGAGGTGTACCAATGCAAAGAAGGAGCAATTGATCCGGAGCTCTTTCCCAAAACTTCTTAATTCAGTATGACGAAAGTGCAAAACCTTCTATCCCCACTTTTTGTGGAATTTTAGATTTTGGTTGCATTCAATTCCCCAGATCTGAATCTACGTGCGTGTAAAAGCTCGTAAACGAAAACCCAATAAAAAAACGTGAAAACCTAACATTGAAAATCTCTTATCGCATATAAGACAATGTAAAAGCAGAACGGTTTTATTGCTCTCCTGAAAAGTTTGCTTTTAATGAGTTACGAGGTTTCGCCGTCGAAGCCTAAAGATTTGATGTTTCCCTCGATCTCAACTAAGGGTGCCCATGTTGGGGTTTCCAAGGGGGAACAAATATAAGCGACGTTTCAAATATAATTTCAAATTTTGCTGTAACTACTGTAAAAGTTCTATTGGGTTTTCGATATTCCCAAGTACAATTTCCTTTAGGGGGCAAGCGCCCCACCTTGCCACTCCTTATGGGCGTCCTTGATCTTAACCCTTTCTTTGTTGTAAAAGAAATCTAGTTCTAATATTTTATCTGAGAGCTTAGGTGGAAGTAATCAACAATTACTTATCGCCTTTTATAGTTCACACAGAGTAATATCGGTTTAATAATACATAGACGTCTTCAAACTTTCGATTCCTCCCAACAAACATTTCTAGGTACGTGTTTGATTCTACTACAAAAGGAAATTTGACAATTAGAATCCATAAATTATCTAATCTTATTGATGTCTACTATTGAAAGGTTTAAAATAAACTTGAATACGAAATTAATAAAAGGTGTGTTTTATTTATTTGTTTCTTTGTGTGTTCTTTGTTATCGTATTTTTTTTTATCTGCTTAGGCTCTTTATGTACGTACACCAAGAAAAAAACACATTATCCGGACAACGATATGTAGTACAAATATACGGAATCCATATATTTAATAAGGAAATCACTGCGGACCGTACGTTATCAGTATGCTACACACATACTGCAATTTTCCCGTTTAGATGTTACATCATGTCAGGATGTCTGACATCAAACTGTCTTCCGTATATTACATATGTCAGTTGTATGTTATATGCGTACATCTGTATGTGAGATCCTTACCGCCTATATACAATTCTTTCTTTCATACGGAAAGTGCGTTTAGATGGAAGACTCATACGGAAAGTGCGTCTAGATGGAAGACTCATACGGAAAGTGAATTAGATGGAAGACTCATACGGAAAGTGCGTTTAGATGGAACATTTATACGGAAAGTATCATAAAACATACTTTTTCAGTTATACGTTTGCTGTAGGATGTTACATATAGTCGTATATTAAGTCCAAAAACTACAGGATTTACGCATGTTACCTACGTTTTTACGTATACCACATACGTTTTTTTCTCGGTGTATATCAGTGGTGTAGGAAAGGAGAGGTCACTGATGTTGAGGTTTACAAATCTTACGCTTTACCGTAATCTTGACGTTCAGTCTAGTTTTATATTATATATCTTTATTTTGTCCCGTAAAATAATTCATTGTTTTCTTCTAAATAAATAAAAAATGTTTGTCATTAAAGCATTTAAAATGTTTTTATAAGCTAATGCGAAAAAAAATACGTTAGCAACTGATTTCTCATACACTCTTAACAACGCAACTCGACGATGATGCTTAGTATTTTAAAATAAAATCATATAACATATTATTTTTTATCTTCTGTCTAACCAGCGCCCCAACCTAACGTTTAAGAATAAATTGGTTTTCAGCATCTTCGCCTTCCTCGGTCAGCATTGTCTCATCATACCACATTTACTATCTATTGTAATATACTGATATGCCATATGTACAGAAGCTACAGTGAACTTATAAAAGCAGAATTCCTATTGGTCGTGAATTTCAATATATACTATAAGGAATTTTTGAACGTATATAGAGGGTGTCTAAAACGTCCCCTGATATTATAACGATACGTGTATTTTTCTACCTGTATTTCAACATCTTTCGGCAGAATGTGCTTCAAATTGATGCACAAGCTATCTATGAAAAGGAAGAGGAAATATATAGAAAGAAAAGGATATATAAATGTAATTGTTTTGCTGTTGATATACGTTGCTGTTTTATGTTTAAATAGAGATTCGTTGTCATAGCAACGACATATAAATAACATATAATTTCAGAATCATCTTGTAAATAGCTACCCCCAAAAATCTTTAAGGTGTGTACTTATTGTAGTGATTATGTGCCATAATAAAAAGGGAAATATACTATTAGAATGCAATGTGAAATGTTTTGTGGTATTTTAGTAGCCTTATTTATACACAAATATTAACTGAGAACCTTTATATAAGTGTCGTCTCACAAAATATTGGTGGTCCTCGTCGTAGAATTGCCGTTAGGCTACTGAATAATGGCGTAGTAGGATAAACCCGGGACATCAACAGTCGGACAGAACCGGGTAGTACAGTGTAAATCTGAGAAGGTTAGATACAGTGTCTTCACTGTAAAGGATGAGCACACAAAGCTTGTAGCAATGTGCACGAATATGATGAAACATTTATTTGTGATTTTTCATCTTAGATTTAACAAAATCGTGACCTAAAGTTATTTTTTCTATGATATTGGTCTAATATATTCTAGCCCTCTATATTTTCCGTACTTTTTAAGCTCACATATTTTTTCAGTGGTATCGATTCTTGCTGTACTGGTTCTTGGCGTAATTACATGTTTTTCTTGTAAAAGAAAAGTTTTTTTATAATTATTTTATATGTACCCGGTTTTGTCCGACCAGGTCGGACAAAACCTGGTTTTTGCATACCCTTTAAAAATTGCTTTGTTCTCGAAATTTAACAGCTTTATCCACTGAAATAAACATTTTTGTGTCAATAACAAATCTATTAACCATTTGAAAATTAATTCAAGCTATACTATCCACATAGATACTGACGAACAAGCAAAAATATTTTGGGTCACGGTTTTGTCCGACTTTCCCCTACATTCTGCCCAAAAGATGTTTAAATACAAGTAGAAAAATACACGTATCGTTATAACATAGAGTAACTCTATTATTATCGGAGTTACAACAAAATGTAAGAAGGGAAACCTTCTCCAAATATGATGTTTTTAATCTCAAGTAAAGAATTATTTTTTTGATTGGACGAGCCGCTTGGGCTGTACACTCTATATGGGCATAAAGGTTAAATGACGTTGCCATTTACCTGCGTCCTATATATATATATATATATATATATATAGTAATTCAGTGGGAGAGTGAACATAGTAAGCATGAAAGAGAAAAATCTTACAAAGAAATGGTAGCACAGCTGATTGATAATTATATATGAATAGGACAGACCTTCTGCATTCTGAAAATAAAGTGTGGTTCATATGCTGTCTGAAGTAACGTGCACAGAAAGAAATTAATCATACAAGGTAAATTATTCATTTCGCCCCACACGTTGGGGTAAAGTGAATACACATATGGGGTGAAGTGGTGAGAAGTATCTTTGAAATAACGTAAATAACAAGATATAAACAGCTAAATAATGAGTATACAGCTAACGAAGAACACCTACATGATATACAGACACATAAGCTATTGTTGTAGAAATGCTTAAGAAGCAAATATACATACCAACCCGAAATCGTGTCCAAAGTACCTTCTAGGTAGCATTGAGTTGTTTGACCTTACAAGAAAGGGTACATGATTTGAGTTTCCAATACGTCTTGAACCCAGGTTTCTCTTATACGACAATATGGTTTGAAGAACAGACAAGAAATAGTTAGATGTAAATATGTTCTTTGGTCCATATTGTATATTGTCCGTTTACTGTAGCTTGGAGGTGTGTTTTGACACAAAACCTGGCTATAGCATGGCCAACATGAGATGGTCTCTGACCTTTCTTACTACATGCGGTGGGACATTGCAGCCCCTACTTTGATACCAGTGTTATCAACCAGGATCACTCTGTCTTATACCGTTAATTAAATTGCTACTACAGTGTCACCGAAAAAAACCTTGACACGCGAGTAGTGGCAATGTCACTGAGAACTGTCAGAGACGTTCTCTTACTGGACGCACTTTAGCGAATCTTAGCAGTCCTTCCCCTTCTTTCCCCTTATCGCAGTGGTAACAGTGGTACTAACTTGTCAACTTTAGCACTAGTAGGGCTTGGTATTTGCAAGTTGCGTAAATTTCGAAACAGTTTACTTCTTCTCTAATCAGGGCCCGTAACATGTGTGGGGCAGGGGAGGGGCAACTGCCCCCAGGGAGGTTCCCCGCCGTTCGAAGGGGCCCATTTTGAGGCAAAATTTTCTTAATCCATATACGATGCGCACATGAAATTATAAATGAAGCATCAAACAGTTTCACTACATTACATAAAGCAGCGCACAAAAGGTAAATAAAACAAAAGTGAGTCGTGGGCCCACTTCAGTAAAAAACGTGTACTATTAGGGGCCCTAGAAATAACATTTATTCGTATGGTTTTGAGATTTGTCAATATTGTCCCCTGAATTAATTTGTCATGTATGGAAGGGGCCCAGGAGCATAAGTAACGGCTCCGCAAACCCTGCCGTCAGGGAGGGCCACAGGCTCCGGGGGGACATAAATAGTAAGAAAAAGATAGAAAGAGGAGGGCCCTAGAATGAGAAAAAACTTTTTCTAGGAGGCCCAAATACACGTACTAATGCTTGCCCCCAGAAAAAAATCTATACTAAGTTACGGCGCTGTCTCTAATGTGAATTTATTGGTACAGTTCTGCTATTAGTTAACTATATCAGGTTGGTCTCTTTAAACCTTGGGTCGTGGAGAGAAACAATCTTACAGGAGGATAGTATTCAGATTTTATGAAGGTGGGGAAAAGAGAGCGAGGATGAGAAAGATGAGAAGAAAGAAAGAAAAAGAATGAAAGAAACAATTCTACACTTACTTCATAATGAATTTAAACACATATAAACGAAAAAGGGATATCGGAACCCACCACCATAGTTTTGGCAACATTCTGGCTTAATATATTTCCCGCCAATTCTGGGGCCTCAGTGTTTGGCCCATTTCTGACCTTACAGCAGTGGCAGATCTAGGGGACGATCGCCCCCCCTGGAGAGAAAACTTTCTTATTTTATATATTTAAATAAAACCCATCCCAGAGTTTGGAGCTCTTAAAAGTAGCTCTAAGTAGCAGTATTAAAACCCACCGCCCCCCCCCCAGAAGTCCGTCCTGAATCCGCCCCGGCCTTACAGAAGCTATCGTTTAGGCATTCACCTTGTGGGACTGAGGAAAACCTTAATAAGGAATACCAGCCAGAGCTGGGATCATGCCCACGCTCGATCTACCTATTTTAATGCGTTTTTTGTGTTGGACAGTGTCTAGTAAGGGCACCCAAACAGGGTAAATGCGTACTGCTTTAAAATATTTACATGTTAAAATTCGCTTTATACTGTACTTTGAACACTGAACACGTAATTCTATGTGTATTATATTCTTCTTACAGCAGCATGCTTTATTTCCTAATACTTTAGGTCTATGGTTGTTAGTATTTATAATTATTGCATCATACTAATTCTTCTCAAAGCTCGTTCAATTAGTATGAAATTCTAGACTTGGCAGTTTGCAACATTGCAAACCTTCACCATCAGGCAATAATGTTGCGAGAATATTTCCACCTAAACTCGCATCGAAATTTCCAGCCTCTGTTTACAATCAGTACAAGATGTTTCTGTCGCCTTATCATGAAAACAACGCTGTCCAGCGAACCTAACGGTCTTCGCGATCCCTGTTTATTGTTTACAATACAAACTGCATGATTTCAATATTGCCAGGCGTACAAGGTTTCAGCACACTTTCGAACAAGAACACTTGTACAAAATTGAGTGTGCATTATATGTAAGATTGTATTACATAATAACTAACTCGATTTGTCATAACGTTAATATCTCAGTCATCCGAAAAGCAGCAATTTATATAGTAATAATAATTGTTCTATGACTGTGCAGAAGTAGGTACATTCGGTTCTGCGATTTATGTGCCTGGCAACCATGAATTAACCATGTAGGGGTGAGAAGCAAGGTGTTGACGCTCGCTCTACAATTGTTGTTTGTAAACAATCTTCCATCCTAGAGTGAACGGACAATACATGGAATGATTAATATACATGGAATGATAAAAAGGACTATTCACATCACCCCAAAATTTGTTAGTCACTTCCATCCACCTCGTCGTCTATTGTTCAAAACATGTTTTGTATCTTTATGTTTGCAACATATTGAGTCATATCTATATACATGCGTACCTAATAATCTTCTCATGCTACTTTGGAGGTATTGCGTACAACACGATTACTTCAGGATAGAATTGTCCTAGTTTCTTACTGTTCCGTATTACAATAGTAACAAAAAACGTTACAAATCTACTTACCTTCTCTGCTGTCCACGCTCGCTGCATTCAATAATTCGCTTCTTTCCTCTGTACACTACATTCTTAGTGAGCTCCAGACTCAATACTGAACATACAGGGGCTTTGCAAGGTCAGCGCTGATCATGCTTTATTGTCACATATCATTAACCTTATTCTATTCACTTCACCCTTATGGTCACTTCCCCTCGAATTACTATCTCTCTCTCTCTCTCTCTCTCTCTCTCTCTATATATATATATATATATATATATATATATATATATATATATATATATATATATATATATATATATATATATGTTTGCGTATGTGTGTGTTTTTGTTAATTAATAGCTCCATATGAAGTGAAAGTAATATTCAAATATTTCAGCAAAATGCATTTTATATAAAACCGTGTAAAGTTGTACACGGTTTTGTACAACATTATTGTCAATAGATTATGCTGTGCTACATCTTAAAGTGTTTGGAACCGTAAAGTATTATTACGATGTTAGGAGTAGCAAAAATAAAGAAATTTATAAGTTTTTAAGCATTTAAGTTTACTGTTTAACATAAAAGTAATATATTAATTATTCGAATTTATTTTGATGTTATCAACAGTACGGAAAGCAAGAAAGAATTTTTTTATAATCATATGTAAAGAGAAGGTGCTAACAAAATCCATGATTGAAACAATTATGTATAGATTTAAAAAGTTTGGAAGTTGACATAGTTAACCAGTGTTGCCACACTTGATACAATTGTACCAAATTCAGCCCTTTTTGTCATTCATCTGTCCGCTGGTACCATGCAGGCATTTTCAACCCCTTTTGTGAAAAAGTTGGTACAATTCTACCCAATTCAGCACCATCTAACAAATACTTGTCACATTTTCAAAAGTGCCAGTAAGACTTTTCCTGCATCTAACGTTACTCATACTGTGTGTTGAACTCTTAAAAAATGCTGTTGAACACTCAGTTCTATGACGTTGCACCGCATAACGCTACGAACTTTGTGTGTAATTCGAACTATACAGGAAAACAAATGACGCTAGATGAGCGCATCCGCGCCGTGCATGAAGGAGACAATAAAAAAGCAGTGTGGTAGAAATTTTAGTCGTCCTATTTGGATGTTTTAAAAAATCATTAAAAAACACTTTCTTGATTTAAGCTCTTGGAAAATTGGGGAAGTGTTATAGAACTTTACCTCTGTTACTTGCATGTTATTATAGAGCCATGTATTATACTCAGGGGTAAAGGTGGATCTGAAAAAGTAGGGAATTCATGACGCCACGCCGTCTCCCGTGCCTATCTTTGCCCTTTGTAATTTTTTAGAAGTGGGGCACGCCACAGATATTTTCTGAAAATGGGGAGACGGCGTTCCCCCGTGTTCCCCGACACTTTTACCTCCGATGGTGTAAAATAATGAATTCAGCCCTTTTTGTTTCAATTTGGTACTATTTTTCAGCCCACTCCAGAGCTAGGACTGTGGCAACACTGTAGTTAATTAAAGTTGTAGATAAATAACAATAATTTTACTGTCTTGTGAATTTATCCTACTCATGTGATGTGGTTTGTAATATGCTTCGTATTTTCCTTATTATCTTCCTAAAATAGCGTTGGAGACCCGAGTTAGATTATCAAGCGTGAAATCGTGTGATTACAGTCCGACGCTAAGATATAGGTCCATGTCTCATATAGTCTCGGTGTTGAAAGAGACGTTGAACTCTTATGAAGCCAACCTAACTTACGTACTACGAAAATGGCACACTACTACGAGAAAACAGAGTTACACTTGAAATCTTGTTTCTATCGTGTATAGGCGAGGATGGAGAGCCACGCGTATACCTAGCCGTAAACTTTTCTGGGTGGTGTATCTGTATTGTGGAATTTTACAGATACAAAAATTACAAGCAGCATTGTGCAAGCGTTACTTCTCAGCTCAAACGCTCAGATAATAGGCCTATGTGGATAAATCGAAACATTGGGGATATTAGAGCCGACAGCTTGCACCCAGAATTTTGTAACTTACACTTGGTAGAGCGTAAGATACGGGATCTGACCTGGATTCCGTTTAAATGAACTGAACACTTACAAAATGAAACAGATTGTAATGTTGAAAGGGTGGAAATTGGTAAAAATGGAAATAACTATTAGTATAATTCAATCTACATGTACTTACTCCCAGGTTTCGGTGTTCCTTCCCTCATGGTTCCATTAGCGGATAGACGCTCGTCCATTCGTGGGTTTCCTTAATCATTCCTTTCAGGTAGACGATGAAGTGGATGGAAGTTAAGGTCCAGCGCGACTCAAACAGCGAAGCCGGCGTATCTGCGGTGATTAACTTAACCGAAATTAAAATTACTTTGCAAACGACATTGTCATTAACAACTTAACAATTTAAAGATAGTAACTGCAATCAAAAATAGAGCAAGAAATAACTTCTAGAAACTTAAAATCGTAGTTCGCGCTGTTACATGTTACTTGGCTCGGAATTAAACTTCCAAAACTCTTCCAATGTTTTCTTTGCTTAACGTCTCTTGTTTTATTGATCAAGAAATTACATATGTAAGAATAAGACGACAGACAACTGGAAAACTTCGTCTGTAAAGCAAATCAACTTAGAAAAAGAAAAGAATTGAAATGCGACTTCACCATTAATCAAACCATAATGCTTTTCATTGAGTTGAATTTAAAATAAAATGTCTCAATATTCAAAATAAAATAATACATAATGTATGCAAATACATAACATTTTCATATATTTTCACAGTATGTGCGCCACTGTCAGGGTTATCCGCCAGTAGAGAATATAATGAACTAAATACACATAATCTACTATTTAACAATGTAATTTTATACATATTCAGCACATAAATATACAAATAAGATGTCCCAGTAGAGGAACAAATATCAGTATTTATATTGTCAACGTAGGACCTTTCCAGGACCATAATATATATATATATATATATATATATATATATATATATATATATATATATATATATATATATATATATATATATATTACTAATTTCTTTATAAAGTTCTCATTAAGAATTTGTTCTGAAACATCTTAGTTTGTTCAGTTTCGTATTACCTGTCGATTTTAATACATGTCTCAACCTTGAACAACTTTATAGATTAACATAGTTATAGAGTTAATCAACTTTGGACAATATCTTCTATAAACCTAGTTTTACGGGTGCTTAATTTGAAAAGAATTTTCAAAGAAAGCTGTGTCGTCAAAGAGAGATTCTTGGGATGTTTCTCAAAGGTAGAACAGGTTATGGGACCGGACGACACCCGTCTGACTTTAAGAGAAATAAAAAAGAGAATTTTACCTTTTTGGAGAGAGAGAGTAGGTAGGTGAGAGCTGAGGAAGAGAAAGGAAGAAATCTGACGTCACAGTACCTGTAGCTTCATCTTCTCTGCTGGGCTTCCTGCTATCCTCCTGTTGTTCGTCCGACGTTCTGTATGTCGACAACCGAATTACAGATTGTTCGGTTCGTTTTCTAAGATACTCTCGGTGTCCCCAATTGAATGTCGTGCACTCCCCGGACCGATTCCGTTGACAGTCTTTTGACAACTCCGCGACTGAGTCCTAAGATGACTCCGAAGACCGACTCTCGACAGACTCTGGAGACTAACTTCGATAACCGACTGCAAAGACTCCAAGTGACTCCAAAGGCTCCGTGTGACTCCCTGTTTTCGGGTTGGAGAGAGTATTTAAAGACAAAGATCTGCTGGTAATCCTGCTGACTCCAGGCACGTGTAGATGAGATGTTTTCGTGTCAACAGGTACTCATGACGTCAGAAATGGACAGATAGTTGGGAAAGGAGCTCTCTCAGCTTTATTACATAAAATACATATTGACATAATACATTAAACAAACACTTCCACGATTTAGACACGAAAACACAAAATTACGGAAGAAAAACATTGACTAAATTCTCAGACATAAATGAATTTCATTAACTAAGACTTCCGAATGACTAGCGTTCTTGACACATAAGAAATAGTTTTATGTAATTAGGATTTAAAAAAAGAAATAATCTCACAACACCGATGTTAAGTCTTAAAGAATATTATGTTTTTTTATACAAACAATAAATGATTTTGTGGGAGATCAACGAAAGTCAATAAATAATGAATATTAGTCTCTTCACACTAGTGTCGTAATGAAATCATAGACGAGAATATGCTTCAATACCAAGTTTTTTCTTAATAGTGACGTGGCTATTGGAGGTTTACAACAAAGAACTCTTATTTTTTCCTTGACAGTGTCGAAAACTACGGATAAAAATTTATACTTATCCATATACATTTGTTCGGTTCAATGGGTTATCTAGATTGAAATATGCCTTATTTTTTGATTATTCTTTTAAATGCTAATAACATTGTAGAACTTTCTGATAGCTTAAAGCGCAGTCTCAGCTGTTATTATATTGCATACTGATGAGCTAGATAGAAAAATAGTAAGAAAACTAGATTTTTTTTTTTTTGAAATATGAATACGTCTTTTTAAGAAAATGACATGGGACGGAATAGACTGGAGGAATTTATTGTTGGTTTTCTAGGATTTGAGGATAGGGCGTCCACAAACAATTTTGCAAACTCTTTTGAATTAATAGATTTCACATAGTCCTAAAAGAAATATATCCTTTATTTTACTTTTATTTTACGTGTAACTTAGGACCTTAGGAGCTGCCCACCACAATGTTTCACAAGCTTGTATAGCAAGTCAAGGTTAATATGCGTGTCAAGTTTCATCCAGATTAGTGTTGTAAAATTTCCGGAAATTTTGAACCTGTTGTTGAAAAACAGTTTTTTTTCGGCTTCTTTCTGAAAAATTGAAAAAAAAGGGGAAAATAACAAAAATCTTGGTATTACGTTAATTTTATTAATAATGGTACCGTGTTTTTTCGGATAGGTGCTGACTGCCACGGGTGCTGACTGCCACAGCCAATTATTGGTGCTGACTGCCACGACTGTCGCTGATTGCAAATATGAAGGTGCTGACTGCCACGACGGCGTGCTGACTGCCACGAGCCTGGGAGAAACTGTATTTGGAAAGAGAGGAATTAATCCCTCATACTAAATTTATGATTATTAATTAATTTAGTAGCGATTAATTTAGTAATCATCACAGCAAATCTATGTGGCATCCTATAAGTTACAAAGTTGCTCACTAAGTGGAACGACATACACTTGGATGTTTATAAAGGGATTGTTTTTTCTGTTATATGTACAATTTGCACATTTCATTGTTTATATTAATTGTTTTATTGTATTATTTAATGGATATGATGGTCTGAAGCCAGCTTACAAGGGAAGTTTGGGAGAAGCACTCGCCTGCAGAGAAATAAGCATGTCATTTGAAGGACCAATTCATGCTGATTACAACAGGTAATAAAAACTCCTGTACGTTGAGAACTGTTCGAGATATTCAGCTTGGAAATTTATGTGAGAAAATGAGTGCATGCACGTTTCAATGCGTTAAGTATTCTCACCCATGGCGAAGCCTGATGGTTTGAACTTGCTATTGCTTGATCATTGGGGTCCATTCACAGACAAAGTGTCCATTACAAGTTGCATGACGGATGGCAAAGACCTAATGGTTGAGAAGATACCAAAGAATTGCACACGATTTGTGCGACCATTTGGTGTGTTTTGATTCCGATCAATCAAAGATTATGGCAGGAGATTTGTATATACATAGTATGAATCTTCTTCATCTGGACGTTATAACGTACCAACGAAACAATCAAATAAAGTTCGTGTCCATACGAATCACTTCCGATCACCGCGATACATTGGATTGTTTCAGTTTGCGTTCTGCAAGGCAGGTTACGAACAAATTATAGGCCTATAACTTTTGAATCACTTGTCGAATTTGCTTTTTGCTTTGGTTCTGCGAACTGTTCTCTTGACGGATGCAACCCAATTGCACATATAAAATGTTCATGGTGCAATGGAGTATTTTGCCTGCGTCATTTCTTCATAAAACAGAAGAATAACAGTGGTCAATTTTCATCTCTAACCTATGATTATTGTGAACAATGTAATGACTAATTGTATCTAATAAACCCGTTAGTTATTGCGAAACACTTTTTTCTGTTACTTCCGATAGCTTTCAATTCGTATGTCAATATTCGTTACTAATTATTTTGTACTTAACGCGTATAAATGCGTATATCCTCATTTTCTCATATAAACTTCCAAGTTGAATATCTCGAACCGTTCTCAACCGTACAGGAATTTTATTAACTTGTTATAATCAGCATGAATTGGGACTTCAAATGGCATGCTTAGTTTCTCTGCAGGCGAGTGCTTTCTCCTGAACTTCCCTTGTGAGGTACAGCCAGCAGTGCTTTCCTGATGGAACTTTCAAGAGCTGCTCGAAACAATTTGCACAGCTGTACACAGTTCATGCTGACATAGAGAGTTCAAGTGAGAACACATAAATCGTACCAATTTTGTACACACCGCTCCCTGACAAAACTGAAAGTACACTCATGTCCAAAATTATTGTCTTATATCTGTAACTGTCTTCTTGTAAGAATATAATTTGATAATTTTGCAGAGTACTTTTAATACTTATATTACGTGTATAATCAGGAAATTTATATTTGTGATAAATTTCATAGAAAAAGAATTATAAATACGAAAATCACAATGAGTAAAATAAAATGTCACTAAATGGACAAGAAAATTTTATTTTCGTTTTATTGTTATTAACTACTCTTTTGACATGAAATTTACCACATACATGTATTTGCCAATTATACACATACTAACATTATAAGAAATACCGGGCGAATTCGTTATCAAATTATATTACTAGGACAACATGTG
Organism: Thermobia domestica; assembly: GCF_964235325.1. NCBI lineage: Eukaryota > Metazoa > Arthropoda > Insecta > Zygentoma > Lepismatidae > Thermobia > Thermobia domestica. The sequence continues at coordinate 44,684,251 of NC_137469.1, forward strand.
ACAGTCAGCACGCCATCGTGGCAGTCAGCACCTTGATATTGGCAATCAACGCCAGTCGTGGCAATCAGCACCAATAATTGGCTGTGGTAGTCAGCACCCGTGGCAGTCAGCACCCCACCGTTTTTTCGAACTCATGAAAAATGTAAGCTGACAAGTTTCAATATTCCTAATATTAAAAAAAGAAGCATTCGAAAATAAAACTGTTGCAATTAATCTTGAGAATTAATAGTCTGCACTCATTTTCTTTGTGCTTTTTAGTAGTTTATTTGTGCTTATGCATTAATTACATAACTTTTACAGTTGCATACACATCTACCATCATGAAGCGTTTCTGTTGCAATAGATAGATCTCTTGAATGAAACTGAGTTCTTAATATGCTCTTTGATCTGATGAAATTTTGTTAACTTTAACCAAATTAATTCTTAAAAAAAGAGAGCAGTATGCAAATTTCACTAATACTAATGCACTAAAACATTTAATTACTATTATTTAATATTCTATTATAGACTTTTACATAAACTTTATGTACAAAATTTTGTATGTAAACAAATTCCTGTTTCCTAGTGCGACAAATTCTCTCTCTCTCTCTCTATATATATATATATATATATATATATATGAAAGTGACTATATTTGGAACTTAACAGCTCTTGAACACCAACTTTAAAAAATCTCGATAAAATTTTCAACATTCATGAGGTTCGGGCCTCGAATGGTATTTATGATTTCATTTTGATGGTGAAACTTGGAGGAAGGAAGGGGCATATATATTGAAAATAACCGATATTAGTGTCAAGTCCATAGATTTCGGGGTTGCTGAAATGAACAGTGACACTTTGGATGCTATTTAAATTCAAATTCAGCACTCTAACTGGGGAGAAAGGGGAGAGATATATAGAAAAATGATGAAAAATGATCTATATTAGTGTCGAATCCATAGTTTTCTGTGCCGCTGAGATGAACAGTGACACTTTCGACACCGTTTAAATCCAAATTCAGGCCCGCAACTTGGAGAGGAAGAAATATATAAAAATGATCGAAAATAACGATATTAGTGTCGAATCCTTAGTTTTGAGGTTGCTGAGATGAGCAGTGACATTTCCGATACCGTTTAAATTAAAATTCATCCCCGTAACTTGGGACGGGGGAGAATGGAGATATATATACAAATGATCGAAAATGAATGATATTAGTGTCGAATAAATAGCTTTTCGTGTCACTGAGATGAACAGTAACACTTCTGATGCCGTTTAAATCCAAATTCAGCGCCGCAACTTTGGGAAGGGAGAACGGGTAGATAGCCTATATAAAAATGATCAACAATGGCCGATATTAGTGTCGAGTCCGTAGTTTTCGGGGTCGCTGAGATGAACAGTGACACTTCCGATGCCGTTTAAATCTAAATTCAGCTCCCATTAGTAGCTACTCTTAAAGATGAAGGTGACATGTAAAAGTAATTGAAATTGACCGATACTAGTGTCGAATTCAAAGTTTTTGGAGCTCCTAAGTTCATTTGTGACAGTTTTGGTACCCTTTATGTCCAAAAATGAAACGTATTCTCCCCTTGCGAATTAAGGGTATTTGCTAGTCTAATAACGGACGAAACTTTCACATGTGAAATTCTTTAATACATTTCTCGCTGCTCAAATTTATGCACTTGTGGGGTGTATTTATGTCATCTCTCTTTTTGTGTAGTTTGAAAAATATACAAATAATAAAGAGGGTTACCAGACATCAAAAAACTGAAGAGTAAAATTAAAACCTGTTGTTTTACACATTTTTTTTTTCAGCGAAATACATTGTATATGCGCTGCGCACACGTTACACCAAACAAGATTATCATCAGGCGAAGAAATAGTTTTTAAATTATATTTTTCAGCTTTTGCCAATATTTACGAACTAAAGATTTTTTTTCAAACGGGTTCAAAAGTTCCGGAAATATTACACAGAACAAGGAAAACAACACGTATCTTTATAAAATATATATTTGATTTTAACATACCGGTATTAACTAAAATTATTCCGGCTCCGTTATTTTAACATTTCCCTGCCATAAAGCGGGAACTTCATAACATTGATTAAGATAACTTAAATTCGTCTATATTAATTAATCTAACCAGGATTATATTTTGTATCTTTTGTGGTCATAACTCTATTCTATCACGGGGTTAACTTTAAAGGAGTGATGCACATATATTTGTTGCCACAAATTTTCCGTACTCTAATACAAGAAACGTAAGTACTCAATGATCTTAACACTAAACTAGTAAATACAAAAAAGTTGTCATTTTAAAAGCATGATATTCGAAAATTTTAATTTTTACCAAATTTTCCGTTTTTTTTCCAAGCTCGAGAAAAAAATCGGTAAAAAACCCAAAATTTCCGGTTGTTTTCGAGGCCTTCACCACAATAATCCAGATCGAACGATTTTGCTTCAATTTGTATTATATATAGTTCCCTTTGTTAATATTCTCGCAAAAGCACCTAAATGTGTCAACTAAATTATTTGTCCCGAATCATAACACAATTGCGCAAAGGATCACTTTTATTCTATACCTCTTTCTGGTGTACACCTTTCATTCAAATAATCTTTACTGGATATACAATATCTAGTGCCTGTAACTAATATATATTGAATAATCTCCCAACATACATATATTAATTACTTCAACATAATCAAGATTCTCTATCAATTGAACATTACACATACTATTCCCCTACCAACAGCTACATGGTGGTATATGTACAATTTCACACAACTTTCGGCCCAACTGCATCCCAACACCCTTCTCATTGCTTTCTCAAGGAAAATGCAAATGAATGACGAAAACGTTCTTTGTATATATATATATATATATATATAAAGAACGTTTTCGTCATTCGTTTGCATTTTCCTTAAGAAAGCAATGAGAAGGGTGTTGGGATGCAGTTGGGCCGAAAGTTGTGTGAAATTGTACATATACCACCATGTAGCTGTTGGTAGGGGAATAGTATGTGTAATGTTCATATATATACAGGGCCAGATCCAGGATTGTCTGAGGCGGTGTGCATCAATAACTACCAAAATAACCAATCACACTGAAACTCTTCAAAGTGACATGTGATAATATTCTTTACCCCTGACAACGCTGATGCATAGAACGGAGGAAAGTATGTTAAAGAGGGTCGTAAGTGGTATTCAGGAAAAAAAAATGTTCTCTCCTGGCTACTTTTTTTTTTCATCACTTGACAAGTGATTCATTTTTTGCTTGGTGAATCCTTTTCCTTCAACCTTCAAAAAATTGACTTAAACTATTGCTTTTGCAAAACTCCTTTTTCTTGTTAAGTCCAAAACGGAAACATGACGCAGAAAGTTTCGGAAAGTGTTGCTATTTTCACTGCTAACTTCTCATTTTAGATAGTATATATATTCACAACGAAAGGGGGAGGTGCACGTGCATCTTTTCACCCCCTAAATCCGACTATATATATATATATATATATATATATATATATATATATATATATATGTGTGTGTGTGTGTGTGTGTGTGTGTGTTGTAAGGAATATAACTTCTGTAATAAAAAACAAGCCCACTCGATATGTACTGACCATTTAAGAGGCCTTATCACTGCGAAATTAAAATACCGTTAATTTTGCAGTAATTATGTGATATCTTCAAATAGATAAAAATAATCAAAATGTGGAACAAGATCGCCCTAGACAATATTATTTTGCATGAGGTACCGTTATCACGAGTCACCTAGTAGCTTTCCGTTTGCAGCCACTTAGCAACGCGAAAATAAATGCCGATTTTCTAAATGACTGGAAATCGAAAACAGATAAGTGAGTCATGATAACAGTATCTCATGTAAAATAATATTGTCTAGCAAGTTCTTGTTCCACTTTTTGATTATGTTTTATCTATTTGATGATATCACATAATTGCTATCAATCAGCGGTGTTTTTATTTCGCCAAGAAAGGGCAGCAAAACAAATAAGCCGTCCTTGGACTGCATGCTATCAAATGTTCCAGCATACTCAGCTTATTTGTTAATCTGACCTAGGTTAAAATACATAGACTGTCTTGCAATACATGTACGGTTTAGTGCGTATAGGTAAGTTGGATATGTGTGTGTGAACTATGAAGATGTACTTTTGAGGTAAAATTTAGATTTGTTATTTTAGACTAATAATGAAATGTACTAAACGAAACAGAACATTCCAATAATAATTTAGAAAAAGGAATTGTCCCAAATGCTGATTCTTTTTTCTTTTGCTGCTTCTCTGAGTTCTGCAGCGCTTATAAGCTTGCCCTGTCTCCCTAGTGGGAATTCGGGCACTGAATTAAACGCATCTATTTACTTTTTAGCATATCAAAGTACCTTTACAATGTACATAAAGTTTATAAAATTTATAAACATATTTTAGGCTTTCTCCGAGCAGCAAATTCTAAAATTGTATAATCAAAATCAATTCAATCCGCTAATTTTCTTTTACTCGACAAAATTGCCACCTTGCTTAGATCATGGAAGACCTTCTGTAATTCGTAATTGCCTTTAACTTAGAGAAGCTTCGTTAACATGTAGCAACACTAATTGTAATCATCAAAATATTGCGACAAGGTTGAAATGGAAATACGAAGATTGAAGTGTTGGAGACTTCGTAAAACTGTAAAAGTTGTAAGAGAATTTTGTCCATAATGCCTTCTTTTGTTCTAATTCGGCAAATGAAGTTTTACAAACTTTTCCTCTCCAGTTCAAACTTGTCCTTGTTAATGTCATCAGGTACATTATTCAGTTGGCACTCGTGTTCAGGATCCAAAAGATTTAATGCTGTCAAGAAGCCAAATTGGTTATGCATTTCGTGAAATTGCTAGGATCATACAGAGATCTCCTAACTGATCCTATTCAGTGACGTTAGCACCTGTCTTCTCATTTCCTGCTCGTGTGAGAATCCAGCATATGCAGATTCAACACCTTGAATTGACTTTTTCGTTTTTATTTACCATGGCTTAGGCTTGATATCGACCTCCTCGCAAAGCTTCTTCGCATACTTGAATCTGTCATTCACTTTTGAAAGTTATCTTTGTTCTCCAGTAATAAAGATTCTAGTGCACTGATATTTGTCACAAAATCGAAAATACTCAAGCTTTTTGTTAGAAAAAAAAAGCTATTTGTGATCAGTTCCCCCAAGTACTACTCTCCATAACTCGAGAAAACTTTCTTAAATCCTATTAATTGAAAAATAACAATATTATCAATGTTACACATACAGTAAGTTTATAGTTGTTCACTAACAACATTAGTGTTTCCTTGTATTAGAGTGAGGTAAAACCAGGAAGCGATACTGTCATAAATAAATTGTAATATACTATGCTAAGCAGATATAGTCTTGGATTAAATGAAGAGTAAAAGCCTTCACTCGCTTTTATCCTTTATTCAAACCAAGACTTTTTTCGCTTGATAGAAGACTCCACAGTTAGAAGTCCAGTTGCATGAGATTCAGAGAGTATGATGGCCAGTTCACCGGTACCCGATGCCTGATTCATCCCTATGAAACTACTGATGCAGGTAGTTTCGCATACCACGTTTGTAATGATACATACTGCTGGAGGAACCTTCGGAATGAAGTGGCAGCAGGATCGTCTTATCCTACTGCCACAGGTATTGGCCGGCGTTCAGCATGCTGTAGATGAACTATAGACTAAGTATTCTTGTGTAAAAAGTAGAGATGCAAAAAAGCCGGCTTTTTTGAATCGATGGTTTTTTTCACATAAAAGCCGGCTTTTTTGGGGAAAAAACGAGAATTTTGGAAATTTTGGCTTTTTTCAACTTCATAATTTTTCTATCTAAATAGCTTTCTTATAGTATATTCTATAGTTAGATAAAACTTCCATGACCTGAATGTGATATTTCGCTCTGAAATTCACCATCAAGATGGATGGAGCACATGTTTTACGAATTAAAGCTAACATGAAGAATGTAGTATTTGAGGGTAATTTTAGAGGCTATTTAACTTTATTTTAACTTTTGAGTTATCGACATCTTTTTTCTTCTCTAGTTTGTCATCCGTGTTTCATTTCTAAGAGCTTTTAGTACTCTAGCTTCTAGCGCAAAAGTTAAACTTGCCCGTTTTTCTATTTATCCGTCAAAGCGTACGTTTTTCAATATATCCGTCAAACCGTACTTCCACATTTCTGTTATACTGTAGCTGTGAAGTGATTTAGCAATAATTTTCCGGACACAACCTTGAATACCAATTTATACAAATAATCAGTAGCAGATTTAGAAAAGTACTTTAGGAGGGTTTTTTCTGATTGTTTCGTTTCCTAAAAAGTCCTAATTTTATTTGGGAAGTGCTTGAAGTTTATGAGTACAGGCATAACTAATATTTCGTTTCGTTTATATGTTTAGCAATAATCTTCCGGATACAACTTTAAAAATCATTTTATACTGAGAATCAGTGGCGGATTTAGAAAAGTATTTTGGGAAGGGTTTCTTACTAATGTTTAGTTTTTTTTAAACATTCGTAATTTTTATTTGACGGAAGCTTAAAGTTTATGAGTAAAGGCATAAATAATAGATATTTCGTTTGTTGCAGACATTCCGTAACTTTGGGGAACGGGCTTCAGTCCGAAAGACCGCTCCCCTAACCTTCGCAAAACCGTCACTGCTGGTAATTAGTAATAATAACGATTTAAAAACAATTAAAAAGGAAGTCGCCCAACTCACAGTACACGCACTATTTCTACATTCACAGATGGAATGAAGAAAAGCTTTGTCAGAATGGTCGAATGCTGGTTGAATCCCGGACTTCCCGATAGAAGCGCAAAAGCTAATCACTCAGTCATGTTTGTTGTGCAGTTGTATTTAGCTTAACTTAAATATATTCCGTAGTCTTTTTGGGGGGGGGGGGGGTTCCGTAATGATATGTTGAATCCCTCTTGTTAAAAATTCAGAAAACTTGAGGATTGGGTAAACTGTGATGGTGGTTCTATAAAACTTAACTGTAGAATTTCAAGAATATACAGAACCAAAAGCTCTAGATGTGCAGCCTTTAAGTGTATCATATAAATCTAACCAGGGAACTGTACGAATGGGGCACTCGAGTTGCCGGACGAGGTGCATCACATGTGAAAGAGGATATAAAAAGATGTCCATATGCAAAATTGTAGCGGCTGAGGGCAACATGGACGAGCGTGAGAGGCGGAAGAAGTGGGACTTAATAACACAGAAATATGCAGAATCATACGTTTCGCTCCCGAATGGTGAAAGAAATGCATGTCAAATTTATAGGAAGTGGAACACGAGAAGAGGTGCTATATTGTGGGGGATATGGACATCATGGGCGCCATCTTGAAAGTAGCCATCTTGAATTTGAATTCAAAATGTTAAATGAAAAGTGGGGCATGTGGTATATCAATTAAGACTGAAATTTTATTAGAAATGCATTGGTGTGAATAATGTTATAGTTTCTTTATTGCGAGTTGAGAAATACGAACATGCAACAACGTCTGGAGGGGATATATGGACATAGGCAACATAACCAATGTTTCATTAGAGTCCTGTTAAGGTACAAGTCAATTGTCCAGCAAAGAATACATGACAAATAGATATACTGTACGCATATGACAGTGATCGTGTGGAAAACCATATTATTAAAACCATTCGCAGAATGTAGTCACTGGATGCACCTCTATAAGAAGAGTACAAAAAGTGTGTTCACATGCAATTCACTCTGAATGTTGCAGGGGATAAAGATTGCAGTCTGTGTGTGAACAATATACGTACTTGCCTAAAACACGTTTCATTACACTGTGAGTCGTTTGAAATACAATAACATGAATCATAACATAGGCAATCACAAGTAAATATAGGCGCAAAGAGATACCGTACCAGTCTATGAAACACAGTTGATGTGGAGGGTATCGATAAGAATGTGCTGGAAGCAAAAGACATTTTCGCAGTGTGCACACCTGACGAAGCTGGGATTAGTACACTGATCTTCCTGACAATTGCTGCTATGTCAGAATCAAAACAAAAGGTCATTGGAGTTTGGAATTTTCCCGGTTGTTCTTCAAGGTATCCAGCTACGTAGAAGGCATGCTTAATGAAATTAATGAACCGGGAAGCACGAAATTGAAAATGAGTGAAAGCTTGGAGACGGATGAAGTTGTCTCGATGCCAGATATGAAACCCATCAATGTTCAATGCGGCGTCAGTGATAAATCGCAGATACTGCTTGTAAGTGCGAAAGAATCCAACGTCTAGAGGTTGAATAAGTGCAGTGCATTAGGGGGTATGAGTTCTTTGTGAAGGACAACATTATCTGGAACAGTAGAGTGTATCAATTGCGCATGTTTGGTACAAGACCACGAATCAGCAAGCAGCATAAGGCGATTTTCCGCCACAGTTAGCCAAAATACGTCTTGGAGAAACAACATCAGATCACTCTTGCTCATATTTAAAGTTTTTCGAGCAAATGCCTTGATATTCGAAGGAGTGTCTCGCATATTCGCGGGGAATTTACCTGTAGGTTCACCAGATATTATAATGGTGATAACAGTTTATCATCCATCGCTATAATCAGCATTATCATATAAGAGTGCGTAACTACTGTCGGTGATCCAATGCTAGAATACACCCGTTTGACGCCTTTAGTTGCCAGTGTTCTGCCTGAATGCGGTTCCTTATCAAATCGACTTTGATCTATGTTAACCGCTTGGCCTAAATTAAGGTTTTCTTCCACGATTATAGCCTTTGTTTCCTTGCCAAACACGTCTGCAGTTCTCTGTAATTCTTGCTCACCTTTGGCAGATTTGGACACGGAGTGCGTAATTTTGCGTGACACAATATTGTTACGCTTTTTAAATTTTGCTACCCAGGAAGACGATGCCTTGCAGTTAAGAGTGTCGGATCAATGCCTTTCTTTACATTCATCTCCCACATTCGAATTGTCCGATCGCGAATTATTCCATTCATGGCCCGCGTTCGTTTAAAACGTAATAGCACCTCGTCATTTATTTTGCTGATGGACGCTTTGTTGAGGTTGCGTTCAAATGTACGAAGGGGCTTCAGACTCCCCTGTAGAAATTTGTACCGTGAAAATACAGACGATGCTTTTCTTCTTTTACCGGATGTTTTTTCTGTCTCAATCCAGTAATTATAGGCTTTTTCTAACTGTTCCTTCGTACATTTCGTAGGTTGTTTTGGTGGATAAGGGGCGTATGACGGACTACTACTTTGCTCACAACTGCTATCTTTTGGAGAATGAGTTGACGCATTCGCTACACAAGATTCTTCGCGATGGTCACTGTCACTACTCTCACTGCCAATCCTATTCTCATCTGCTAGACACTCGTCTATAACTAACGTTTGATATTCTTCGAGCACCGTATCGTTATTTACTAATAAGCGTCTGATGCGTTCAAAAGCATTACGATCTTTTCGACGGGGATTATCATCGGACGTCCCAAATTAACGCTACCAACTCACGAACTAATAACGCTACCACTACTTGGGGATTCATGTTCACGAACAGGGCCCAAATACCTTCTACACTTCAAGCACTACAACACTCAATTTATAACACTTATTTACCAGGAGTGAACGACCTAGATCACATTAAACTTCGCACTAGTCACTTTTGTCTATATTTTCGTCTACTTGCTTCTAACGCACGTCAGTTATTCATATCGCTCATGCAGTCTCTCTCTGTTAGCACAGAATGTTGTCGATGGCTCTGTACTACCTGGTCCGACCTCTATCGTTTGTAACTTCTTTTTCTTACGCACAACTAGTTTGCATCTAGCCACAGAGTTTATAATGATCTACATTGAAATTGCAATTGAAATGTAATGCAACAAAAAGCCACATTTACAATATTTTATATTACAATATGATATAATATTAACCAGTTAAGTCTATAAGTCACAGCATTATATGATCAGTCACTTATTCCGACATTCATTGTGTTGTCCAGTGTTCAAACCCCTACGTGCCAAAATTCCATCATTGTAGGCTTGTAGATGCGACAAACAATACATACAAATCAGAAACTGTCGTGAGCCTCAACCTAATTACCTTTGGATTTTTTATTCTTAAGGTTTATTTCATGGGTATGTGACATTTGTTTACGCATCTCTGTGCTCTTTCTTACCTGCTCGTTTCTTCTAATTCACAAGACATTTACAATAGCAGTTTTCACACCAATGAATTTCTGAAAAAATTTCAGTCTTAATTGATATACCACATGCCCCACTTTTCAACTAACATTTTGAATTCAAATTCAAGATGGCTACTTTCAAGATGGCGCCCATGATGTCCATACCCCCCACAATATAGCACCTCTTCTCGTGTTCCACTTCCTATACATTTGACATGCATTTCTTTCACCATTCGGGAGCGAAACGTGTGATTCTGCATATTTCTGTGTTATTAAGTTCCACTGTAGGACCCACTTCTTCCGCCTCTCACGCTCGTCCATGTTGCCCTCAGCCGCTACAATTTTGCATATGGACATCATTTTATATCCTCTTTCACATGTGATGCACCTCGTCCGGCAACTCGAGTGCCCCAGTCGTACAGTTCCCTGGTAAGTATTTCTCTTATGTTTTATTTTAATTTTATTTTGTTTCAAAAAGAGGGTATGGAATATTTTGAAGTAAAAATACTACATACTATTTTGCTAGTTATTTGTGTATTCTTTAAAAAGAAGTGTTTACTTTTAGGGTTGGCTGATTTACACCAACTTTTTTTTTTTTAATAACTGGTTTAAACCACAAAAATAAAAAGAATGAAAAATGCGAATCGTGTGAACTTCATGGTAACGTTTCCAGATATCAAACCACCTGCAATAGTTTTATTTCCCTTTCACCTTTTAATCAAGGTGTCCCATGTTCAATTCTCGGTCGAACCACAATCCTTTTTTCATGCCTAACCCAAGTAGCGGTTCGGATGTCAGTTTAAGCGAAAGTCTTCTCCTTGATAACCCCGGTATTTCGTAAGGATGTTAAGCCTAAATATACGAAACAAACCAAATTGTATATTTCTACATGCCTAAATGCGTGTTGTTTTATAAAGAAGCCAATATTGCTTAAATATATTGATAGAAATTGGCAAAATTTATCGATTGCCTACGTAGCTTCCAACATTAGCTTGGATTGGACTTTCAATGATATCTACGTACCGGTACTAAATTTATAATTTAATACCTCAGTTTTAGCGTACTGATTATGGTACGTTGACCTTTAAATTTTACATGCAAAGCAATAACAGGATTTTCCCGTTATTGTCTTACATTTCAAGTAATGACGGGATTTTCCCAATGGCTAGGGCGGGAGATTCTCAACTTAAGAAATTTACTGACCGCACTTCTTTAAGCTTATGGGAGTTCTTCCGGCATAACCCCGCTGTTGCATAATAACATCAAGGCGAAACAAACTTAGGCTATTTCTGTGAATATGTAATATAAATACATAAAGCAAAAAATCTAAGTCAAAAAAGCCTGGTTTAAACCAAAAAAGCCTGGTTTAAACATCCCCCAAAAAACGGGTTTTTGGCATATTCAAAAACAACCACGGTTCTTGCCAACTCTGCTTACTTTTGTATATAGGAGGTTAAAAAATTCATATACATTGGTTAATCCTGTGGAATTCATAATGTAAATATGTTGAAGAAAAATTGTTTGAGATATTTTTTCGAAATTCATAGTTTATTTTCGATGTTTTATATTATTATCAGCATCAACCACTAATTAAATGATTTTTTGTGTTATAGAGAAGCGATACAAAGTCTGTTTTATCAATTTAAAGCAGTATTTTGAAAAAAGCCCAAAATTTCCGAAGCAAAAAAGCAAAGCAGAAAAAACCGAGTTTTTTTTCAAAAAAGCCGGTTTTTTTCCGAGCCCTTGCATCTCTAGTAAAAAGTATCACACCCGTTCACGTAAAAATTCGCACACTTGGTAAATTACATCCATTAATATTTTATTCTCTATCAGATGCTGGTGCATCTAGATGTAGGTGACACTTATTAACCGGAGATATGGAAGTTCTACTCACTCTACAGTCTTAACATAAATAGCATGTGCTACGATGGGAGCTTTTGCTAAAGAATTCGAGGACAGTGGCAGTGGTTGCCATACCTGTAGACGGTTTCGGACTACCACCACGAGGCTTATCGAACACAAGATATGTCTTTCGGAATCTACTGATGAGTTTGTTAACATCAGTGTGGGAAATGGGTTCCCTATCGGGATGAAGCAAATTGAATTCTGCAGTTACCATACTCAACTTGTGATTCTCCACACGTTTCTTCTCTCCACATGTTCCTTAGTCGTCAGCGACATTGTTGTCAGTGACACCTGACAAAATAAAACAAGTCGTAATTAGTAAACAGTTAGTGATAGGATAAAACGGTCAGTGTCATTGTTCAGTCAGTGACACACACAAAACAGAGGATAATTAGTGATTGAGCAGTCAGTGGCATATGGGCGCCCTTGTCTGTGGGCAATATGGACGAACAAATCAACAGCCTTTCGTGCGTTAGAACTGTCATATGGTTTTTGGCTCACATTGTATATCCCATTTTTTATGAGGATGTTGTAGGTGATAAAGTTTGGAGGAGATTTTAAAATCGAACCCAACTTAAGTGGTCGATTAAGCTCGGATTGTTAATTTATATTCTATGTTATGAATAATTCAGATTAACATCATTCGTAGGGGAGCAACGTCGATTTCCTCTTATTGCTTTTCACGTTTCTAGTTTAGCTTTCTGGGTTTGATAGCATCATGAGGGCTATCTAATGAGCTAATTAGTTCTTCGGTACTTCATTAGAATCTCATGAGGATCCAGTGTTTCTATCTATAGACAGCAATTTTAAAATTTTACCAATAGCAAATATTTTCAAAATTCGATTTCCAATTTCACAACTCCAGATTGCCACTTGGGGCGATACGTCCCTGCCGGTATGCATCTGATCACAACAATTTGCTCACATTTTTTAATGTAATATAATGTGCTCAGATCTCCATATTTATGTACTTTAGTTTATCGGAAGGTCTAAATACCCATATTCACGTTTGGAAAAGAAGTAATTTCCTTACATAAAGTTATACAGAGCTGTATTATAAGATTTCACGATCTCATTAACATATACAATGGTACAAGTACAATGGTACCTTGTATATTAATACTAGGCTTGTACAATGCTACATTATATATTAATACTAGCTAGCTGATTTATATACGCAGAAGAAGAAAAAGAAAATAGATGTAATGTGAATGTTTATAAAATATAGATATTCCAATGTTTAAAATAATAAGGTTTATGGCACGCCGTTGGCATGACAACAACATATACAGAATATAAATAAAATGGAAGCAAACCACTAAAGGAAGGAAGTGTGTGTATTTATTTTAGTGAGGCTCTTGTTTAATTTAATTTGAGTTGCGAACCAAGGCTATACAGCGATTATATGTATATCATATTTGATTCTATATCGTTGTACATACATGTTACATAAATGTTGATATTTCAGAAGACAGAAAAACAACACATCTACGAGAGTCATTTTTGTCGAACTCCGTTATCACCAGAGAAGAAGCATACGACATGACGAAACAAGAATAAGACAAAGTTGTTCATTAGATGTCGCTGATTTATACACCAATAAATAGACTTTCCTTCAATCATTGATTGATACGAAAAAGATTATATTATATTAACGAATAAAGTAAAGCGTTCCGGGTCGTAAAAAGTTCCATTTCGTGCTCTATATTCTTGTATACCATTCAATAAACTTAATTCAGTTGAACAAAATTAGCTATATAAAGTTGAGTGTAAATCCTCATGCGCCATTTTTGAGGAAAAAATCGAGAAAAAAATGATTTGATTTAAAACTAAAAATTGATGTACATAACCACGACATCTGTTAATACAAACTAAAACAAAATTGTTCCCTTACGAGGAGTTTTACTATGCAGTAGAAACTAACAATAAGCAGTACAGTCGATAAAATCTAGCACAAAGGATGTGATTAACTATAAAACTGTATTTCCTAATTATTACATTGTCCGAAGATGAGGCATTTTTCAAATGAAGGATTACATCGAGCTGAACATAATGGCATGGAGGAAGGTAACTCCCCATGCACAGTTTTTGAGAAGATTCAGAATGACAATTTGTTATTACATTAAAAAAGTATCATTCATTCCCAATAATAACACTGGTATACAAATTTTGATCAAGGTAGTGCTCATGTTGGTTTTTCATCGGTTACTTAATGATTTGCACCCGCTGAACACGAGTATGCGCGTTATTTTCCCGTAATGTCAAAATTTATGATGATCTAAGCATATCAGCATTTATTGAAACAGTAACATATTATACAATTGTATCTTATAGGAACATTCAACTACAAACATATCACACGCATTTTGGACATCAACTTTCTGGGTAACAAAATGTACATAACAATATATAAATACCAAAATATATGAATATTACATTTCTTATAAAACATATACAAAAGTACTTGAGATTGGAGGAAAAGTGTTCATCAAGTACTGGAATTCCGTAATCAAAAGTGAAGGTTAGTGGTTCTTTTTCTTTTGTGGGAAACGTTCACTTCGTCACGGACTAACCCATCATAGCACAACCCCACCTTTCTTGGTATCTGCTTTCCATTACCTGAATGTCCTTCTGGAAATGTTCCCCGTCCTCTTTGCTAACATCTCCTAAATTCTCCCTTAGGAAATCCAAGTGTGTATTGAAGCATATGCAATTTTAAAGACATTCTACTTCCCAATGCTCGATATTGATCAATGAGTGTCTGAACTTGGTGATCAAACTCTTTACGTTGGTTATGCACAAGAAATTCCATCACCAACTTATGAAAGGCCTCCCAAACGTTTCTTTCCAACTCCGTCATTTTTTTGTTTAAGTGGAACACTATTAAGCATAACACGACTCTGAGGCCCTGTGAAAATGCCAGCCAGAACTTATGCCTCTGATAAAGCTGGAAACATCTGTTTGATAGTTTGTAGGGCAGGTGAATTGCGATCCAGAGCTTTCACAAATTATTTTGCCAATCCCAGCTTAATATGTAATGTTGGTATGAGAATCTTCTCCCTGGGAACTAATGATTCATTTGTCACATTATGTGTTCTTGGAATAAGCTCCGTTCTTTTAGGCTACATGGTTTGATCATAATGCTGGTTAGTTGCCCTACTGTCCCACAGACATAGAAAGCAGGAATATTTAGTATAACCACTTTGCAACCCAAAAAGAAAACCAATAATTTTGAAATCCGCACATACGTCCCATTGATTTTTCTCATATTTAATTTTCCCCAACATCAGCTTCACACTTGAATAACTTCCCTTCATGTGGATGGAATATGCAACAGGGGTTGAAGGATACTGGTTTCCGTCGTGCAAAATAACAGCCTCCAGACTAGTACTCGAGCTGTCCATGAACAGTCGCCATTGCTTTGGTTCATATTGAAAGCCAATTCCCTTAAAAAGACCACCGATTTCTGTACAGTAGCACAATGAATCATCAACAGCAAAATAAACGCCAAAACGTTGGTGTTTGCTTCTGTACTTAGATATTTTGCAAGAAGGAAGTAGAAAGTTCCACTCTTTGAGTCTTGATGCTAGCAATTCGTACTTATTTTTCGGTAATTGTAGATCTTTAATCAGATCATCTAGTTCTTTTTGGTTCAGTAAATAAGATTTCTCACTTTCTTCCAAAACGAACGAACTATCTGAACTGTCGGAATGAGCAGCTTCTTCACTGAAAACCGTTTGGGGCGAAGGTGAGTGAATAGGGAGTTCTTCACTATGCGGAACAGGTGCTCGGGAGGATGGTATATTTGGGTATTGTAGCTGGCGTCTGTTCTTGCCTTTCTTGTAGTGCGTCAAGTCGATCATGCAAAAATAACAACTATCATGATGGTTGGTAGATTCTCTCCACACTCGCGGAATGGGAAACGGTATGCTTTTTATATTCCCACACAACCAATGTTCCAACGTCGACCTGCTATTACCGCAAGACACATGTGGGGCCCATGACTTGTCAATATCCCCAATCGCCATTCTGAAGTAAGCTTTATAGGCTGCATAAAATTTTGTTCCAGGCACAATCCTATGCTTCACCTGCTTCGGACCAATATAGTATCAACACACATAACAAAAGGAATCCGCACGTAACTTGCAATTCCGACCTGACGTCATGTTGCTCAAATACATTAGCTACTCACTGACACTTACACGCTGACATTTAACTACACGCACGTACATTCAGATAGACCTATACGATAATATAAAATACAGCTTAATTATAGCTTAGACTCTATTTAATCAATTTACAATTCTTGCACGAATCTCTAGAATCTATATTCTGTCTGCTACTCCGAATATTGGTAAAAAAATAAAATATGCTTATATAATTCAAAATATTGACACTACGTAAAAATTAGTGCCGGATTCATGTTCAGGGGATCAAAATACGTAAAAATTCATCAAGAAATCATAATAAGCAAAATTTTGTATACTAGTGTAATTAATGGTATTGGTTGCAAGAGATAATTTAAGTAAACAAATTGAATACCATCTAGAATCTTTTGTATCTCTTTTACTGATGATAGGCATGCTTCCAACCAGTGCCGTGCCGTGGAATATCAGCGCCCGGTGCGAGAGTATACAACGGAGCCTACCCTACATATAAGTGAGATCGACAGACCAGCCGCGAAACAACACTAAAGTTGGCGCAAAGTGTAAAAAAAAAAAAAAAAAAAAAAAAAAAAAAAAAAAAAATCCAAAAATAAGCCCTGCTTCTCTTTGATTTTGAGCATTTTTTATTACTTTTTTCCTTCCATTTTATATATGTGAACATGCAAATTAAATATAAGATTGAAAAATAATGCTGTTGTTCTAAAATATTCCAAGTAATTTTTCCTCCCTCTTTTTCCTTTTCTTCTTTTCTTTTTCATCCCGAATTTGGCGCCCCCTTACTTCGGCGCCCGAAACCGTCGCTCAGCTCATTCATCCCCACAGCACTACTCCTAACACTGACACAGCAGCGAAACACATACTTGTAAATATAAAAAATTTCAATGGTCGGCTTATCAAGAATAAAATTCAGTAATTGCTTACTTCTGCGATGATGAGCGTTGGGTATTCATAATTATAGTTATTTTGCTTTCGTTTATGTCAGTATGTGTGTGTATTACTAAGTAATGTGCGTATTAATGAAGAAGTTGCTATAAGCAGTTCCCTGAAAATGACAGTGAAAGAAGCAATCGGCCACTTTAACTAAGGAAGTCATCTTTGTTTGAAACTTACTATGTGTCTTTTCCTTTGTTCTCTCTCTCTCTCTCTCTTTCTTTCGCAAGGTTGGACAAAAGTCGTAAAGTTTATTACTTCCCTTAACGACTGCATTGAAAGAGTTAACTACCGTGTTAGCCTCAGTCAAACAATAAGAGAAGCCTTAACCTCTGTCGACCCCTTCAATCACCGTCTTCTGTATTCTTCTGCATTTTTATCTGCTCTCAACGAAACTTTATAGAACTGTATCTTCTCGTTTTCATGTCTCAGGGCTTAAAAGAAAAAAGAAAAAATCTTCTAAAATAGATTCGCTCAAAACTCATTCTGTTCTATTGTTTTGAAGGCTCAATGGAGAATAAAAGAAATCGAAACAACTATATACAAAAGTTTTGTATCAAATTGCAAGTGAGTATGGTGTAACGATTGCTTACAAAATTCACATCACATTTATTCTGTTCCTTCTAGAGACACATTTTTATTATTATTATTATTATTATTATTATTATTATTATTATTATTATTATTATTATTATTATTTAACATGGTAAAAATCCGAACATGAGACATTCGAACGGTACATCAAACTGTAGATAGGAACAATGATAAATTGTGGAATAATTAGAGACTGCAGACTTTTGATGTATATTGTTCACAGTGGTGTGCAGAAAGTTTTAGAGGAAAAGTTGAAAAGTAGTTTATCTATAAAGTGGTCAAACACATTTTTATTCCTTGGAGGGACAAGTGACAAGTTTTGTCGATAGATGTCACTACAGTCTTCGTTATCTCTCTCATGTATTTTTTTTTTTTTTTTTTTACCTTTCACGAAAATTCACGATTTCTCTTACAAATTTCAAATTAGAGATTTCAAATTTTTCAAGAAGGAACTTGATAACCTATCGAAGACAGCAATCCGTGCCGATTTTTTTTTTTATTTAGAATTTTCTTCATTCTTCAAGTGGTTTGTTTGTTGAAAGGGATATCCTAACCTTTAACAATGTAACTCTTTTAACAATGAAGAAAATTTAAAATAAGAAATCGGCACAGGTTGTTGCCTTCGATAGGTTATCAAGTTCTTTCTACATAAATTTCAAGTCTCTAGGTTGAAATTTGTAAGGGAAATTGTAGATTTTCGTGAAAGGTAAAAAAAAAAAAAAAAAAATACATGAGAGAGATACAAAGACTGTAGTGACATCTATTGGCAAAACTTGTCCCTTTACACTAACCTTAAATTTTTAGTACTACTCCAGTCATTGATAGCTTTTTAAATAAGTCATTTTTAACTCTGCCTGACAAAAAATAGGCCCTGACAGAAAAATGCAACGTGATACTAAGACGGAAGTCTATCTTTCTGATGACCACACAATTTCGCCCGAAGTTGTACATACTTGTGAAGCTAAAAAGAACAAAAAACAAAGTGTATGAAAGAAAATGTGTAACGTGAGCTACAGTTCTAGAAAGAATCGTAGCCCTTCGACACTATGCTATTTATGTTTGGAATGGTCCCACGACAGCTTCCATCAGCTTGATTCATCTTCAACTAACCGTCTTTCTTTTGGCAACATATGTGCAACTACTAGTGGCTGGTGGCTACAATTAATGGAAAGTGAATAAATTACAGTATCACAAGATTAGGTACACATTATCACAAGATTAAGTATGCTATCACGAAGTTGCATAGCAAAAGCGTACTATATAATATATTGTTAAGTATTTTCAGTTTTATATTGTCTGTGCATCTTTTAATGTAGCTGCTTTGATTTTTGTATATATTCATACCTACAGAATACACTCTTCTCGCATGCCCGTAAGGATGCATTGCTTCAAATAAAATCTTTAATATCACGATGTGATAGGGTATAGGGTTTATTATATACCTTAAATAGTACTACTTATCTTTTTAACATTGTGTTTTTAACCGTTTTAAATTATATTCTTTATAGGTACGTATGTTAATGTATATGTAGTTAACCGAAGGATTTTTACAGAATCAACTGAAAATTCAAATTATATAAGAAGGTTGAGCAGTGAAAATATCGATTGGTTTCCACTTTTTAAATGGGTTAACACTTAAACGGTATGCCAGTGCCAGTTTTTGGTATATGACGAGTTCGCAGATCGAAATTTTCTATACTACCCAAATATGTGCAATTACGTCCATTTCCATATGTAAGACATAAACTAGATACATAATTAAGCAATTGTACATTCGTTCTTACGTTTTCTGTAATATTGTTGCCTCAAATCAGAATTTAAATAATGTCTTCAAAGTGAAGAGACTGGATACCTTAAAGTCTTAAGGGAGATTTGAAGACGGTTTCACCACACTGTCTGTGGCTTCCCTGTTGTATTGATGATAATAATAATGACGATAATAATAATAAACTCCGTTACAACCATTGTTTCTTCCAGACCTGTTTTTGGGGGCCACTTCTCCCCCCGGAGCTCTGAGAGTGCCCCCGGCGCAGAACAAAATTATACGTCTATAATATAATAATAATAAATAGAATAGTATCAGTAGCGCTCCCACAGCATACTAAGTGTGCCCCCCCCGGAACATTGTTTCTAAAACACTGATAATAATAATAATAATAATAATAATAATAATAATATTAATAATAATAATAATAATAATAATAGACTCCAGTTTACTTCGAGTCAGGGGTGTCATTTGAGGTAGGCTGGGGTCATAATTCCTTCTTAGTTTGAGAAATACATGCTATTTAATACCTTGTGTAATAATACACTATTAAAGAAAGTGAAACTCTTTTATCGATGGAAATTCTCCCTCTACCCCCTCTTAAACATACACTTGAAAAAACCTGATATGATTCTATTGGTTTGAGTCAGACAAATCATTACAGCGTATTTCAGTGTATTTGAAGTTATGTTACAAGAATAATAGAAAACCTTTTAAAAGAATACCTTATAAGTTTGCCTCCGATTCAAATAATACAACCCAGCAAAAAAAAGATAACGCATCAACCACTTAAAGTATAATATGTTTAGGATTTCTTATCAAAATACGGAGTAAGATTCAAAGTTTCAGATCTCAAGTACTTGCTGATACGAAATGAACGTCAGTATTTTACTTCTCTGCTCTAACAATTACGTATTAGAAAAGAGTACTTTGCAATGAAATATACTATATATTTCTTTATAATATTCCGCACCTGATGATAAATCCTTTGTGAACGGTCATCCATCACATTTAATAGCCACCCCCGTGTGGAGGGGTTGGTTCGACCATTAATGGCTTAACACTGCGTCAGTGGGAAATGTTTTCCCAATAGATGAAGGGATGAGATATGAACGGCACGGACCAACACTTCCCCAATTCCCAAGTGCATCGTTTGTGCTCATAGTTAACTATTACACAGGGAAGGGGTCCAGTCCAGTTCTTCAAACATCGCGTTTTACCCTTTTCTTGTCTCCTCGGGATTTGCAGAGTCAATATTGGAAAGACCAAGGTTTAGCTGTCAGAACCTTTAGCTCTGTAATTCGTCGTTTTGGGTAAAAGAACTCTTTTTTGGGAAGGGCGGCTTATATGTCCGTGAGGATTTGATGTGATTGCCAAGTGAAAATCATTAGACCTTGGCGCCATATCCCTTGGTGGTGACTCATTTATTGTTTTTTCTCGTGTTTGAACGTCCAATCGCGAGAAGACAAATATGTTGACAAGAAGAACCAACATATTTGGGTCTCTTACATTCAATGTTCAGCGTACATCTAATATTGCACCGTAACGTTCATCACCACACATTTCACTCAGACTAGAGTTTAATCATATAAAATTTTTATGGTTCAAAGACCACGTTTTATGATTGCAAATTACAGAGGGGAAAAAGTATTTAAATTTTGAACTAGCCTGTTGTCTCCCTTTTAAGTTGGACATTATTTATTTAAAAAATGTGAAGGTGTTGGAAATAACTTTGAGTTATCACTCCTTTTAAAAAAAAAAAAAAAAAAAAAAAAAAAAACATGTATAATGTTCGAAACCATTATCAAGAAATATAGCCTCTAAATAATTTATTGACTCTGGGGTTAGTAATACCACATTTTTTAGTTAATCTTTAATGGTTCTCGGGTCTTGAACACTGTACATATGGCAGTTTCAAATGGAGAGGTGGGATATTTGTTTTCTTTCTACCTCCCTTACGAAATTATGTGTTTTAAGCAAATAAAGGACATTATAAATATATCAGAGGTTTGAGTTATTGTAAATATCCCCTATTGCATGAACGTTACTTACAATATCTTCCCTCTGAAATACAAGAAATGTCAAAAATTTATTTGAGTTCAGAGGGAAAGACATTTGTTAATATTTTCCCAATGGCACGAAAGTGTATACACCTATAACCATATATTATAGACAACTCAAAATAACAAAATGCTTAGAATCAAGTGTTATTGTAACCTGTATTTGGTAGAGTATGCTTTTGACGAGAGGAATGAACTGCATTATACATTTATAAGATGGTTTTGCAGTTTTTCATTAGATGCATTAGCGAAGTGGATTTCCTTTATAATTAAAGTTCTTACGACGGACAGGTTTTTTTTTTTTTTTTTTTTTTTTTTTTTTTTTTTTTTACATTATTCAAAATCTTCTCACACTGTGTACAGAATTGTAAAGAAAATCGTAAGCTTTCTTCATTACATATTTTCATTTATCATCCTATATGATTTTCCACACGCAAGGGGACACAGTGGCTGAATGGTAGAGCATTTGCTTCTGTTAAATAGAGTCGGTGGTTCGATACCCGGCCAAGTAAGCTTGTGGTGGACAACATCGTGACCCGTTGGTTTTCTCGGGATACTCCCGTTCCCTCCACCTTTTTATTCATCGTCCCCCAGGGGCGCCTATCAAGGGGGCAGCTTGGGGCGCTTGCCCCCCGCTAGAGGAAATTCTACTTCAGAAGATCGAAAACCCAATAGAATTTTTAGAATAGTTACCGCAAAATTTCAAACTATATTTGAAATGCCGCTTATACTTTCCCCCCTCTGGAAACCACAACATGGGCGCCCTTGTCATCTCCTTAACCGAAAAGGCATACTGTGGGGCCTCAAACTGAAATATTTAATTTTTTTCCTATATGATTTTCCATACGTGTAAACTATTCTTGCAAGAGGTGCACAATAATACTAAATTACCCTGTTTTCTATCATTACTTTAGTAGTGAGTTAAGACAAAAAATTTACTAATAGTTTTTAAGCTCCTAAAGTATGTGATAGAGGGTCTAAAAGAAAGACTGTCCGCCCGTCTGTCTGTTGACAGGTATGTGAGTAGAAACGGTAAGGTATAAAGAGAAATTATTTTATTATATGGATTCAGTTTTCTAAAAATAAGGTCCCTTTTCTTTCCTTAACCTCTATTCAAACCGGAGATGGTAAAAATAAACAATTTCAGGTTTCAATATTGTTTATCATGGTGTACAATTGATAACATATAGCTTAAAGCATCATTATGCACTGGATACAAAACATAGGTTATGTCTCCAGTGGTATAAATATGCCTCTCTACTAAAACAGAAAGTGGTATAAATATACTATTACTTCCGGCTTCAAAATTGATCTTCATAGAGCGAAAACGACAGGAGATAAAGGGGAAAATGGCTTTTTCGTATGAATTCAACTTGTCAAGAATACATTTCGTCTCTACCTTTATCCTTCTATTCAAACCAAAGTGACATAAAACTAACATTCCCAGTTTCAATACGAATTGCCATAGTGAATAAAAAACTGCAATATAAAGCGAAAAGAGGTTTTATGATGCTGATTTGGTGTCACAGGAGTAAGTTCTATTCTTACCGGTGATCTGTTAGCTTCCCATCTCTCACAAAGCAAAATTGATCAGAATCGGAACACATCGTTCGATTATCGTTTGATCGCCATGCTTAGTGGCGTAATACGTAAGATTTTGTGCGGTATAACAACTCAATTCGTATTCCCATTAAGGCAAATTGATTGTAATTAGGGATGCGCACGAGACAAGATTTGTGTCTGTCTCGTCTCGAAAATGTGCTGTAAAAGTGATGTCTCGACTCAAAAAATGTATATTTTTCTGTTGGAAGAGCCGTGTCTCGACTCGAATTTTGTCAGGAAAATCCCGTCTCGACTCGTCTCGTGCGCATCCCTAATTGTAATGGAGTCAAATCGTTTGATTTCAAGTATAGTGGCGTAAAGCACACAATTTTGCGGGAGACTAAGAGGTTAATCTGTTAGCTCTCAATTCTAGCAAATAAGATCGTAATTCGACCAGATCGTATATACGAAATGACCAACTCCCATGTAGCCAGGAGAAGTGGAAGTCTGACGAAGATAAAGTTAATGTGTTGAAACTGTTACGTATTTTTGTTTATATATATATATATATATATATATATATATATATATATATATATATATATATATATATATATATATATGCAGTGGCGTATTTAGGGGGGCTTCCGGGGTTAAGCCCCCTGAAATCTTACTTACTATATTAAAGTATATGAAATATCTTGCAGAATTTTCACATTTCAGGCAAAGCCCCCCGCATAAATACGCCACTATATATATATATATATATATATATATATATATATATATATATATATATATATATATATATCACATAGCCTTGCTCACTCTGTGGTTGTTTAGGTGACAAATTTCGTGTATTAATAATATTTATTAATCTTCTAAATTTTCCGTTTATTTCAATTAGTTAGGCATGTTTTAATTTTACTACCTTTGTATATGTAGGCGTATGATTAATTTTCTTACCAGTTGAAATACATGTATTTAAGAAAATTATTTCTAATTTTGTGAATTTGTATCATTTTAGTATATTTGTGTTCTAAATATTTGATTTCTTTAATTAAGGTAAATGTTTTCAAAACTATTCATCCCCAAAAACTTCGGTGATATATAAAAATATAGTTGTATTATATTCATGGTCTTGTATATATTTACATTTCCGTATATTTTAATATAAACGTTGCTATGGAAATAGGCGTGGGAAGCCCTGATTTGAGGAACGTCTGGGATTGAGATTAGTTAGTTGGTAGTGATTGCGAATGGAAACTAGATGTGATTAAGTTCCATTTTGAAATATATTGTGCAGTTTTGCTAATTTCGTCAAAAGTAAAGTACGTTTGGCAACTGAAGTATAATTAACCAAACTCAAAAAGAAGTATTGAACAGAATTTGCTGAAGAAAATGTATTAAATAAAACAATTTGATAAAAATATCTTATTTAAAAATATAACTTACCTCTTATTTTAAATGCAAGTAGTGGGAATAATTGTAATGAATCTAAAAATAATAAGCGTAATGTTACATTGAAATCTTACATTTTAAATAAACGTTAAAATGGTCATTTTCTCTAATTTAGGGAATGGATGACCCGCCCTATATAAATCACCTAAATTTCCTACTCATTCTTATTCTAATTGCGACTATGGATGTTGCTATCGACCAAGATTATCAGATATCGGAAGTTTTCAGCTATGGAATGGAGAAAATTATATGAGATCGGGTGCCTTGGTCATACCCAGTAAGTAAGCACATCTACATTATGTCTAAGTTTATGTCTGTCGATGTAGCGTACATCTTCGGCATGGGCTTACCCATTTGAATTCATGTGTTTGTGCCAGTATCGAGGGTGCGATCGCAACTTAAACCTCGACCTCGATCGCGAGGAATCTTCGGCATGTCCCTACCCAAGTTACAGATTGTCATACATTGGCCTATTAAATGGGTGAGGGGGCGCCACTAGGGATTTTGTCTAGGGGCGCCAAAGGCCATTGTGACGCCTCTGGATCCTCCTATTTGGATGTTTTTAAAAATTTTTTTTAAAAAGACCACTTTCTTGATTTGGATTCTTGGAAGAGGGGGGAGTGTTTTAGAATTTTACCTCTTTTAGTTTCGTGCTATAGAGCCATGTATTACACTGGTATAAAATAATGAATTCAGCCCCTTTTGTTTCAGTTTGGTACTATTTTTCAGCCCACTCCAGAGCTAGAATTGTGGCAACACTGTTAGGGGGGCTGAATATTGTCGACAATAACCGGATTTAGACTTTATTGAATTTGAAGAATACGGTATTTTTGCATATAAGAGAATTTGTAAATTTAGATTCAGAGATTTAGATTTAGTAACTTGGAGTTATAAATTGAGATTCAGATTTTATTCAGATTAAATTTGATTGCTTATTGTAAAATTCAGTTCGAATTAAGATTTGAATCAAGAATAGGAATTTGTTATTTAACGGACTTGGTCTGAGAAAATACGCAATAACTTTGTTTCGACGCTTTAGAATATTAATTCTCACAAACTTTCAGACATCTTCAGAATTAAATTCTATATTCTTATTATATATTTATATTGTTATTAATTTGCATTTGTGTATATGCGTTATTCTAACGTTTTAGCGGATGTACACAACCCCATTATTGTTATTCAATAACATTGTTATCTGAAAATTGAAACATTCTGTTTAATTTGTTTAACTTGTTTATGTTGTTTTGTTTACATAAAAAATATTGGATCAAACGGTCGATATCTCTCGTCGTGTTGCTTAGTTAATAGGAACCCTGCCAGCAAGTCCATTCTGCCAGGTTTTATTTTAGTGAATCCAAATGGACAGTTTTTATTATTATTATTATTATTATTATTATTATTATTATTATTATTATTATTATTATTATTATTATTATTATTATTATTATTATTTTATTTTGAAAACTCTCGGTTTGAACTCGAATTGGTGAGACTAGGTGGACATGGACGTTACAGGGCGTACAAGTGGACAGGGTTCTCCACTCTGATCAAAATCTCAATTGGCTATCTACAAAGAATTATAAAGATACAATCATCATCATAAAATGAAATATGACCAAAATATGAAACATATTCCCTTAACTTTCCTACTGTACTTTTACAGAAATGTATTAGGTGAAGTCAGCAGGGGTCACATATTTTTTTCTAGCCCTGGGACTTCAGGTGGGTTAATCCAGCCTCTATAAAACGTAAGTCAAAGATCAGTATACAAAATCTAATATTTAACTCATGAGAAGCAATTAATATTTTTTAGTTATCATTACACCTACTCCTTCAATTTATTATTTTATGTGATCCATATTAATACTAATTCTGTACATGTTCATAAGTATTTCCGAAATATGTTTTAATTATCGTGGAATAAACACCCCAGTCATGTGTTTGTTCTATATTAATTTACTGAAAAGTAAAGGATACTCTTCTTCTGATGCGGTTAGGTTAGGATTTAGATTTCTGGGCTTTCGGTATCTAAGGCCATTTAGCCCTTCACGTTTTGAGGGATGACGTCCCTCGGCAAGCACACAATCCGGGAAAAGGGAACGAATAACAGATTGGGGAAGGAAGGAAACGGTCTGAGACTTATACGTTAGGTACCACCCCGACATTTGCATGCTGTGAATGAGAAAAACCCAGGAAAACCTCATTCAGGGTGGCTGACCTGAAAAAGCGTTTTACACTTTTTCGACCGAGTGGCCCCACTGGGAATCGAACCCTGGACTGCTCGCACCGAAGGCGAAAGCGTTACCGACTACGCTGTGCGGGGCCACTTCTTCTGATGCGGATCCACATGTTAGTTCAGATGAGTTAGATCCAAATGGGTTTAATCCGTCCTGATTTAAACCTATTACAGTGATTTGAATCGCATGTTAAATGGTTTACCCGCATTGCTTGTTTCTCAAGATATTTTGTAGTATAAAGTAAGAAAATTCAGTCAAATCTAGCATCGTAAATCGTATCTCATCATATTTTTTCCCCAACAACTCAGCTTCTGTAGCACCCATTCGGTACCGGTACCAACTATAATGAACTATTGCCTATGAAGGTAGTCCAATATTTAGTGCTTCTTTCAACGCAAGCAAAATCGATCCCTGTTTCTTTTTGACATTCTAAAGTTGGCCGCTCCCCAATAGAGGTACTCCCAAGACACCACTGTTTTCAAAAATTGCACCGTTTGTTTCCTCATGTTCACTTTTATACTTTGCTTTAGTTTCAAACAATTATTTGCTATTCCTTTCGCGTTGCAACGTGGGAAAATCTTCGCAATGAAGTATTAATGGGCTCGTGTAGCTCCCAAACGGTACGACATACGAGAAAGTATTTCATCTCAAAGTTGTTCAAAATTTAGCGATTGTTTCAATGGGGAGGGGGGAATAAATCCGTTTCCACTTAAAATTTTGAACTTGCCTCCCCGCAGAGGAATTCCTGAGCCGGCCCTGATGTCAGAAACAAAACAATGTGAATTGGCATATACACTTTGGTAATATATATTTTTTTAATTTCTGTGTATTAGGACCTGAGTTAAGGTCGTGTTACGGATATCGTGAATCACCGTGTATAGCCTGAAATTGGCGACACGTTTTTTCGTTTAGAAAATCTGGCAACCCTTTGCTTATCAGCATGCACCACTCCAGCACTTGATAATGTACTCTTAAATGTGTGATGTTAGGGAGGATTTTTGGAGGTTAATTTTCACTTTGCGCATCTTTTCTTGAAAACATCCACCAGCGCAATTCACGTATGTCTGGTATTTTTCCATGGCAAGTAAACTTGGCAAATGAATTGCTCTTTTAGTTGCTCCTGTTGTAATTTAAATTCTTCTAGAGATCGAAGTAATGCCAAAGCCTGAAGAACTTCTTTTCTTCTGTTGGGAAAGCGTTCCAAAAAGATAGTTTGCCTTTATTCTTGAAGGATTCGGTAATACCTTGTATCTCTGCCCGAAAATGCTTGAAGAGCTAACAATGGCTCAACTTTTGTCGGTTCTATATTGGAATAAACGAGAGTGACATAAATAAATCGTTTATTAACAAAAATCCGATGACAGTCTTTCGAAAAATGTTGAGACTACTACAGCGAAAGGATGGAAATGTCTGTATCTGGTGAATACAGTGGCGTATTTAGGGGGGCTTCCGGGCTTAAGCCCCCCTCGAAATCTTACTTACTATAGTAAAGTATATGAAATGTCTTGCAGAATGTTCACATTTCCCCCCGAAAGTTAGCAAAGCCCCTCCCGAAACAAAATCGTAAATACGCCACTCGGTGAATATATGTGCAGGGTAGTAGAATGGCGTGATATGTACAATGACTGTAAAACAATTTTGGTATCAATTTCCTCTAGAGTGCTTTGAAGTTCTCAAACATCATTTCCATTTGATGACTTTGCCTCATTCCTCAAACTAACTAGCAGTTTTTATTTAATCTTTTGAGCATAATATATGGCCTTAATTGCGAGAAATGATAATAGTTTTCCAATGAGCAAATGAGATCTTATTGGCAGTCTTTGGATAAAGTGTGTAATTTTGTACACAACAGGCATTTCTTTCCCAGAAAACAGAAAAGAACAGAAATTTAATTTGAATAAAAAAAAACTGAGAAAATTTAAAATTATGACTATATCTCTGAAACGGTAAGAGATATCAGAAAAATATATAATGACCTTTTCTTTTCATTTTTTATTCCGAACAAAAAATGTAAATTACAAAATTTGCATAGAATTAACCATAAACGAGGAACAGACTAAAAAATGTATTAGTATCTATTCTGGCAACCATCTTGAAATAATAATTCATTTCAAATACATCGCGATAAGAGTCAATATTTCTTTACTCAAAATCCCCCGGGATTATACATGCCCCTGGACTAATACTCATAATTACAGACAGATACTTGAAAAAATATCAGTATAATTACTCACAAGGACCGGCGAATCAAAGAAATCGCGTACGTTGCAAACAATCGTTTGCCTGGTTGAGTAGCTGAACCGCGCTTTCCAATATAAGACATGCGACTCACTTATTCATACTACCATTCACTATTAGTATTATTATTTACAATAACTGTTTAATGTATATTTCTTATTAAACAGTTACGTGTAAGAGGATAATTTATGTTCTTTAAGATCAACTAGTTGCGCCATCTCCCCTTCTAGTTTCATTCTATTTAAATTCACCCAATTCAGAAGTGCCTGTGGTTTATTACATATTGTATATAATTATAAAATATTTGTGTGATGTTATCACATTCATTCTTCTTTTCTTATAGTTTTTGTAATTTAACGCAACTATTTGGTGATACGCTTACTCTACATAATAGCGGCTCTTGAAGGAAGTCACATCCATAAGAATTTAAATTTTATGGCTAAATGCTAAGAGAAGAAAGCCTATATAATGTATTATTAATTCTTGTTTACAGCTTTTCGCAAACTGCATTTATATTTCTTATTTCAGGTTGTTTTGAAGAAAAATATATTCTTTTAAACCAACTATAGTGCGTCCAGTAAGAGAACGTCTCTGACAGCTCGCAGTGACATTGCCACTACTCGCGTGTCAAGGTTTTTTCGGTGCAACTGTAGTGGCAATTTAATTAATGATATAAGACAGAGTAATCGTGGTTGGTAACACTGGTATCAAAGTAGGGGCTGCAATGTCCCACCGCATGTAGTAAGAAACGTCAGAGACCATCTCTTGTTGGCCGTGCTATAGCAGTTGTGACTGGCTTCGCACAGAAAGAATAATGTTTATACTTAATATTTGAAAATAGAGAATATACCTAATTGAATAGAATAAATAACGACAGGCAATGTCTTCTGCATTGCCCTTGTAAAAAGTAAAGAATTTAGCGAAGTAAATAGCACGAAAAAGACCTAAAAGTAAGGAGTTTAGCAAAGTACATAGCACGAGAAACGCCTAAAAGTGAAGAATTTAGCAAAGTAAATAGCATGAGGAACGCTTAAAAGTAAAGAATTTAGCAAAGTAAATAGCACGAGCTACGCCTAAAAGTAAAGAATTTAGCAATGTAAATAGCACGAGCAACGCCTAAAAGTAAAAACGTTAACAAAATAAATAGAACGAGGAACTCCTAAAAGTAACGAATTTAGCAATATCAAATGCCGAGCCAGCGGGGATGAACGCTCTTGAATTAACTTGGGATAATAAACAAGGGCGCCCATCAGAGGAGCAAGGTGGGGCGCGTGCCCTCCTAGAGGAAATTGTACTTCGGAATATCGAAAATCCAATAGAATTTTTAGAATAGTTACATCAAAATTTGAAACTATATTTGAAATGTCACTTATACTTGCCCCCCACCTTGGAAACCACAACACGGGCGCCCTTGATAATAAAGTAATAATATAGTATAAGAAGTTTCAGCTGCTCTTCCCGCTGAAACTGTGGAGACTCTGGAGCCTCCACTCAAGGAAGTTGGGTACTACGAACTACTAATAGCAAGGAGAAATCAAATCATTCAGAGCACCTGAGTCTGGTAGAATTAGGCAACGATACACTTAGCCAGTAGCAGACAATGTAATTAGTTACAACTCTAGCCGGTAGTGTCCCAGAGTCACTTTTGTTGCATTGTGGGAACGATTTGAATTTCCATTATGAATATTGGGAGTGGTTCATTAGGGTAATCAGAAAGGACCTCTCGAATAGTTCCGTGGGTAACGTGTGAGCCTTTGCTGCATGTAAACCTTGGTTTCTATACACAATAGGAGAGTTGACGTTTACGACTGTACGTTTTGTAAGCAATGAGATAGCTCCGGAGATCTGGCAAACGCCAGAAAATTATTTAAGCCCACCATCTCTACTTAAGATGTGGAATTCCAAAAATTATTTCCCTGTTTGTAGCCTAGGATGCTACGAGAACATTTATACAAAGTTTTAAGGTTATGTGTCTAATAATTTCATATGTCTGACGAAAGACAACAAACCACTTAAGCTTTCCATCCTTATAGTTCGCATAACCTCATCTTACGTAGAGCCTAGGATACAATTGGAAAAATTTCCACAGACTCGCAATACATAGTAGTTTTGGATATCTATCAAAGAATGATATATATATATATATATATATATATATATATATATATATATATATATATATATATATATATATACGCACACATTATTATACAGGGTGTCCGGAATGGTACTGGCGGGTTTTAAAAGTGTAAAATTTTAATATGATGAGAGATACAGAAGAAAAAAAATTCGTATTGAAGGAAAACTCAAAACGTTTTGTTCAGCAAATTTTCATACTTGAACAACTACCGGTGACGGCGCTAGTATAGCCGATAAACAGAAATGGCGTCGGAGTCGAAAAGGTGGTGGGTTTGTAGAGACAAAAAGTGTTCAAGTTCAACGAAACTTCCAACGTGTTTACCACAAGAATCCTCCATCACGCAATAGTATTGTGGCGTAAAAGAATCAATTTTTATTAACGGGAACTGTAGTGAAACAACACAGTGATGGTAAATCGCGTGTGTCAGAAGAAAACGTGGAAGCAATAAGAGAGTGTTTCTCATATAGCCCGAGGAAGTCAATTCGCGCAGCGAGCAGGCAATGGGCAATTCTAGAGTCAACAGTGCACGATGTGATACACAAACGATTACGTTTGCGCACGTATAAGGTGCAATTGTTGCAAGAAATTAAGGCCAACGATAAGCTGCAGAGAGCAGCATTTGTTACTGAAATCCTGGATAGGATTGATTATGACCATAATTTCCTATTGAACCATGTTTTCTCTTATGAGGCAACTTTTCACTTGTTACTTTTCACTATTAACAGACACAATATTAGGATATGGGGATCTGAGAATCCACATGAGTACATACAACATTCTAGAGACAGTCCCAAATTGAATGTTTCGTATGCTTTAACACATAGTACAGTTATAGGCTCCTTCTTTTTCACAGAGCAAACCATAACAGGAAATGTGTTCTTAGACATGCTTCAACACTTTGCTGCTCCCCAGTTACAACATTTGTAACCTTAAGTGATATTCCAATTGGATGTTGCCCGCCACATTGGAGCCTACAAGTCAGGGAGTACCTTGATACTGAATTTCCTGGCCTTTGATAGGCCGTGATGGGCCAATTAGCTGGCCTCCACGCTCTCCTGATGTTACTCCCTGGACTTCTTCCTGTGGGGGTATGTGAAAGACCTTGTGTATTCTGGTGAAAAAGTGCGTGTAAGAGTTACAAATGGAGCTCACGTGGAGTTACACTGAGTTAGAATGACTTGTAAATAAGACCAAATAAACGTTTTGAGTTCTCCTTTAAAATGCATGTTTTTCTTTCCTCTGTATCTCTGACCATATTAAAACTATACACTTTTAAAAACCGTCAGTCCCATTCCGGATATCCTGTATTTCTGGTATGGTACCTTTTTGAATCAGTTTTTTCAGTGCGTGAAGCAAGAATCACAGCTAGTTGGAATTGAACGAATAAGTAATTCATAAGAAATCAAACATTGTTTATGGAAATCAATTTGTTTGATTGCGTTCATACAGGTATAAATTGGTTTAAAAAACACTAGAAAATTAGACGAAACTCAGATACGAATATACAATAGTATAAAAATAAATTTGCAACCATGTGCTTTTAGTTAAGTAAGTTAATCGAGTTACAAAAAATGATGATAAATTTCAGTTGTCTTAATTATTTAAAGTTGACGACATGGATTTTTTATTATTTTAAAAAATGTACGTTTTTTTTAAATACGTACACAAGTGAACACTGCTTTTATATTTTAAGATTTTTTCATAATATCTGGACACGAATATTTTATGCACTGAAAGAATATCAAGTAGAAATTTTAAATATGAAATATGTAAAAATATGAATAAAAATGGACTTGAATTTTTGTCCATTGAGCATCACTGTAGGTATTAGACAACTTTGAAAACATAAAAAAATGAGCATCATTTGGGGTAAGGGCGCGCTTCCTGTGGCTACACCCTGCCCTGGCACAAATGTGACCAGTCTTCCTGTAAATCTGGTGACCCCATAGAAATAGAATGTTCTATTCTTATGAATGTAAACGGATATTTGTGTTTTATTTATTTATGTATACAATCTCAGTAGCTTCTGCAATGGTTATTCATAAACGCTGAACTTAGTATTATGCTTTCAATATATATATATATATATATATATATATATATATATATATATATATATATATATATAGATATCTCTCTCTCTCTCTCTCTGTGTGTGTGTGTGTGTGTGTGTGTGTGTGTGTGTGTGTGTGTGTGTGTTATATTTATAAAAATAAATAGAATCTATATTTATTCCATACGATGTTTTCCATTTTGGAATGAGACTCCACTACTGGAGAAATATGATCATATCCTTAAAATTGGGTCTGGAGTGAATTTTAAACTGCTCCTTAAGCGACGAATCTTGGATTCAAGCGTCCTTACCTATGAGATTAGGGGGTCTTGGTACTCGGCGATCCGTAGATATGGCGATTCCTTCCTTTTTAGCGTCCTACCACGGATCTATTTGTTTAGCCGAGGCTCTTCTTCCGCAAGGTTACCACCTAGACCCAGATGGCACAGTTCAAGAAGGCTCTACCAAATGGAAAAATTTAACAGATACAGATCTTCTAGAAAATAACAAAAGAGGTTCTCAGGCATCTTGGTACACACCAATTGCAGCGCATTTTCATGAACTTCTCTTACAGTCAGTTATTGCTTCAGAGGATAAAGCCAGGATTCGTGCTGCCTTATCCCTACATGTTGGGGCATGGTTGAATGCAATACCCTCCCCACCATTGGGTCTTCATATGACTAATGAGGCATTTCGAATCTCTGTCTCCTTAAGATTAGGTTCAGATATTTGTGAGCCACATCGCTGTCCAGCTTGCTGGGATCAAGTTAACCAACGTGCATGGCCTTTCATGCATGAAGAGCATGGGTAGACACGCTAGACACTCCTCTGTGAATGATATCATTTTACGAGCCCTTACCACAGCTGGAATTCCTTCCATACGTGAACCTTCAGGATGTTGTCGTTCAGATGGTAAACAACCTGATGGCATAATACTAGTTCCTTGGTTGAATGGTAAATCACTAGTATGGGACTTGACTTTACGTGTTCAGATACATTTGCCCATTCAAGTCTCCCTTTAGCTGTTATGAATGCTGGAGCTGTTGCTAGTCGTAGAGAAGTAGAAGAGCAAAGGAAATATAACAACCTCTTGATAAATTTATTTTTGCTCCAATTGTCATCGATACTAGTGGTGCTTGGGGATCTGCAAGCCTTGATTTTATTAGAGAAGTAGGAAGACTCATTTCTATCCTTACTGGAGATATTCGTTCAACATCTCTCCTAATTCAACGCATATCTATTGCTATCCAACGTGGCAACGTGTCGTCGGTTCTTGGCACCTTACCACGTGGAAAAGAACTAGATGAGGTGTTTCTTCTCTAACACAAGGGACAACACTGAACATTTATACAACTGGATGACATACTATACAAATAACGTGTAATATCATTGGAAAGCGTAGAAAAGCAGACAGTAACACTCGTTATGATGCCGTTGATAAGTTGTTTTCTACTCCTTCCTTTGGTTCGACTATCGAAATATATTTCCTGCTGACTTAATTATTTTTTCGCAATTATTTCATAAATTTACTAGCAGCGTTCACCCCGCTTCGCTGCGGTCACCCCGGAACGCAATAAACTTTGTTACTTAGATAATTTTTACTTTTTCGCTTTCAAGTGATATGATAAAAACCATAGAAGATTGCAGTAAATGTTAACATTATATCGCCTGTCATTTATGTTAACCCGCCCCGCTTCGCTGCGGTCACCCCGGAACGCAATAAACTTTGTTACTTAGATAATTTTTACTTTTTCGCTTTCAAGTGATATGATAAAAACCATAGTAGATTCCAGTAAATGTTAACATTATATCGCCTGTCATTTATGTTAACCCGCCGAGTGACACGGTCATGCGGGTTGCATATAAATACGTTTATTTTTATACCTATGATGAACTAACAAAGGATTTGTACGTTATGGACACTTGAATGGTCAATTATCTCAAGACACTGGTAATTAAAAATTAAAGTGATATGATAAAAACCATCTAGGGTCCAAATCCTAATAACCCCCCAAAAATGAAAGAAATTGGTTCAGCCGTATTAGCGTGATGAGCTAACAAAGGATTTGTGCGTTCTCTTTTATATAATAGATTTAATGTAATTGTTACAATTTTATTCAAATTATTATATTTTTCTGTTATTCTGTTAGCAATTACTGTTCCATTCCTCATTTATGATTGTTGTTATTTTATTTGAATGTCGAATAATTTAAAATCAATTTTGAGTTTTATTGTTTTATAGTTTGACTCAAATAAATTATTGTTGTTTCCTTTGCTTCTAAAAAAATCTATATATTAAAATATCAGGTTTATATGTTTGTCCCCAATCCTGAAGACAATAAGATCTTGATAACCACAAGTTCTAAAAACGTGCCGTTTTCGCTAGTCGATTCCAACATTTGTGTAGATTTGCGAGTCCTCATTCAAATTTTCAAAAAAACTTCTCTTAATTTTTCAAATCCACAGTTTAGACGTCGTTTTGACCCGATTAGTTTAATATTGCCACTGGGGCGTTAAGGTTGATAACCTTGTGAAAAGAAGCAGTTGAGGAGCTACGTATAGCGGATTGATGGACATTTCAGGCGTTTTGCTTTAATCTGATTGACAAAATCAATTGCAAGCTGGTAACTTCGAAGGCTTGTGAACCCACAATGAGGTGGACTCGAATATGGAGTTATAAGAACAAATATTTGCATTTGGTATCATCTGTTATTACTTATCCAAGTTTGCCACAAACTCACCCCAACATTCTATATCTTAAAATACTACATTTGTATGTTTGCAATAATTCATTCCGTTTGAGAGTCATCCCGTCCTTTACTTGTGTTTGTAAAGGGACTTACAGAGATATAGTGAGAAGTGAGAAGGAGATTCGGACTCATATTAGAACTGTGCGCTATGTGAATAGCGTAGGTTCAGTTAGTAAGCTTGTAAAATCGGATAACATACATCTACAGAGACCATCTGAAACAGGAATACACCGTTTTGTAGATTGCATCCTCATGTTGTTTCCAAAGATAAATTTTGATTACAATATATAGTTTATCCCACTCAAAGCTAGCCCCAATAATTGTGTAAAAATTGTACATGAACAGAAAACAAAAGTTTTATATACATGACATATCTGCATGTCTGACAAATGAAATGAAATCACAATAAAAATGTCTACCCCGAAAGTTCAAACTCATTTGAATACGACGTTGCAACACCAATTGTACCGACCACCAATTGCAAATATTCTCTGATATCTCTTAATAGAATAGCTAAACCAATATTGTTTTACAATAAATACACGTTCTGTAATAGAATAGCGATACATCTTCAACAAGCAAGAACTTCACATCGCTTATCCAATTTTACTGAAAACAGAAGAGCACCATCAGCAACGACTCGGGAACTTGTCTGCTACCTCCCTTCTTCAAGTTCAAGTTTGAAAATTGTCTGAAATTCAACATCAGTAGAAGCGTGAAATTGAAACAGAACCTGCTACCTTTTAACAGTTACACGGTTTTATGTAAAGTTTAAAGCTTATAGCACTATTTAGCGATGTCTGAGAACCAAGGTTGAAAGTGAGAAGGAACGCGGGGGAAAACTACGTCCTCCCACTTCTACAAAATATATGTGGCTTCCAGCGCCGTAATTTAGATCTTTTCTGGAGAGGGCAAGCATTAATACGCGTATTTCCCCCCCTTAGAAAGTTATTTTTCTAATTCTTGCGCCCTCGGAGCCTCTGGGCTCTCCCGCACGGCAAGGTATGCGGGGGCGTTAGTTACGCCCCTGGGCCCGTTCCATGCATAACAAATTAATTAAGGGGACCCTATTGACAAATCTTACTCATGCGAATAAATATTATTTTTAGGACCCCTAGTAGTAGACATTTTTTACTGAAATGGGCCCACGTCTCATATTTGTTTTATTTATCTTTTGTGTGGTGTTTTATTTATATGTAATATAGTGAACCTCTATGTTTCATTTATAATTTCATGTTCCTATCGTATATGGAGTAACAACATTTGTCTTAAAATGGGCCCCCCTTCGAACGGCGAGGAACTTATCTGGGAGGGCAGTTACCCCCTGCCCCCCAAAAAAATGATACGGCCCTGTTGGCATGCCCCCACTTTCCGAAAAAATACAATGGCCAAAGATAGGTACGGGGGACGGCATAACGTCATGTGTCGATCTACGTTTTCAGATCCACTTTTATCCGTGCTGAGAACCTATTTCCTGGCATTGCTCAAGCAACAGCTAGCAATGCATTGAGATATGTATCTGGCCGCTAGCTCCTTTGAACGCCTTCTGTAGCAGTACACAAGCAAAAAACATATTTTGTTGTTTTTTGGTAAAACGTCTTAAAGTTGTCATGTCTAGAACTAACACACAATATTGCTTCTTTTTATTTTTGTTCCGTTAAAGCACGTATAGATTTTTTTTTTTTTTTTTTTTTTGGACAGACTCAGTGTGTACTTCCACATTAAAAATATTTCCGTATTTGTTTTATGAGTTTTATCGCCTGCCGTATTTACAGTACACCTTAGAGCCAAATTAGTTCATACTAATTTATTGATTTTGTGAATGCTAAAATACAATATCGTATTCTGCGAATGTAATCGCTTATAGTACTATCATTACAACACTGATGGTAATACAAATGCATCGTAAAATCACATACAGTTCACACACACTCACACACATAGGGTCTACATGTTTGCTTTTATCATAGTGTGGGGAAAATGAATGTTCCAGGCAGATCAGTGTAAAATCCCTAGGATATCTTTTGGTCGTCGCGTTTTAAAGTGCAAGCGGGGTTTTTCGGGATGTCGCTGACAAAGAAGAATGTGGTGTTGAGTTTTTTTTTTTAAATAAAAAGAAGAAGAAGAAGAAGAAGAAAAAGACAGGCAGGAGGTTGGGATTATGGAAGGTTTTAAGGGACCTCTGCGGGCAATACCACACACACCACGTCCCGACAGCAGTTAACTACTGTACAAGCTTCGTACGGAAAGAAGATTTGATGCGAAAATAAGGGTGAGACGTGCATAGAAATCGATGGACCGCTAAAAGGAGTCCGCGATGAATACATGTGCAAAATACACTCTCGCACATGTATATATACATGTAGTACTATATATATAGCCAACATATATAATAAGATGTGTGTTTTGTATAGTGTGCGTATATATACAGTATTGGAGCTTCGAATTTGTACTAGAAATGGTGTAACTTTTATCTTTCTTGAGATTCCACATATTACTCGCGTTATGAATTTGACCACATTTAAAAACCATTTCTATTTCTTAAACGGCGAGAATTTATTTCCATAGACACAAAAGCTAGGTAATGGATTTTTATCTTGTGTTAGTCTAGAACAGATACGATTTATCTGTGTTCCGAAACTCCATTTTTATATGCGGATGCACGGTAACTTAGAGGTACAGGGTTCACTTCTGGTGTGAGAGGTGTCTAGTTCGATTCCAGGTAATATTAGCTTGTTGTGTACAACATAATGCCCATGGTTTATGAGAGTTTTCTCTTATTTTTGATCCATATTCTTATTTCACAATTCTTTCATAACACTGATCAACAAGGTTTTTGTCACAAGGAATCTGAATAGTGTTCTAAGGTATGTCGAGGGTGCTAAATTCGAAAATGATATCAGTTTTTATCTATCGGGCTCAGATTTTTCGGGTTTTGATTTTTAAGGTAATTAATCATGATATTTTAATTTCTTTAAAAAGAAATAAATAAAAATCTCTTTCACTATACATTTGATTTTTTTTAGATTGTGTCTACAAATCAAAGTGTACGTAAAAAATGAGGTGTTGAAATAACACAAAATGACTACCGCTTTAGCGTGTTAGTTGTGTGTTAATTTATCAGCAAGCACATCGCCTTCCGGGCATATCAGAAATAACTCTTTACTACCTGAGAGAATTTTCATGGATATTTATCGTTTAATATAAGCAAGGCTTTGCGAAGAATATTTGCCACTTGTGCCAAGTAATAAATAATGTTCTATGTATTCTGTAATCGATCACAATAATATTGTTGTAAACCTGTGAATCGTCTGAAAAGAGTTGCATAGGCAACTGTTCTGTCATCTTCTGCTCAAACGTGATAAGACACAAGAATAACAGATAAAGGAAACAGATAGAAGGACTGCTCTCTGCGTAACTGTTGTCAGATGGTTCAAAGTTTTACAACAATATTATCGTGACTGATTACAGAAAACATAAAATGTGTTTAGTTACTTGCCACAAATGTGAAATATATTTCGCAAAGCTTTGCTCGTACCAGCCAATAAAAAACAATACAAATACTCGCAGGGAATAACGAGGTATTTTTTATATGCTCTAAGGCGACGTGCTTGGTGTTGAATTGTTACACAAGTAACACGCTAAAGTGGTAGTCATTTTGTGTTATTTTAACACCTCATTTTTTTGCTGTGTAAGGTTCTACAAGAATTTAGACCAACTTCAATAATCAGTAATTAAAGATCGCAGTAGTTTAAACAGGACAACTTGCATTAGGAAAACACACATTAGGTAAGTGTTGATATCGCATTTAATGTGTCTGATGATTTTGTAACCATATTTTGATTTTAAGAATATTTTCTATTTCGTCCGGATTCGCCCCCCTTTACTCTCTCTCTCTCTCTCTCTCTCTCTCTCTCTCTCTCTCTATATATATATATATATATATATATATATATATATATATATGTATATATATATATATATATATGTGTGTGTGTGTGTGTCTATTAGCTATAAGATGAGCTTACCTTGAGAATTTACACCTTAAGTAGTGTGAAATCTCTAAACCAAGCCCCACTAGATTTGAATTCTTTGAACAGTTTCGTCTGTTATCATTCCATCATCGTTCCAACGAGCGTGGCGATTGAAACACGTGAAAGTTGGTACGATAACTTTAGAGTTGAAACACGTTTTGATGGAATGAAAACGAATAATCTTTCATTAACGTCCCACGACTATGCTCCGAGGCTAAAGGAAAAAAAAATACGATAATGAACGTAATAGTGGAACGTAGAAAGTGAGAGGAAACGGGAGAACCCCAGGAAAACCCAAGCAGATGATTTTAGTCCACTGCAAAGCCTACTTGGTGTGAAATGGGATCGTCGCACTTACTCACACCTGAGGTGAGCATTCTACCACCAAGCCACCACAACCCCAGAAGGATAAGTGACATCTATTAAAACTTACGTCAGATTTTTTTTAAATGTTGGAATGTATACTCTTGTCCAAAATTATTGTCCCATGGATATAAATATGTTATTGCAGGAATATAATTTGATAACGAATTCGCCCAGTATTTCTTATAATGTTAGTATGTGTATAATCGGCAAAGACATGTATGTGGCAAATTTCATGTCAAAAGAGCAGGAAATAAGAACAATAAAATGGAAATAAAACTTTCTTGTTCATTTAGTAACATTTTATTTTACTTATTATAATTTTCGTATTTATAATCCTTTTCCTATGAAACTTACCACAAATATGCATTTCCCGATTATACACATAGTATCATATTAAAAGTACTCTGCAAAATCATTATCAAATTATATTCTTACAAGAAGACATTTATAGATGTACGACAATAATTTTGGACACGAGTGTACATATTTCATTGCTTCGTAAGTTTCTAGTAACATTCTTCTCACAACACATTGTTCAGAAATATCGTACGAACATTAGTTTTTGAGGTTGCCTCTTAGTTAGTGTCAGTGGCTTATTTAGGATTTTGTTTCGGGGGAGGGGTCTATGCATAAGACGTAAATATGCACTTATATTTTTCCTTTCGTGTGCCGACAAATTTTAATGAAGTTCTGCATATAACAAATTGATTCGAGTGGAGGAAAATGAGCCCGATAGCCACCCCCTAAATACGCCACTGTTTAGAGTAGAAATCTTTTGTTCACATTGTTATGCATTTTTTGTAATATTTTAATCAACTTTGTAGAAGTTCTTGCAATTCAATCTACACTACGTAACCTGCCTTAACGTTGTTTAGTTTAAGAGCAAAATACACAGTGCGTTCAATAAGTTCCGGGACCTTCCTCGAAATAAAATATTTCAATATGCCGGAAAATGTATTACTACATTAGTTTCCTACATACATCTCTTTCCGCGGTACACACTCGTATGGCCTCTCTGAGCGCCCCCTTAAAAAAAAACCGTCCTCACATTCACTTGAATCGATGCATCGTTCTCAAAACGCTCCCATTTGAGAATAGATTTGAGCTTAAGAGACAGCACAGTCCACTGAGACCAAACCAGAGAATATGGGGTTGTTCAAGGACTGTGGCCCTTCTTCTTTGAATAAAACCTGACACTAAAAGGTATCATTTTTGATATGCGAAAACCATTCGAACACTGTTTATTAAGACAACCATGTCCACATACGTTCCGTATTATTCTGTACCAATTTCGTCGTGGTTTTACGCACTTAAAACAAAACTTAATTTTAGCACGTTGCTTTATTGTCTCAATACTAACAATGAATAAAGAAACACGAATGTGGCGACGGTGTGGAACTGCATTTTAGTAGACAACTTTCCTAAGTAGTTCCAGAGTTTCTAGGAGCGGCTAGTGAATTTGTGGCACGGAAAGTAGAGGTCTGCACGGGCCAGAATTTTTAGCCCGGGCCCATTAATTTATAATGTGAGACCCGACCCGAGTCCGAAATATGTTTTAGCATTTAGACAAGAGCCCGGGCCGAGCTCGTGTAATAATGAAATGAGCAAAATAAGCCCGAATTACAGGAACTTTAGAATTTACGCAAAATTGTAATTTTATTTACAGCAATTAGAAGTTTAATTTTGCAGTTGTGCTTTAAAAGTTCTTCAAAATGAACGTTCCAAACGTCCAATAAATATCGTTGTACGGTACATTTACAAAGTTACGCCCGAAAACGCCCGAGAAATGTGATTGTATATTTTAAAAATTACGACTCGAGCCCGGCCCGGGCCTGGGCCCTAAGTGATATATGCTTTGTAGGCCCGAGTCCGTGAAGACCTCTAACGGGCAGGGATGTATGTAGAAAATTAAGGTCAATATAAATGTTTGTGGCATCGTTAAGTATATCGTTTCAAGGGAATTCCAGAGCTTATGAAAGGGACTGTGTGGTACTCATTTTTCATTCTTCAATGAATTCTCAACAATCGTATACAATAACAAAACAAAACAAGAAATGGACTACGTTTATGCCTTTTACTGCTCTTATATTCTGTCAACTCTGTTAAATAATACAGAAAAACTGCTCTAACCAAAATTGCCAACCTCAGAGAAAAAATATTGATTCTCAGCTTTAAGGTGGATTACTAGGTGTTCCCAGTGCTATGTTAAACGCTGCTTAAATAGTGTGGCGTTGCCAGATAGTATCGAGTGTTTACTGATGCCAGATAATAAAGGAAGTAATCATGGAATTCTGCTTGGATACTTGCTAGAGAAATTAGTTTTCGACTATTACCGCAATTCCTCTTCTAAAATCGCAACGCTAAAATCCAGGACTTTTCTTATTGTGACTACTACGGTAAACGTACAAATTTGGCAACAACGCACTATGGCGTTCTGCGCAAGTTTCGTCTCAAAATCTATTTCCTTAAATGTAAATTAATATTTAAATAAAATATGAAACATAATACGAAAAACTGTCAAACAATTTATCTATTTCCTAATAAGATCGTTACTTTAAAATACTTTACACATACAAATAAACATTACGTAAAACTGAGCACTTCTAGTAAAATCTAACAGCAAGTGCCATCTTGTGTGCTCATTGTAAAACGAATTAAATATTTTCTTTTATTTGTTACATTTTTCCACATCGAGAGACACAACCAAATGAACCAGTATCTTGTGCTGTAGCTGAAACATTACTCTATGTTATAGTACAATGTTTATAATATGTAACGTTTCATGGCGCAGTAGTTAAGGCAATGAGCTAAAATATGTACTGACTTCCGGGTGGTGATCCACTTTAAAATTATCGTATATTAAAAACAATCGTGTTGCGTTATGCATATAATAGTTGTATAATTAAGTATAATACTACTAATAATAGCAATAACAGCAATAATATATAATAAGCTTATCTAGTAATTTTTAGTTTCAAACTTTAAATCGGCGTGACTGTGTTCAGATTTAAAATAATCCTTATTAACTCTACCCTGAACAACATTTCCATTCCCTAGTAAACATAATGGAATTTAAAGAATGGATTCAGGATTACCTCTTTCTAATTCTGAAATTTCTATTAATTGATTTAAAACTCTCAATGCAGTGGCG
The DNA here is from genome assembly GCF_964235325.1 of Thermobia domestica. NCBI lineage: Eukaryota > Metazoa > Arthropoda > Insecta > Zygentoma > Lepismatidae > Thermobia > Thermobia domestica. The sequence goes on from NC_137469.1 coordinate 44,727,793, forward strand.
TATTTAGGATTTTGTTTCGGGGGGTTTTCACAACAGAGAGAAGCAGGGAGGAATTGCCCACCTGAGTTTTAGAATTAAATATATATTTTAATTTATGCATAAATTGAAGTTTTATTGGCAAGAATTGCAGACTGGTGAGTCTTATGTGATACGATACACACAAAACTTTAGCAGTAAAAATAACTTTTTTATTCTATCCATAAACGAAAAAGGAAGCATCGTCTTGGTCTACCTAATTTTCTCATGGAACTTACTCCCCCCTCTTGATTTTCTTTAATTCAAACATTTACCTTTCCTTATAACTACCGATAAATAATCCTCTGCTACTAACTAGCACCGTTATGTTGATATATGTGCAAGTTGGTGTGCAACACCAGTTTCACTTATTACCTCCTATTAGTTTTGGTGTTGCTGACGACGGCCGAATTTAATCAAAACTAACAACGGTCGAAAGTATGATAGGAGAAACGATAGAAAGTAACAACTAAAGAAAGAAGCAGAGGAGTAGAATGGGCGAAACAAAGAAAAAATGATTGCAGTTATTACATGGAATAACATTTGACAAATACAGTATTATTTCTGAACAAAGAACACAATTAAATAGAAAGTCAACGAAATTCTTAGAAATGGTAAAAAGGATTGCTGTTGTACGTGGAATTCGAAAAACCGAAAAATTTGTTACAGGTGGCGAGGGTTGAGCCCGCTATTCCCCCTAAATAAGCCAGTGCCTCAGTGTATGTGTTTTTATAATTGAGTTCAATCCATTCTAAGTGATCAAGCATGTGCCGTTTGACCATCACCAAAAAATCAAAAATTTTTCATGAATGTTTATCCTATATCGGTATCGGGTTATTTCCTCAAGTTCGTTTTCCTCAAGCCCAGAAAATGTGGGACATTTCCTCAAGTGCCTTATCTCGATATTGATCATGAACTAGAAATCGAAAACAGAGATACAAATCTTGGCAAAAGCCAGAATGGGGGGATATGATTTCTATACGTGATAAAATAAATACAATATTGCCACTGGTTAGATAAAATTTTACTATTACATTTTAAGAATGAAAGTCTTATATCAAAGGACATCTGAATATTCCTCAACTATATAGACTACACAAGCTTTCAATTTAGAATTCAATCATAGCAGGGGGTGCGGTGGCTCAGTAGTAGAGCGTTCACCTCCGGTCCTTGGAGTCCCTGGTTCGATCCCAGCTCACGCCGTGTGGACTTTGTGGTGGACAAACACCGTGCTCTTGGGTTTCCTCGGGGTTCTACCGGTTCCTCCCACTTTCTTCATTCCACCATTCCACTAATCTCTCATCATCGCCGTTTCCTTTGGCTTACCGGCATAACCGTGGGACGTAAAACTTAAAGATTTCATTTTCATTTTTCAATCATAGCAATTTCCACGTTTTCAGTATCCCATTTTTGAAATACGAAGTCAAAACCCTGCATCTGAACCATTCAAAATAAAAGGTTTCTTTAAACATTCAATAAATAATTACAGGCGATATTGTTTAAAATAAATTGTCCTCTACGCACGATTGCCTCAGTAAATCATATTAGTTTCTTGGATTGTGTATAATATAATTCGAATCAGCTGATTGAAGAAAACTATAGTAAATTCTCCAGTATTGAAAACAAAACAATATGGTAATGCATAGTGGTCGAAGTGAGACAGTATACAGTGGTATGTCATATCGTCTCTGTTTTTTCAGTAATGAGGACATACCATCTCTGTTTTTTCAGTGATCAAGACAATATTTAAATAACAGATATGTTGAGTCAAAATCATAATAAAACATACCGCCTCTGCTTTTTTTCCATTTCGAACACTGGTAATACATGAGTCACACTATTATTTTTTAAAAACATTTATCATTGTTTTGACCAAATAATGTACATGCATCACAAGATCTTTTCGTCTAGTTGACGGAATGAGATACAGGACAGATTTTCTGTAAATAAAACCGTAGGATTTCTACCCATAAATTATTTATTATTATATGTTTAATAATAATGTTATGACCTCATAAATTTATCGTGTTATGCTTAGCACCTAAACATACCATATCAAAACTCTTACTATTCTATTTCTTAGTGCTTCTCATGTTCTAGATCAGTGCTATTTAACGGGGATACGCGAAGATGTTTCTGGGGGTAAGTGATGATGCTTCTGTTGGTCTGGTGGAAATGTCCGATGACAGTTCACTGCAAACGAAATTCGATAACTTGTCAATTTGTAACTTTTGTATTTATGCTCGAAAAGAGAAATATGAAATTAGTGACAGTGCTATTTCACTTCTTCCATACCATCAGCATATTTGTGAGAACAGTGTTTCCCTGCATTAACATCAATGAAAACGAAACACAGAAATTCCTTGAATCCAAAATCAGCTCTGATACTCGCATTCTCGAAGATTCGACCAAGAATAGAGTAGTTGGCGTTCTGGAAACAAGCTCAGTTATCTCTGAGTGCAAGGTCTAAAGTTACCTTTAGTTTTTGAATTTTTAACATCGTCTTCAGTGTACGAGGATGAGGTGAAAATCCTCCTCAGTAGAACTGGATGTCCCCCGTATGTTTTGAAATTTCTCATGTTAATTTTTTTTGGATGTGCACCTTATCCCTCTGTAAATAGTCTTTTGATTGGCACACTGATTGTCATTTTGTTGGGTCTCTCTTTGTCCCCCTTTTTAATCAACAAAACGTGCATTAAGTTTAATAAGTTCATTTCGATTTAATTTCTTTTAAACAGCTTCAGGAGTACACAATTTGAATGGCGAATTGTGTCTAGGGGTACCCGAGAAAAAAGGTTGAATAGCACTGTTTTGGATCACTATGTTCTATAAAGCATAATAATGCCTTTTGCGTACTTTAGATTTATTCAAAAATGTAGAATAACATCAATTCTACGTCGAATGGCTTTTGAAAGAAAACTGTTAATCTCATTAGAATTTGTCGTGTTTTCAAATGATGAAAATAAATTTAAACAAATAAATAGGTATTATGGAACTTTTGGAGTACGACACAACTGTAAGTTCCCGACAGTTGCAGCTTTAAATCACCGAAGATATAAGCGATTTTAATAATAGAAATAATGTTTCTTCTGAGTGCAAGGTTTTAAGCGCTCAAGGAAACTTATTTACTTTCAGTTTCAGATACAACCAGAATGTCTTTTCAGTTTGAAAGATTAACAAGTAAAAGAAAATTTGGGGAAAAGCCGGCCAGGAAGGTATCATCGTGTTAAGAATGAGGAAATTAGCCCGCTTAGTCAGGATACAAAGACTTGAAATTTGAATCCAAGATCTCACGATTGAAAAGAGCAGCGCAAACTGTTTACCTTACACTCTTTTAACTTGGTCTTATACATAACTACTAGTAAGCTTACCTGTCAATAGCAAGTTTGACCAATGAATTAAATTTGAATTAAAATAGATCATTTCCTTCACAAGTGATAATAATATATAATTTATTCCACAAATATTGGAGGAACATGGTTCTAACAGTGTCAATAGAAACTCGGCCATTGATTAATGTAACTTCTCATTGTCCGTGTGATTGTTCCATATCACAATACCTTACAAAGCACTTTTAGATTTAAGGGATTTAAAGAATAAATCCTTGTAGTGATTCTACCTTGAGATTTGTTTCTAAAGAACAGTTCAACGAATTCATTGTAAAACAGACATTTCACACTCTACAGATATACCTTACGTTCATTTTTAGTTGGATTAATATAAAACATGTAACATTATATGCAATTTTGTTCGATAAAGTATGATTTTATTTGACACCCTGCAACCCTAGTTATCAGCAACAGCTCAAATAGCCAGCAGCGAAATATCACCCCTCTTCTTCCTTGTATTAGTTAAGACTTTCAGCAGTTGTGCTTCTTCTTTTGGTAAATGATCATCAGATTAAGAAGAAAGATAAGCACTTGAGGAAATGACACCTTTCTGGAAAGTTGGGGATATAGACAGTTGAGGAAATAACCCTATTTCCCTATATCAGGGTACTTCGAAACCACAATTAATTGATTTTTTTACAACATCCCATGGCGACGTAGCGGCTGTCGCCATTTTCCATGTTTCGATTTTATTCGTTTACGTTGTTTTGAGTATCTCAGCATCTATTTGTCCTACCAAGTTGAAAATTGCTGGACGTCTCCAACTCGTGCAGAGCTAAAACTTTGATCTCTTAACATTTTTGCCTAAAACCACTTGAAGGGGTGAAATCAGGGCCTACAGTAGTAACATTTTTGGACACTAAAGACATGTTTGGAAAGAAGAAACACTGAAGTAGAGTTCTGAATTTGTGTCTGCATGTAGTCTTGGATCATATGTTTATACACAAAATGTACAGACCTGTAACTGCTCCCAAAGGCCTTTAAAAATCGTAAAGTTGGGGAATTATGCCAATTTGGCATGTTTCATTGTCCAATATCTCCAATGGGTCTGGATGAAAAATCTGAAATTTTTGAGAATAGTTAGTCCTTTAATCATACTACCATAACACACCACAAAGCGCGTTTTGTGTTATTGAGCAGAAGGGGGTCAAAGCATTAAGTAATGACGTCATAGTCTAGGAGGTGTTTCGTTCACAAATTCAACTGGAAATTCGTTGTTATGAAGAAAAATAAAATAGATGAATGGTTAGTCCAGTAAAGGCTCTCAAGCTCGTTTCTATACTCTAGTTGTAACACTGTCTTATCACACTCACAGCAGCACTTGTGAAGAATGACGCTATCAGCATAAGCCGAGACAAGTGAAAATCCACACTTGACAAAAAGGCTGTAAGTATTCATTGTTCCTGCTGTTTGCTATATCAATGATATTCGATCTTGTTTATTCTTGTCGAAAATGGCCTGAAACAAGGAGATGCGTTGTCGCCATTATTATTTAACTTTGTGCTGGAATACGCTATAAGGAAAATCAAAGATAGCAACCAGGGCCTAGAGTTGAACGGCATTCATCAGGTGATGGCATATGCTGATGATGTAAATTTAATAGGGGATGATAGGAGAACAGTAGAAATAAATGCAGAGATCTTATTAAATGCTTGCAGGGACATGGGTTTAGAAGTAAATGCAGAGAAAACTAAATACATGGAAGTGCGTCGGGACCGTAATACTGCAAATTGTGGAGGCGTTAAAATATTAAATAATACTTTTGATAAAGTGGATACTTTCAAATATTTAGGATCAATATTAACAGACGAAAATCATATTCACGAAGAAATTAAATGCCGACTAAAAGCAGGGAATTTGTGTTACTATTCGATTCAAAATCTCTTGTCGTCGCGAATTCTGTCGAAGAATTTGAAGCTTAAAATATATAAAACGATAATCATGCCTGTTGTTCTGTATGGTTGCGAAACATGGTCACTTACTCTGAGGGAAGAACATAGACTGAAAGTATTTGAGAACAAGATCCTGAGAAGAATATTCGGACCCAAGAGGAACGAGAATGGGGAATGGCGGAAACTTCATAACGAGGAACTACATAGTTTATACGGTTTACCCAACATTGTTAGGGTCGTCAAGTCTAGGAGGCTTAGGTGGGCAGGCCATGTAGCTAGAATGGAAGAAAGTAGAAACGCTTTCAAAGTCTTGACTGGAAGACCCATAGGAAAACGACCATTAGGAAGACCTAGGCGCAGATGGGAGGATAATATTAAGATGGATCTCGCAGAGATAGGAATACAAAGTAGAAACTGGATGCAGTTAGCTAAGGATAGAAGTCAGTGGAGAGCTTTTGTGAACGCGGCATTGAACCTCCGGGTTCCATAGGCCATAGAGTTAGTTAGTTAGTTTATTCTTGTTTTAACTGTCAACTAATGCAGGAAACTGTTGTCCTATCGTTTGATCTACATACCTAAATCAGTGAACACATACTCGCTGTAAACACTACAGATCGAAGATCAAACGAAAGGACAACAATCTTCTGCATTAGTTGACAGTTAAAACAAGAATAAACATAATCGAATATTATTGATGTAGCAAACAGCAAGAACAATGAGTACTTACGGCCTTTTTGTCAAGTGTGCTTTTTCACTTGTCTCGCCTTCTGCTGATAGCGGCATTCTTCACCAGTGCTGCTGTAGATGTGATAAGACAGTGTTACAACTAGAGGAAAGAAACGAGCTTGAAAGCCTTGACTGGACTAACCATTTATCCTACTTTATTTTACTTCACAACAACGAATTTCCAGTTGAATTTGTGAATGAAACACCTCCTAGACTATGATCTCATTACTTAATGCTTTGACCCCTTTCCGCTCAAAAACGCAAAATGCGCATTGTGGTGTGTTATGGTAGTATGATTAAAGGACTAACTATTCTCAAAATTTCAATTTTTCTTATCCAGGCCCATTGGAGATATTGAAAAGTGAAACATGACAAATTGGCATAATTCCCCAACTTTACGATTTTTTTCAGGCCTTTGGGAGCATTTACAGGTCTGTTCATTTTTGTGTATAAACTTATTATCCCAGACTACATGCAGACACAAATTCAGAACTCTACGTCAGTTGTTTCCTCTTCCCAAACATGTCTTCAATGTCCAAAAATGTTGCTACTGTAGGCCCTGATTTCACCCCATCAAGTAGTATTAGACAAAAATATTAAGAGATCAAAGTTTTACCTCTGCACGAGTTGGAGACGTCCAACAATTTTCAATTTGGTAGGACAAATGCATGCTGAGATATTCAAAACAACATAAACGCCTAAAATCGAAAAAAATGAAAAATGGCGGCAGCCGCTACGTCGCCATGGGATTTGTAAAAAAAATAATTAATTGTGGTTTTGAAGTACCCTGATATAGGATAAACATTCATGAAAAAATTAGATTTTTTTGAAAAGGTCGAGCGGCAATTTTCTTTTTTCTCGATCACTTAGCATGGATTGATCCAATTATTTAATGTTCATCTACAATTTATTTGCACTTTCAAAAAAGTTAAAAAGATTTGCGTTCTAAAATTATCGTATATTTATCTATTATAGCAAGGGCATTATCGTATATTTATCTATTATAGCAATTGTATTATCGTATATTTATCTGTTATAGCAAGGGAATTATCGTATATTTATATATTGCAAGGATCCCCACATCACAACAAACGCGCGTGTCAACTCAACACGTGCTATTATTTATAAACAACATAGCAGACAGCAAGCCAACGCGGAAAGACACCGAGGAACGCCGAAAGCAGACGGACCTCACGGAAGGACCCGAAGAAGACAAATAAAAGGAGGAACACCGAGGGACCCAGCATCAGTCGTCCAACTGATCAAATCACCTACACCACCCTGAGGTCGCACTGGTCTAGGGGTACACCCATCCTTCCCGAGGTCGCACTGGACTAGGGATCCTCTCAACAACAAAGCCTTGCGAAGCTGCCTTGAGCAGAAGGGGCTATCCTTCCAAACTCACCGAACCGGCAGGTGCCTTGGAGACTGCTTTGAGAGAAGGGGCACCGTGCAAAACACCTATACTCCTCTACTTGGACATTAACGAGGAAACAGCATTATTCTCTTTGTAATCAAAGACGTTTTGTATTTATCTTTATAATAAAATTGGTGAAGGGATAAAAATCTCGGTCCATTATTGACTCTACCAAAATCATTGCATGGTGGAGGCGCCGGAGTTTTGTACGGGACGCTCTTTTTATTAACTTTTTTAACAGGCACAAGGTCAGTATCAGAATCTATTTTTTCTATCAAAATTCTAAGTTTAATTATCAAGTTTTTCTCTCTTCCTTTCCTTAAGTGCGATTTATGCCGGAAACTAGATCGGGTAAACAGACATATAAATCAGGAGAGAATAACACAAATATGACAGAGGGTGCATCCAATTTATCCTTTAATATGCCACACTTAACGAAGTATGCGGGACACATGCACGAGGATCCGGACAGGTTTTTTATGCTATTCGACCATATGGCAGCAATGCAGGCATGGTCACCGGCTAAGAAGAAGGAAATTCTAGCAATATATTTACAAGACACGGCACTAGATATCGTATTACAGCTTAAAAATCAAAATCAATTTGATACAATGACTTATGACAATCTAAAATCTAAGTCAGTAGCTTTATGTAGACCAAAGGTCCCATCGTATAAAGCAGAACAGGAATTATTCGAGGTACAACAAGGAATGGACGAGCCAATAGACTCGTACTTTTTACGTAAACTCCGAGCAATAAGGCAGTTATTACCGGAAGCGACTGAAGAACAAAAGATCCACCATTTATCTTTGGGTTTGCAGAGGGATTTCCTTAATAAGATAGCATTAGAAAGGTTTGCAACGGTAGAAGCGCTACAGAATAAATTAAACACACTGGAAGCAGCTAATGACCTTTTAAGGAAAAAAGAACACACAGAGCTATCACAAAATTACATATGTTATACGTCCAGAATAATATACCTAATCTGCATAATACATCCTATGGCCTATCAACCGAACCAAAGTCAATATATATCCCGGACAACAGTTGTACCATCATACCTATCCTGTGCAGATGCAACCTGTTACACAACCAATGAACAGCTATATTCCAGGATATCAACAACAAAATAATCCTTTCATGGCAATTCCTCAACCCAACCCTCAAGAAACTCAAACCACAAGCCAGGAACCTAAGACCGCTCCCCAACAAGAGCAAAATCCTCCACAAAGTGACCTCTCTACCTTGGCCAATAAAATGGGAAAATTGTCGCTGGTGATAGTCCAGACGAATTATAAAAGCCATCCGAGGAATAGGAAACAGGGAAACAGAAGGAGAAATAACAATAACAACGGGAAGAACAATCAGCAAACTACGGAAGATCAAATATTGGTGTGCGGAATATGCCGGAAACGGGGCCATGGGGCATCTAATTGCTACAAGCGTCAAAAAAACGCATAAGGCAGCCCCTTAACAAGGGGGCCGACAGTTATCATTACACGGAACGAGGAGACCTAAAAGAAACTGGCAAAAACTACGAAATTCCTGTAATAAACGAACAATAGGACAATTGGCGGAAAGAAGAGAAAATATTGCGTTAGAGGACGAAAATAACAGGTAGCGTTTAACAATTAAAACTAAATTAGGCCTTCAGAATTCGATAATTGACACAGGGAGTACGGTTTCCCTATGGCCCACCCAAATCGTTCCCCCTGGAACAAATATAATTCCATTTCAGACAATAATAAAAGGAATTTCAGGCAATAACATTCATTTGAACCAGATACCATTAATAAAATTTAAAATAGGTCAGACAACATTCACTCATTACTTTAGAATAATTGACAAGACAATGCCAATAATAATAGGAATCGATTTTCTCCAACGTTCGCATTCCACCATTGATTTAAACAAGAACACAATCTCGTTTTTTAAACGACCGAGGAAACCGCAGTTGCCAGTTCAAAGTACATACAGAGAATACATTGTCAGCTTTAACGACTCAGATAATATCGCAGACGGATCACAATTGTTTATACCTGACTAAGCAAATAACTTTGCCTCCAAGATCGCATACATATGTACAAGTAGCAGGAAAGAAAAAAATAGCTGACAGAGAATTCCTATATGTATCATTACTTCCTGGACTACGCGAGAAGCATAATTTAGATGCCCTCGATCAAAAGATAGAAACAAGCAAAATGATAATGTTAATTTCAAATCCAAATGGCAAGAGCGTAACTATAAAGAGGAACACGCCAGTGGCGGCTCTTGAGGAAGGGCACGAAATTTCTTTTCACGCCCTAGAAGAAACCGATTTCTTTGAAAAAGCATATCAATATAAGACGAAAGACGGAAGAACGTTTAAAGTACACAAAAACACTTTTCAATAAAGAACTCTTTGACGTCAATCCCGACCTGGACAGAAAACAAAAGCAAGCAGTTTATGACTTTTTATTTAAATATAGAGACGTTTTTACATATGCACCTGATGATATCGGATATTTTAGGGGATACGTTCATAAAATCAGAATTTCTAAGTCTGCCGTTATTATGATATTATAGCAAGGGCATTATCATATACCAGTATAGTGTTAGGGCTTAAACTATCGTATATCCCGGCAAATTATCGTATCATTGACCAACCTGACTCATATCTCCTCCTTGTAACACCCTCTTAGAACAACATAACGTAAACACATATGTGTCTCTATTATTTAAATGCAAAAACTTATCAGATACAATAGTACATACATACACTTTCAACACAGAAACACACTTTCTTCGAATCTCTGTAATGTGAAACAATGTGCGACGCAGGGAAAAGAACGCTATGGAAAATAAAAATCAACGTTGCTAAACGATGCCCATTGACACTTACGACTTCCCTGGTCTTTCTTATTCGAACAACTGAAGAAAAAAGAGTAAATTATTGCAACATTGGAGAGCTTCTACAGCTCAGAAGGTGATCTGGAATTAATGGTAGTTTACAACTTGCGCACCAGATGGGTCTGACAGTTATTGTCTCTTGTTTAACGACTGAAAGGCATAATGCCTATGGTAGTAACCTATTGGCTAATACAGTTCCTACTATTTTATAACCTTTTTCCAGTTTCATGCTTAACTTCCATAAAAGTTTAAAACATTATGTTCACTTTAAAGATGTAAGTAACATATACTAGATGAGTATGTGTAAAGTTTCTGGTAATATCATTACGAATAACTAACAAAGGTGAATGTTAAATATTTTATTCAAGTTGTTCAATTTATCACTTTTACTTTCAAGGTTTCAGTTTACGTTTATTCCTTGAATTATCTAAAAATTAATTTGAATTTGTAAGTGCAAGATTACTGTATCTTAATCAAGTTCGTATTTCTGATTAGCTGTAGAGGCATTATTTGGAAATGGTTATTACTCCCTTCCCTGAGTTTCAGTAATATATATTTTGGTTGATTGTATTAATAAAAATCGTTCAATCTTAAATCGGTAGAGAACCTTGTCCGTCCTAGCAAAATCTGAAATGATGATGATTCATCAACGTATAAAGTCACTTACTGCTTAAGCAAAAAACTTTAATTATGATTAGGGATGGGCACGAGCAAGTTCGAGCGAGTTTTCTTTGAAACTCGAAACAGACATATTTGAGATCGACTCGAGAACTCGGCTCGAAAAATTTCCTCCAACTCGACTCGAATTTGGGTCGAGTTTCGAGTCGAGTCAAACCAAAACGAATCAATTCGAGGTAAAGCCTGTGTGTAGTTCCATGTACTCTCTTCATGTATCCTACATAGACAATATAATTATCAATGACACTACTGCTACTAAAACTTTTATTATTATTATTATTATTATTATTATTATTATTATTATTATTATTATTATTATTATTATTATTATTATTATTATTATTATTATTATAACACTATGTATAACCATGAAAGGTAGGCGGTTTCTATCTGAATATTGAAAACTAGTTGACTATCCATCTCGGTCATTGAAAAGTCTTCAGGAGGCAAGGACATCGGTGACGAGGTTCTGGGTTTGAGTTCCGGAGGAGCAAGTATTCGGACTTGAGTCAAAAATTGTTAAAACTCACAGGACGCCGGCTAAAAATATTCAAAACTGGTCGGCCCGGGTTTAGGGTTGTCGACGGCTCGAGCGGCTCTGCTCATAGCTCATTTACTATCGAGCCGAACCGAGAAGTGACTCGAGCGAAAAGCTCACCCAACTGAGCTGGCTCGAACCAATGGCTCATCCGAGTCGAATCAAATTGAGTTGTTTTCTCACCCAACCGAGCCAGTTCGAGTCATCGACTCAGTTGAGCTCGTTTCATCGGAGCTGGCTTAAGCCGATAGCTCACATGAGCCAAGTCGCTGGCTCATCAAAACCGAGCCGGTTCGAGTCATCGACTCAATTAGTCGAGTCGATGGCTTGTCCCAACCGAGCCGATGGCTCATCCCAATCGAGCCGGCTCGAGCAATTCCCTCAGTTGAACTGAGCCGAGCCGGTTGACATCACTACACGGGTTGGGCTTCTACTTAGGCTCAAAAATTCGACCTAGCAAGTTTCAGCCTTGATGGTAAGAACTACATACTTCTATTGGCATATACTTATATTGGTGCTCATGACATTTTGAGGCTGTATCGTTATAAAAATCTATTGTCGTCTCGTTATCGAGACGAGACGAGGCTCATTAAAAATACTCCACAAAATGCACTAAAAATACGAGACGAGATGCACCCCTGTCGTGAACAACACTAAAAGTATTCCACATTTCTGCTTACATTTCTTATGGCTTTCACTTTCCAGTCTAATCAGCCCATGATTTCAAAACGAGTTAAAATGAGCTGAGTGAGCGAGCCAGTTATCAAATTCGACTCGACTCGAAACTCGACCCCAAACAGTGACTCGACTCGGAACTCGACTCGAGAAAATTACCTTTGACTCGACTCGAATTCGACTCGAGTTTCGAGTCGAGTCAAGTTTTAGCTCGACTTGTGCCCATTCCTAATTATGATCGAATGTATAAAGACAAACGCTGAATATTTTTCGAAAGTTTTATTTACTATTAGTAGAAATATTTCTTACAATTAAAATAAAAAATATTGCCTACACACATGTTCAATATTGCTACTCTGTATATGCTACGCGCAAATGGATACACAGACAACTGCATTGCACAATTTTAAGCATCTACAAGACTTTCGTCTTCTTCTTCTTTTTCTACAGATGACAAGTGATTTTTAACTGCCATATCTTAACCAATGATGATTTCAGATTTTCTCAGAAGAGAAGTTCAATACATTGGGGAGAGAAGCAATATTACGGAAATACTGAGAATCAACACTGAGTACGATGAGATTCCGGTGAAATTTCTGTACTCTGGAAGAGAATTTTCACCCCGGCCAGCCTTTAAAATCATCACTTCTCTTATCAAAAATGAAACTTAGGAATCAGAAATTATACTTCTGAGTTTTTGAAATCTAAGGCCATTTTTAGCCTGTTATATATAAATGATGACGTTACTTGGCATTCACTCTATCCGGATCCGGGATGTGAAGAAGGAAGGAAACGGCCTGGGATCTTTTTGTTAGGAATCATCCCAGCATTTGCCGGTTGTCAATGAGGAAAAAATCTCGCGTAATGGCGTGCCTAAAAAGGGCTTTAGGCTTATAGTTTTTCAACCGGATGTCCCCACCAGGGACCGAATCCGGGACCGTTTGCTCCAAAAACGAGAGCGCTAGAGACAACGCTAAACGGGACCACACAAAACATTTCCGGCTAACCGTTGAGGAGATCTGTTGACTTACAGGACTTATTCATTGGATAGTGGAAACATTTTTTTTTTACAGATGACTTGAAGATGTCAAAATCGGCTCATGTTAGGTCCGTCGAAAATTGAATGAAGAGAAGGTTGTCTTCCAGATAGGAAGAAGTCATTTTAGGAGTGACAACATCAAAGAGGCACCTTCTCCATTTCCCCCCCAAAAACCTTTGTATGCATTGTGAACTAAAGGATTCACTTCGTGACAGAATTCCTCATTCTAGAAATGCCTCCGAAAGTGACATTTTCAAGTACCTGAAACACATCCAACAAAAAAATCATTCAGATGGTTGTGATTGTGAAATATAAAAGTTCCAATGGTGTATAGAAGTAGGTGGGCATTCTTCTGTAAACATAAAAGTATTTCACTAGAACATTCAACATGATCAGAGTTATACCTAGATAATTAGCGCTACTTTTTGTACACCTTTGTACATTTTCTACTGTTGTTTCATTGTGCTTCTTGTTTCGTGTTACTAGCCAATTAAATTCTAAGCTATGAAAATTTGAAAGTAATCTTTAAGAAACTACATTAAAAAAACGTGTATGAGAAAATAAGTTTTTAAAAGATGTTTTGGATTTTCCAAACTTGATCTCTGCCCACTTAGTTATCTTGAATATCGTATTCCGCAAAGTTTGTGACTACTACCAAGCCAAAACTAGTGCTACTTACTGAAAACACAATATCTTAGTGTATCCCTTTATTCTAAATCTTTTCGTATATCTCTTATTATTATCTTATACATATAATCTTCTATGAACACACATACTTATCTTAAATCATAATCTGACATCTTATTTCTTCATATCTTTATAATCTTTCTTGTACTCTTAATCATTAGGGCAACCCAAAAGTATAAAAAACATTAAAAGCATAACAGCAATTTACACATATGGTTGGTACCTTCATAGAAACCATTAAGAGCATAAAAACCATTAAAAGCATAAAAACCATTAAAAGCATAACAGCAATTTACACATGTGGTTGGTATTATAATAATATTATAATGACATAATTATCAACATGGTTGTGATTGTCTAAGGGTCTAGAAGAAACTAATTTTAAAAGAATAATAAAGCATAATTTTAGGAAATAAAGCATAAAGCATAATTTAAATTACAGGGTTTTTATAAAGTCTGGACGGATTTAATTCGCTTATAATTTACATAAAAATGCTCATATTGAAATCAAATAAAGTGCAAACGGTAGCGGAAGGATTAAATTTTTACCTGTAATCTGCACCAGCTCAGTTCATTCACCGCCACACGGGTAAAGGAAAGCATCATCAACAGCCCACAGAAGTCGATTCCTAGACGGTCTATGGAACTCGGAATTCCACAGACAACCGTGTTTACGGTAGCCAAGAAGACGATCAAGGCCAAAGGTTACAAAATCAAGATAGTCCAGGATCTGCATGATGAAGATTTGGACATCCGGTTCAACTTCTGTGACGCCATGCTAAGCAGTTGGAACATGGCGACGTTCTCCTTTCAGCCATCATGTTCTCAGATGAGGCAACCTTCCATGTCTCCCGGAAGGTTAACCGACACAACTGTCGCGTTTGGGGCACGGAAAACCCAAAGGAATTTGATATACATGAGACCCTGCTGGCTTTGGGGTCATGTGAAAACGGAAGTTTATGCAAAGAAGCTAAGTGGTTTGGAGAACTTAAAGGACAAAATCAGGGCGTCTGTGGCTGGCATTTCGGATCAAACACGGCGGAATGCTGTGAGTCCCTCTCTCAACGTGTTCACAGTTGCCGCTTATCGAACAGTGTTCCCAACTAAAAATTTAATCCTTCCGCTACCGTTTGTACTTTATTTGATTTCATTATGAGCATTTTTATGAAAGTTATAAGCAAATTAAATCCGTCCAGACTTTATGAAAACCCTGTATATGAAACAATTCTTGGAAAATTCTGTTTAACTGCAAGTTTAACATACTGTATTAATATTTTTTTAAAACCAATATTTACAGTGGAAAACCTTTGAAAACATAACAATGCAACAATGAAAAGCTTATTTTTATTTATGTAAGCTTTTCGGTGTAACCCTTTGAAGTGGATAAAAGAAAAAAGGAAAAGAAGAAAATTTTCCGCCAACAATGAATAAACAATAGTTTTATTCTAAGTGTAACGGCGCAGATATGTATGATGATTCGAAATGCACAAAGAGTGTACAAGAACTCCGCATGTATACCTCTTGTTTTTGAGCACTTTTGGTGACATTTTTTACTTTCCCTTCCTGTATATATGCACCTCTAAGGTGCATACAAGTGATGAAAAATCTGACTCGAGTAAAGCATATCTCTGTACAGTGCTTTAAGCAGAAACTTCATTTAATATGAAAGAAACTGGTTGCATAAAATATTTATAAATACATCAAGATATTTAGAATATTTAATGTATAGTAAATATTATACATTATACACGATTAATGTTAAACAATGATTGAAATTAACAGTAAAGCATATTAAAGCATAATTTGGAAAAATATAAAGCATAATTAAGCAAAAAATAAAGCATAATGTGGGATTGCTCTATTAATCATAATCCAACTAACATTAAACTATCTCATATCCATACCAATCTATATCTATTTTCACATGCTACTACTCATTTTCCTTGGTAACACCAAGATAACATATTTATGAATACTTTGTGACCAACTCATCTTTCAACAGCGTGTACCAACATTCTTACTTCGTGGAATGGGCTCATGAAGAAAATGGTCGATTATTTGAATTTGTTAATTTCATTTTGAAATTTATTTAAAATGTTTCTTACGTCATTAAATTTAAAAGTCTGTTATTGAAGCTTGTGTTAGTAAAGCTTCTAATATTTGACTCGATTGGTACTTGAATATCTGTACGTCTGTTTCACGATAACTCTCGTAAATATCAATCAATTTTAATGTAATTTGGGATGTGATTTCCATCTACTTGCAAAAGATAACTTTAATATTTGAGGAATTTGAGGGTAGCTTACCAATATAAAGTAGGTAAAAACCTTCCGATGTAATGACAAAATGTAATGTTTATTTTCTCTATGGAATTGAAAATAGTTGCAGTTAAAATCCTTCATGAGTAAAAGTGTATATTCATCATACACTCGTAATTTTAAAAATATGTACCATAATATGTTCCTTAACTGTCATTTAAACATGTTCGATTTTGGGATAATATGTCACACATTATTTTAAGACTTCTCAACAGTCCCCTTTACAGGAAATTAAAATTAATAAAGGTTAAAATAGTGGATTATACAATTCTATCAATTCTTTCCCATTCCCTTTATAGTTCCACGATAAATAATCGAAAATTTACCCGGCTTACAATCTGTAGACCCTATACATCTTCTTTTTTTGATTCTTTTCCGTAATTCCAAATGCTTGGGATGAAAATCAGTTAGGAGTGATAGGTCAATTTAGTTTTATGATGTGGGATGGATTATTCACCAAACCACTGTTACGTAAAGAATATGTTAGAATTTCCATTATAATTGTTTATAACATTAATTCTTATAATTAATGTTATAAGAATTCCCATTATAATTATTTGATTTCAGTGTAATATGCAATACATTTTCTTCAAGACTTCACGACCATTTACTTTACATAGAGCTGAAATAAGAAAAGTACTAGTACTACTACTCCATCTCCGATAACTTATTCAAAACTCATACGTTTCGATACAATATTATATATATTGACTGTTTTCGCTGATTCACTTAGGATTAAAATTAGTCACGAAGGAAATGGAGAGAATGAATCTCCCCTCCCAGGTTTTGACACAATCCTTGCCGTGCCGTTAGAGGGGAGCGGAGCGACGGCCCCGGGCGCCAAAGTAAGGGGCGCAAAATTCGGAAGAAAAAAGAAGGAAAGGAAAACAGAAAGAGGAAAACGCATTTGGAATATTTTAGATCAACATCATGTTAGAAAAATGCATATGTGCCTATCGTCGCTTGAGAAATAGAGGAAGGAAACTCCAAAAATGGTTTTCGTTTTCTCCTTGTTTCCACACAATTTTGAAAGCCCACTTGGCTTAAATGGAACGTATCGCCATCTGTGTCCTTGTCGATCATCTGTTGTAATGTAGCTCAATTACCATCTTATTAAAAGCACATTTTTCTAAGAAAATAATATTTTTGTCTTCTCGCCTGTAAACCTACGAAAATGGAGTTACGTTCCTCTGGTTCCGATGCGACGATACTGGAAATCAAGGAAAAGCAGGGTTTATTTTTGAAAATTTTCTTACTTTTCGCGGCAATCATAGTGACGCTGGTCGGTCGACCTCACTCATACGTACGGGGGCATCGACGTAGACTCTCGCCACGGGCACTGATTTTCCACTGCACGCACTGGACATACATGTGATGTATGTGTTTATCGAGGGTTTTACACAATTCTCACCTTTACAGTTGAAGAGGATAAAATATCAGAACTCACTTAACCCCCCTCCCCCCCACTGAAAGTTTAAATCGAAATTTTTTATGTTTCGTAAAAAAAAAACTAAAATTTTATCGAATATTGTCATTTTTCCTGGGATTATCCAATCATCCCAGTTGCTTCCTGATAAAATGGGCAAAAGAGAACGTGTTCTCCTCAATTCATACTTTCCTGAATAGCTATTAAACACACTTAGATTTTTATAGAACATTTGTGTGTTTCGCCGAAAATGAGATACTTGTTTCTTTAATTTGGGATTAAAATTAGTAAGAGGGAAGATGACTCGTTTCAAAAATATGCTGTATCGATAGTTTTAACGTTGACCAATTTTAGTCTAAGTAATATCAAATTTATACAGGGTGTTACAAAAGTTTTTCACAATATTTTAGGAATACATTCCTTACATCAAAATAATAAAAAATGCGTGTGGATCTGTGGTCGGAAGTGCATAGTTTCTTAGTTACAGGGTACGGAAAACTTGAAAAAATGAACTTTAAAGGTCCATAGTTCCACTATTATAGGATAGATCGTAGTTTGGTCAAGGCATCACTGAGGAACTAGTATGTGAACTATCCAAATATCCATCTCTCAGAACCTCCGGTATTACACTACGGTATCATGCCGGTAATGAACCTCCGGTATCATTCTTAGAGAGGATGTTTGGGAGTTCTTGATCATTCTCCACCTAGTTCTTTAAAACTTGGTGTGCAAGCACTGAAGTACAGAGGTTGTTCAGTCTTCATTTGGCCAATTACGACTTATCTAAAAATTTAGAAGATTCCATGGCGCCAGGTCCGTAAGTGCTCGATGTGTTTCCCTTGGTTCCTAACAATATCCCAACAGCGTAATTTCCAACGTAGCAGGCTTCTCTGAAGAACTCGGAGGGGAATCTTTTCCCATTTCCTGTGCACAGCTTTCCAAAGTCCTTTCACAGTTATCACACGCAGTTTTCCCAAAGCCCGCTTCAGCAATCCAAATCCACAATATTTCATAGGACTTGCATCTGGAGATTTAACAAGTACCTCACCTGTATACCACTTTATACCACTTTCCTCCTCCATCTCCCTGTGGAATGCGAGGGACGATCGTGAGGTATATGATGAGGCCTTGTCCATGTGAATTCGCACTGATTGGCGTCATTTCCGTACATTGTTGGAATCTCATGCTCGTAGATCGGCCGCATGATCTGCTCCTGAAAATACTGCGAATTTATTTTGCAGGTTTTCGCCGCAGTTGGAAAGGTAAATCCATGCTTCATCGAGCATTACGACGTACATCCACTTTTGTTTTGCCAGATGCCGTTCGTACAGCTTCCGGGCGTTACACTTTCGTTCCTTCTGGTGGCATCCGTGAGTAGATGGCCGCGAGCTTTTATGACTTTTTCCAGCTTGAGTTGATAGTGTAACGTCCGGCTCACAGTCCCCAAAGACACGTCAAGACGATTAGCCATACATCATTGTGTTGGCGGATTTTCCTGCATTGCCATTTTGCGAAGTTTTCTCTGCATGATGGAGGTGGCCTTGGTGCATTTCTGCTTCCTAGGCAACTTCGTTGGTGATCCAAATGGTTGCCCTTATACTTTTAATAACATTTTTTATTCCACTTAAACTGATGTGCAACCATTCTCCTTGCACTGTTTTCTAATGACAGAAACACTAAAGTGGCATTTTGGTCAGAGCGGAAACCCACACACTTGGAAACAAATTTAACACAACACTCATAACAATGGTCCTGTTTTGTGCGTTATTGCCATCCGCGCGGGAAAACAACCCCATTCCCACGAAGCCACTGCACAACACTGCAGGACGGCACGAGCCAGGTAGGGTAAGTCCATTCTGCCTGGGAGGGGGAAGTTACGAAATCGGCCAAAAGTAGGCTGAACAACCTATATATTCTTAAACATGGGTATTTGTATAGTTCACATAGTATGCAAGTTCTTCGGTGATGTCTTGACCCGATTACAATAGGTTCCATAATAAGGACCTTTGAACACTCAAATTTTTCTTATTTTCGAAAATGATCAAGAAAATGTCATTTAGGCTTAAATATACTGTACGGTATACTCTTTTGTCGATACATTGGTTATACAGTACATACAGCAATTACAATACCGTACGTAAGGCTATTTTCATTTAGTGTTCCTGAGGAACTTGCATGTACACTCATGTCCAAAATGATTGTCGCATATCTATAACTGTCTTCTTGTAAGAATATGAGTTGATAATGATTTTGAAGGGTACCTTTAATACTGATACTGATGGTATAATCGGGAAATGTATATTTGTGGCAAATTTCATAGGAGAAGAATTATAAATACGAAAATTAGAATGAGTAAAATAAAACGTTGCTAAATGGACAAGAAAGTTTTATTTTCGTTTTATTGTTCTTATTTACTGCTCTTTTTACATTAAATTTGCCACTTACATGTCTTTACCGATTATACAATAGTAACATTATAAGAAATACCGGGCGAATTCGTTATCAAATTATATTCCTGCAATAACATATTTATAGACATGCGACAATAATTTTGGATATGAGTGTACACTAAAATATACTGTTCTTGTAACTCACACTTAAAATTAAACTTGTATAGGCTAAGGGAAAATAAAAATAAAAACATGTGTGACAAACAATTACATATGAATGAGCTTTTGTAAAAGCAATGACTTAACAGAACGCCCACGGACAACCCTATTGTTTGCTCATCGCTAGCGCTAAAACAAAATATAAAAAGCTTCTAAGGACCGCGTTCGGATTATCGACGTCCTAGTGTATTTTTTTCACTCGGTCGGCTTTTATTTACTTTTCATTTGAAGAATAGATGGTAATAACAATAAAGTAAGTTACGAAAGGCAGTCCTTGTTTTTCTTTTGTTAATTTGAGAGCACATAAGCAACAAATCAATTATAACTATCACTGTTGTACAAAACGAGAAACAAAATTATAAGAACTTTGTGTAAAAGTGAAACTAATTACGGCTTTATTATTCTCATCCACAGATGTCCAAGTACGGATGTTCAGTATGAAACAATAGGAAAAGATGACCGTAGATTTTAATTTTATATGACCTGTGCCAATTATTCATGAAATTATTCCCAAAAGTTAAGTGTGATTTAAGGAAGATTATAAAATCGTCCAAACCCTTGTTCTCACCACCATGCCACCACAATCAAGAACAAAACTATGACCACCAAAGCACTTCTTATTCGCCACCTTTAAATTGATATCAATATTGAACTCACCACCATGCCACAGCAATCAAGAACAAAACTATGACCACCAAAGCACTTCTTATTCGCCACCTTTAAATTAATATCAATATTGAACTCACCACCATGCCACAGCAATCAAGAACAAAACTATGACCACCAAAGCACTTCTTATTCGCCACCTTTAAATTGATATCAATATTGAACTCACCACCATGCCACAGCAATCAAGAACAAAACTATGACCACCAAAGCACTTCTTATTCGCCACCTTTAAATTGATATCAATATTGAACTCACCACCATGCCACAGCAATCAAGAACAAAACTATGACCACCAAAGCACTTCTTATTCGCCACCTTTAAATTAATATCAATATTGAACTCACCACCATGCCACAGCAATCAAGAACAAAACTATGACCACCAAAGCACTTCTTATTCGCCACCTTTAAATTGATATCAATATTGAACTCACCACCATGCCACAGCAATCAAGAACAAAACTATGACCACCAAAGCACTTCTTATTCGCCACCTTTAAATTAATATCAATATTGAACTCACCACCATGCCACAGCAATCAAGAACAAAACTATGACCACCAAAGCACTTCTTATTCGCCACCTTTAAATTGATATCAATATTGAACTCACCACCATGCCACAGCAATCAAGAACAAAACTATGACCACCAAAGCACTTCTTATTCGCCACCTTTAAATTAATATCAATATTGAACTCACCACCATGCCACAGCAATCAAGAACAAAACTATGACCACCAAAGCACTTCTTATTCGCCACCTTTAAATTAATATCAATATTGAACTCACCACCATGCCACAGCAATCAAGAACAAAACTATGACCACCAAAGCACTTCTTATTCGCCACCTTTAAATTGATATCAATATTGAACTCACCACCATGCCACAGCAATCAAGAACAAAACTATGACCACCAAAGCACTTCTTATTCGCCACCTTTAAATTAATATCAATATTGAACTCACCACCATGCCACCACAATCAAGAACAAAACTATGACCACCAAAGCACTTCTTATTCGCCACCTTTAAATTAATATCAATATTGAACTCACCACCATGCCACAGCAATCAAGAACAAAACTATGACCACCAAAGCACTTCTTATTCGCCACCTTTAAATTGATATCAATATTGAACTCACCACCATGCCACAGCAATCAAGAACAAAACTATGACCACCAAAGCACTTCTTATTCGCCACCTTTAAATTGATATCAATATTGAACTCACCACCATGCCACAGCAATCAAGAACAAAACTATGACCACCAAAGCACTTCTTATTCGCCACCTTTAAATTAATATCAATATTGAACTCACCACCATGCCACAGCAATCAAGAACAAAACTATGACCACCAAAGCACTTCTTATTCGCCACCTTTAAATTGATATCAATATTGAACTCACCACCATGCCACAGCAATCAAGAACAAAACTATGACCACCAAAGCACTTCTTATTCGCCACCTTTAAATTAATATCAATATTGAACTCACCACCATGCCACAGCAATCAAGAACAAAACTATGACCACCAAAGCACTTCTTATTCGCCACCTTTAAATTGATATCAATATTGAACTCACCACCATGCCACAGCAATCAAGAACAAAACTATGACCACCAAAGCACTTCTTATTCGCCACCTTTAAATTAATATCAATATTGAACTCACCACCATGCCACAGCAATCAAGAACAAAACTATGACCACCAAAGCACTTCTTATTCGCCACCTTTAAATTAATATCAATATTGAACTCACCACCATGCCACAGCAATCAAGAACAAAACTATGACCACCAAAGCACTTCTTATTCGCCACCTTTAAATTGATATCAATATTGAACTCACCACCATGCCACAGCAATCAAGAACAAAACTATGACCACCAAAGCACTTCTTATTCGCCACCTTTAAATTAATATCAATATTGAACTCACCACCATGCCACCACAATCAAGAACAAAACTATGACCACCAAAGCACTTCTTATTCGCCACCTTTAAATTAATATCAATATTGAACTCACCACCATGCCACAGCAATCAAGAACAAAACTATGACCACCAAAGCACTTCTTATTCGCCACCTTTAAATTGATATCAATATTGAACTCACCACCATGCCACAGCAATCAAGAACAAAACTATGACCACCAAAGCACTTCTTATTCGCCACCTTTAAATTGATATCAATATTGAACTCACCACCATGCCACAGCAATCAAGAACAAAACTATGACCACCAAAGCACTTCTTATTCGCCACCTTTAAATTGATATCAATATTGAACTCACCACCATGCCACAGCAATCAAGAACAAAACTATGACCACCAAAGCACTTCTTATTCGCCACCTTTAAATTAATATCAATATTGAACTCACCACCATGCCACAGCAATCAAGAACAAAACTATGACCACCAAAGCACTTCTTATTCGCCACCTTTAAATTGATATCAATATTGAACTCACCACCATGCCACAGCAATCAAGAACAAAACTATGACCACCAAAGCACTTCTTATTCGCCACCTTTAAATTGATATCAATATTGAACTCACCACCATGCCACAGAAATCAAGAACAAAACTATGACCACCAAAGCACTTCTTATTCGCCACCTTTAAATTAATATCAATATTGAACTCACCACCATGCCACAGCAATCAAGAACAAAACTATGACCACCAAAGCACTTCTTATTCGCCACCTTTAAATTAATATCAATATTGAACTCACCACCATGCCACAGCAATCAAGAACAAAACTATGACCACCAAAGCACTTCTTATTCGCCACCTTTAAATTGATATCAATATTGAACTCACCACCATGCCACAGCAATCAAGAACAAAACTATGACCACCAAAGCACTTCTTATTCGCCACCTTTAAATTGATATCAATATTGAACTCACCACCATGCCACAGCAATCAAGAACAAAACTATGACCACCAAAGCACTTCTTATTCGCCACCTTTAAATTAATATCAATATTGAACTCACCACCATGCCACAGCAATCAAGAACAAAACTATGACCACCAAAGCACTTCTTATTCGCCACCTTTAAATTAATATCAATATTGAACTCACCACCATACCACAGCAATCAAGAACAAAACTATGACCACCAAAGCACTTCTTATTCGCCACCTTTAAATTGATATCAATATTGAACTCACCACCATGCCACAGCAATCAAGAACAAAACTATGACCACCAAAGCACTTCTTATTCGCCACCTTTAAATTGATATCAATATTGAACTCACCACCATGCCACAGCAATCAAGAACAAAACTATGACCACCAAAGCACTTCTTATTCGCCACCTTTAAATTAATATCAATATTGAACTCACCACCATGCCACAGCAATCAAGAACAAAACTATGACCACCAAAGCACTTCTTATTCGCCACCTTTAAATTAATATCAATATTGAACTCACCACCATGCCACAGCAATCAAGAACAAAACTATGACCACCAAAGCACTTCTTATTCGCCACCTTTAAATTAATATCAATATTGAACTCACCACCATGCCACAGCAATCAAGAGCAAAACTATGACCACCAAAGCACTTCTTATTCGCCACCTTTAAATTAATATCAATATTGAACTCACCACCATGCCACAGCAATCAAGAACAAAACTATGACCACCAAAGCACTTCTTATTCGCCACCTTTAAATTGATATCAATATTGAACTCACCACCGTGCCACAGCAATCAAGAACAAAACTATGACCACCAAAGCACTTCTTATTCGCCACCTTTAAATTGATATCAATATTGAACTCACCACCATGCCACAGCAATCAAGAACAAAACTATGACCACCAAAGCACTTCTTATTCGCCACCTTTAAATTAATATCAATATTGAACTCACCACCATGCCACAGCAATCAAGAACAAAACTATGACCACCAAAGCACTTCTTATTCGCCACCTTTAAATTGATATCAATATTGAACTCACCACCATGCCACAGCAATCAAGAACAAAACTATGACCACCAAAGCACTTCTTATTCGCCACCTTTAAATTGATATCAATATTGAACTCACCACCATGCCACAGCAATCAAGAACAAAACTATGACCACCAAAGCAATTCTTATTCGCTACCTTTAAATTAATATCAATATTGAACTCACCACCATGCCACAGCAATCAAGAACAAAACTATGACCACCAAAGCACTTCTTATTCGCCACCTTTAAATTAATATCAATATTGAACTCACCACCATGCCACAGCAATCAAGAACAAAACTATGACCACCAAAGCACTTCTTATTCGCCACCTTTAAATTGATATCAATATTGAACTCACCACCATGCCACAGCAATCAAGAACAAAACTATGACCACCAAAGCACTTCTTATTCGCCACCTTTAAATTGATATCAATATTGAACTCACCACCATGCCACAGCAATCAAGAACAAAACTATCACCACCAAAGCACTTCTTATTCGCCACCTTTAAATTGATATCAATATTGAACTCACCACCATGCCACAGCAATCAAGAACAAAACTATCACCACCAAAGCACTTCTTATTCGCCACCTTTAAATTAATATCAATATTGAACTCACCACCATGCCACAGCAATCAAGAACAAAACTATGACCACCAAAGCACTTCTTATTCGCCACCTTTAAATTGATATCAATATTGAACTCACCACCATGCCACAGCAATCAAGAACAAAACTATGACCACCAAAGCACTTCTTATTCGCCACCTTTAAATTGATATCAATATTGAACTCACCACCATGCCACAGCAATCAAGAACAAAACTATGACCACCAAAGCACTTCTTATTCGCCACCTTTAAATTAATATCAATATTGAACTCACCACCATGCCACAGCAATCAAGAACAAAACTATGACCACCAAAGCACTTCTTATTCGCCACCTTTAAATTAATATCAATATTGAACTCACCACCATGCCACAGCAATCAAGAACAAAACTATGACCACCAAAGCACTTCTTATTCGCCACCTTTAAATTGATATCAATATTGAACTCACCACCATGCCACAGCAATCAAGAACAAAACTATGACCACCAAAGCACTTCTTATTCGCCACCTTTAAATTGATATCAATATTGAACTCACCACCATGCCACAGCAATCAAGAACAAAACTATGACCACCAAAGCACTTCTTATTCGCCACCTTTAAATTAATATCAATATTGAACTCACCACCATGCCACAGCAATCAAGAACAAAACTATGACCACCAAAGCACTTCTTATTCGCCACATTTAAATTAATATCAATATTGAACTCACCACCATGCCACAGCAATCAAGAACAAAACTATGACCACCAAAGCACTTCTTATTCGCCACCTTTAAATTGATATCAATATTGAACTCACCACCATGCCACAGCAATCAAGAACAAAACTATGACCACCAAAGCACTTCTTATTCGCCACCTTTAAATTAATATCAATATTGAACTCACCACCATGCCACAGCAATCAAGAACAAAACTATGACCACCAAAGCACTTCTTATTCGCCACCTTTAAATTAATATCAATATTGAACTCACCACCATGCCACAGCAATCAAGAACAAAACTATGACCACCAAAGCACTTCTTATTCGCCACCTTTAAATTAATATCAATATTGAACTCACCACCATGCCACAGCAATCAAGAACAAAACTATGACCACCAAAGCACTTCTTATTCGCCACCTTTAAATTAATATCAATATTGAACTCACCACCATGCCACAGCAATCAAGAACAAAACTATGACCACCAAAGCACTTCTTATTCGCCACCTTTAAATTGATATCAATATTGAACTCACCACCATGCCACAGCAATCGAGAACAAAACTATGACCACCAAAGCACTTCTTATTCGCCACCTTTAAATTGATATCAATATTGAACTCACCACCATGCCACAGCAATCAAGAACAAAACTATGACCACCAAAGCACTTCTTATTCGCCACCTTTAAATTAATATCAATATTGAACTCACCACCATGCCACAGCAATCAAGAACAAAACTATGACCACCAAAGCACTTCTTATTCGCCACCTTTAAATTAATATCAATATTGAACTCACCACCATGCCACAGCAATCAAGAACAAAACTATGACCACCAAAGCACTTCTTATTCGCCACCTTTAAATTAATATCAATATTGAACTCACCACCATGCCACAGCAATCAAGAACAAAACTATGACCACCAAAGCACTTCTTATTCGCCACCTTTAAATTGATATCAATATTGAACTCACCACCATGCCACAGCAATCAAGAACAAAACTATGACCACCAAAGCACTTCTTATTCGCCACCTTTAAATTAATATCAATATTGAACTCACCACCATGCCACAGCAATCAAGAACAAAACTATGACCACCAAAGCACTTCTTATTCGCCACCTTTAAATTAATATCAATATTGAACTCACCACCATGCCACAGCAATCAAGAACAAAACTATGACCACCAAAGCACTTCTTATTCGCCACCTTTAAATTAATATCAATATTGAACTCACCACCATGCCACAGCAATCAAGAACAAAACTATGACCACCAAAGCACTTCTTATTCGCCACCTTAAAATTGATATCAATATTGAACTCACCACCATGCCACAGCAATCAAGAACAAAACTATGACCACCAAAGCACTTCTTATTCGCCACCTTTAAATTGATATCAATATTGAACTCACCACCATGCCACAGCAATCAAGAACAAAACTATGACCACCAAAGCACTTCTTATTCGCCACCTTTAAATTAATATCAATATTGAACTCACCACCATGCCACAGCAATCAAGAACAAAACTATGACCACCAAAGCACTTCTTATTCGCCACCTTTAAATTGATATCAATATTGAACTCACCACCATGCCACAGCAATCAAGAACAAAACTATGACCACCAAAGCACTTCTTATTCGCCACCTTTAAATTGATATCAATATTGAACTCACCACCATGCCACAGCAATCAAGAACAAAACTATGACCACCAAAGCACTTCTTATTCGCCACCTTTAAATTAATATCAATATTGAACTCACCACCATGCCACAGCAATCAAGAACAAAACTATGACCACCAAAGCACTTCTTATTCGCCACCTTTAAATTGATATCAATATTGAACTCACCACCATGCCACAGCAATCAAGAACAAAACTATGACCACCAAAGCACTTCTTATTCGCCACCTTTAAATTGATATCAATATTGAACTCACCACCATGCCACAGCAATCAAGAACAAAACTATGACCACCAAAGCACTTCTTATTCGCCACCTTTAAATTGATATCAATATTGAACTCACCACCATGCCACAGCAATCAAGAACAAAACTATGACCACCAAAGCACTTCTTATTCGCCACCTTTAAATTAATATCAATATTGAACTCACCACCATGCCACAGCAATCAAGAACAAAACTATGACCACCAAAGCACTTCTTATTCGCCACCTTTAAATTAATATCAATATTGAACTCACCACCATGCCACAGCAATCAAGAACAAAACTATGACCACCAAAGCACTTCTTATTCGCCACCTTTAAATTGATATCAATATTGAACTCACCACCATGCCACAGCAATCAAGAACAAAACTATGACCACCAAAGCACTTCTTATTCGCCACCTTTAAATTAATATCAATATTGAACTCACCACCATGCCACAGCAATCAAGAACAAAACTATGACCACCAAAGCACTTCTTATTCGCCACCTTTAAATTGATATCAATATTGAACTCACCACCATGCCACAGCAATCAAGAACAAAACTATGACCACCAAAGCACTTCTTATTCGCCACCTTTAAATTAATATCAATATTGAACTCACCACCATGCCACAGCAATCAAGAAGAAAACCAAGACCACAAAAGCACTTATTCGCCACCTTCCAATTCATATCAATATTGAACTCACCACCATACCACCGAAATCAAGAAGAAAACTATGACCACCAAGGCAGTTATTCGCTACCTTACAATTGATATCAATATTGAACTCACCACCATGCCACCGAAATAAAGAAGAAAACTAAGACCACCAAAGAAAGCACTTCTTATTCGCCACGTTCCAATTGACACCAATATTAAACTCACCGCCATACCATCGAAATCAAAAAGAAAACTATGACCACGAAAGCACTTATTCGCCACCTTCTAGTTGATATCAATATTAAACTCACCACCATACCACCGAAATTAAGAAGAAAACTATAACCCGAAAGCATTTATTCGCCAGCTTCCAATTGATATCGCTATTGAACTCACCACCATGCCACCAAAATCAAGAAGAAAACTAAGACCACCAAAGAAAGCACTTCTTATTCGCCACCTTCCAATTGATATTAATATTGAACTCACCACCATGTCACCGGAATCAAGAAGAAAACTAAGACCATCAAAGCACTTATTCGCCACCTTCCAATTAATATCAATATTGGAGACATCACATTAGCACTTAAGGGGAAGTATTACCCAATATTATCCGTTTAATAATTGCAAAAATAGAATCGTGAAGGCGGGATAGAGAAAGTCCACATTCCACTAGTCTTGATTACATTTAGAAAACTATACAAGCTACTAATATCTTGAAAGCGAACTTATTACTACACATGAAAGTTCACATAAAATCACTTTAAAGGAAGAATTACATATAATGCTTCAAATGCCAAAGGTTTGAGCATTCGAAAGGAACTTCCCAAGTTTTGCATTAGTGCGTTAAGTGTGCCGGGTGTCATTAGACGTACCGAAAGAAGACCAGAGACACGCCAGCAAAATGTGTTGACTGTAAAGGCAGTCATTCTGCTAATTATTCCGGATGTCCGCGAATACAACAAATTCTACAAGCAAAAAGGAAAACAACACAAGCAAGCACAATCTCATATTCAACACCTTTTCAAGACACTATTGCTACATCCATTTCAAGACCTTAGCCTACAATATCACGCACTTTTGCAGCTTCAACACGGAAGATGTCTCTTAATGATATCTCATCCTCCGAAGACATCATCCAAACTATTAAAGAACTTCTGCAACTTCTGAAGGATTTAAACTTGACCAACATAGTACACACGCTACGCACCTACATGCCTAAGTCGCCCCAGATCTGTTCAGCAGATTCACCTTCCACACGGATTTCTTCTCTGAACTATTACCGTAGAGTCAAGAAGCCTCTTCAGCAATTCAGCGCTTCATTGCTTGGCGTGGGAAGTATTTTTCTTGATTTAAATGTATTGTTGTATTGTTCTGAATTTTTGTATTTTGTAATTTTGTATTATAAACAGCAAAGATAAATAAATCCTGTTACCCATTTCCAAATGAAAACAACAAATAAATAATCATTGCTGAAAAGAAAATTAAGCGATAGCCCCAGAGAAGGCGTTACCTTCTACAGCCCGCCCACATTCTAATGGATATGGAATTGAACATAAAAATTACAATTAACATTTGAAGTTTTTCTTTTATTTAACGATACTATTGTCTAGAAATATGAGTATATAAATTGATAGATAGTATCGACCTTTTGTTTATTTATAAAAACGAAAACTCTAGAAACAATGTTGAAATAAAATTATGGTGGCTTAATGCTAAACGTTGGAAATTTTGGTCTTTATTCCTTGAACTTAAATGTACCTCATTTTGTACTGAGGCAATATGAAATGTGACTTTACAGTTTAACTCGATTCCGAACCACAATAATGCGTTCAAATGATTTCACTTCAGGAATCGAACCCAGGATTATATGCAGAAAAGGCGTCATCCACTATACCAGCTGAGAGGGCTAAACGTTTGAAATTAAACTTATAATAACAAACATTTTTGGCTGTAGCACACTTCAATCAGCTATGAATCTTGCCTCAATCAAAACAACTAAAATATAACCAAGCTGCTAACAGGCTAACTTCCCGTACTAGAGTTCTCGATAGGGCTATAGCCAGTAGGACTACTATTACTTGAGTCTCCCTCGTATTTATATATTGTACGCACATGTGCTGTAAATAATCCCTCCCATAAAAATCATGTCTCAAACAAGGAAATAAGCCTCGATTTTGCAAACAAGAAAGCTAAAGAATAACATGGGACATTTTAAAAATAATCGAAAACGTTCAATCCATCGAGTTGGATTCATAGTTTTTGGGTCACTGAGATGAATAGTGACAGTTTTAAAACAATTCAACTTCAAGGTCATATTCCACTCCCCAGAGAGTGGGGGTGAGATTTTAAAAGTAATCGAAAACGACAGCTATTGGTGTTGAATTCATAGTTTTCGAAGTCACTGAGTTTAACAGTATCAGTTTCCGTTATGTTCAAGTTCATCCTCACCCCTTGGGTGTGGAGGTGGGAGAAGTTGACTTTTTAAAAATAATCAGATAAGCTAGCTAATTAGTAAATACTGTAATTGGAGCAAATAAGCATATTTTCTCGCGCTTGCGCGGGACCCTGCGGGTTGCTAGTTTCAAATATTATTTTATTGTGAATCTTAAGGAAAAAATCAAAAATTTTGCCCCCTCCCCTAAATTCTGCCGCTCTTTACTCGAGCACAGAATACCACTTACCAAAATACGGGCCTGACTTGAGTATTTCAAGAAAATAATCGGAAACCATCTTTGTTGTATTTTAATACTCGAAACACTACATTTATTTTTCTTAATTCGTGTAGCTTACAACTTGCCTCAAGGTGCAATATCCATAAAGAGAATTTGTGCTTTCACAAAGAATCAAACCCGGGATTACATTTACAGAAAAGTGCAAGAACAGTTCGGCTACGAACAAAGGAAAGAATTAGAAATCGTTATTTCTTTTAGGATATTCGAATATACTCATAGTGTATGTGCGTCATATTAATTGCTAACAGATGTCACTATCTGAACTTTTAATTTCTTCTGAATTATTTAAATCAATACAATGTTAAATGCAAATACTTTGAGACTTTAATTAAAAACAATTTCAGCCATTATACAATAGTAAGGATAGGAATGGCGAAAGAATCCTTCAGGAGGAAGAAAATTCTGTTTTGTGAGACCTCCAATAAAGAGTAGAGAAAAGTCTTCATAAAATGCTTCGTTTGGATTGTACTGTATGGGAAAGAAACATAGAACAAAAGTGATGACAAACAACGGAAAGCTTTCGAAATGCGAGTAAGGAGAAGAATGAGAATTAGTTGAGTCGAGCTGAAAACGAATAAGATGGTGTTTAGAATGGGTTGGTGAGAAAGGAAAATTTTAGACTAATTGGTGGGTGAGAAAAGAACAATTGAGGCCTATTCCGGAAGAAGGGCACATACACCGTTTCCGTGAATGGAGAAAATGAGCCTTAAAGATTTTATCAGAGCATATGTTATTGTTATATGCTCTGATAAAATCTTTAAGGCTCATTTTCTCCATTCACGGAAACGGTCTATGTGCCCTTCTTCCGGAATAGGCCTCAATTTTAGACGAATTGGTGGGTGACAAAAGAACAATTTTAGACATTATTAAGAAGAGGAAGAGAAACGTTGTGACATTGGCTAAGAAGGGTCTGTATCATCAAGGAAGTGCTACAGAGTATGGTGGCAGGATTGGGAGGGAGGGGGACGAATCAGGCTACAATTGAACGATATCAAAAACAGAAATATCGTAAGTAAAGACGAAGAGATTAGCGAAAGACCGTGTAATATGGGAGCTTCTCAGTTGCGCGAAGTGACCTGCCCAATTATAGCAGAATACCTGTGATGATTTTGATGGTTAACCTAGATATATAGTTTACAACGAATAAAAGCTTCGAATTGAGCAACGATAGAGTTGTACTGAATAAATTATACCTCATGGAGAGCGCATCAAACCCCTATGCTTATAGGCAACCAAACATATAGTTGAGTTGAAAGGGTTGCATCCAAAGTATACATTCGATCATATACGATTAACATAATAATACAACTTATGGAGTTGTAAGGGTGTGAGATTGAACTCGAAAATTCATGATTGGAAGCGGGGATACAAGCGTTTTATTTATTTATTTATTTATTTTTAAGTTTCGTTCTTGCGCTCTTGAAATTTAAAATGTAAGGACTTGGTTCAGCTCTCGCAGCGTATAACTTTTCCCTTTCCCTTCGTATGTAAAGAACGTATGGTCTCCTGTGCCTCCTACTACGCCTATATTTTTTAACACACACACAAACTAAATAAAAGCAATGAACAAACATATTAAATAGCGTAGTTGGTGAACGGTGGAATTTGTAGAAAATTTTGGGTATATACTTAGTTTACACTTCGACGAAGTTTTTTTTTTTAAGTTTTCCTTTGATGTATTGTAAATGTACTACATGCAGAAAAAGGAGTTTTCACAAAGTTTTTTTTTCTTTATGCTTGAACCGCTATGTTAGTCACAGTCGGCCCTCTTTCTGCTCCCGAACAAAGTAAACAAACTTCAGTTATTTTTAACATCACTAAAAAATTTTAAATATTTATTCGTGAACTATTTTCTTGTCTGAGACATTTAAAAAAACAACAACATGAGAACAAAGTAAAGCAAGCTGGTAGATCTAAGATGCTGAAGAAACTGTAAGAGAAAAAGTCAAACACATGACCTAAAATTATAATTCTGCACTAAAGGCTATTCATTCATTAATATCACTCTGGCATAACGAGTAAAGTGTCTATGCAAAATGAAGAACCGAGGAAATATGGAGGCAAACTTTTCTCTTGGTGCCGATTATATCATTTCTTGTAGGTGTCAACATTAAGTAGATGATAAGCCTTAACTCTTTACCCACGGATCAGAGGGCCTAACCTGCTCTCATCCGTGTGATGTGTGCTTCAAACCCTTATCATAATACAAGGAGTGATCGGAAAGTAAGGTTACATAGCCTGCAGTGAAACGTGTACTTATTATTTCATACAACCAATACAGCCAACATATAATACATACATTAGGTATTTTTCGACATAGTCTCCATATCCATTGAGACACTTGTCGCATCGTGAGATGGGTTTGATGATTTTCTCCTGACAAAAATCCTGTCCTTAAGTGTTCAGCTACATTGTCGCGAAGTGTTCCACCTCTTCGTATGAAGCGAAGTGTGCTAGGTGCTCCTTCCCAATTCTCCCATCAGATAGCGCAACGTGATCCTACTGTTGTCTTGATGAATCAGGTCCTTCACGCTAACTGTGCTCAAATCTGTTGATGCAGTGATGGGTTGTCCACTGCACTCCTCGTCGGTGATGTTTTATCTATAAATGTGCTACATTGACTTGATCCCTAGCTTTCCGTTGCAAGCTCTGCTATCAGCTGAAGGAATTCTACTCGCTTTCTCTCGCTTAGCGACAGCTGAACCCTTATTGGCTCAACGCGTAGGTGTGTGTAAGGGTGTGATCGTTTAGTTCACATTTTTGCCACGGCTCAAGACATTTTGGCAGCACAATACCTGCCGCAAACTTTTGACGCCATTCTGTGACATGCTAACGATACATTACAGCCTCTTCGTAAACTTCTGCCAGCTGCCAGTGATTTTTCAGCCGTGATTACATGTTTCGCTTACAGAAATCGAATAATTGAGATGACTTCTTCGCGAGATCAGTTTTCTAAACAAGTCGCCATTTAGATTTACCTATAACTAGCGTTGTAGGTGATTGGGGGAGGGGGAATGGAAATTCTGCAGAGTTGCCAACTCCATGCATAAAAAACTTTACACACCCCTCATTCCTCTATAACAAACAAAACTCCAGAAATCTCGGCCTTGTAACCTTAGTTTAGATCGTCCCTCGTCGTCATCGTAATAATAATAATAATAATAATAATAATAATAATAATAATAATAATAATAATAATAATAATAATAATAATAATAATAATAATAATAATAATAATAATAAATCGAGTCATAAACAACAAGAAAGGAATATAAATGTGACAAAAGGAAGGAAGTATCATATTGCAATGATTCCCGCTATACAAATACATAGAAATTATGGAGTTATGATAATGTAATAAATAAATAAATAAATCTATTTCTCAATACGAAAATACAAAATAGCATACTAAAGTTGTTATTTAAATGCTAACTTCTTATAATATCTGAACTGTAGGAATTAATGTATTTCAAAATGTCTTTGTTACTGAGTATTCATTGATTATCATACATATTTTGCCATTATTCACAGATCATTTGCTGCACTATGAGTAACTAGCATGTTCCACTGTACTCAGCTAACCCTCTGTCTTCACGAAGGAATTTTTTTGTTTCAGAAACATCTATCAACTATAGAATCTTTTGCTTCTATTTATTTTCTAGTTCATAGTCGTCATGATACAGTTACTTCTCAGTCACTATCACAACTAGTTTTCTTCTGAATCTTTCAATTACGTTTAGAAGAATTGGTCTTTTACCCCCTAATACATCCAACACTTTCTCATTGGTTTTCTCTTCAATCTAGCTGATTTTTGCACAATATTCTATATTCTCATATTTCGAGAAAACCTAATTTTTTAAGGGGCCGCGGTGGCTCAGTGGTAGAGCGTTCACCTCTGGTGCTAGGGGTCTCGGGTTCGAACCCTGCTCCCGCCAAGTGAACTTTCTGGTGGTCAAACACAGTGTGCGTGTGTTTTCTCGGGGTCCTCCCACTTTCTTCGTTCCACCATTTTCATTCATTACTCATCATCCCCGTCTCCTTGAGCCTAACCGGCATAAACGTAGGACGTAAAACTCAAAAATTTCATTTCATTTTTCTAATTTTTAAAAATCGCTATTGTGTAATGTCGATATTTCTACCATAAACAGTATTTTATACACGAACACACCAAATATTTAATAAGCTAAGAAACTTGTAAATTTAACAACGTATCCAGAGTAAAAGTATACGCTAAGAGGCACAATTCGAATAAGTTCGCATTTGCTTAACTCTACACAAGAATATAGCAATTCCAGTTGTAAAATCTTAAGCAGACAACGAAGAGTTACATTGAAATAAGAATTGAAGCTCTCCTGGTGTCGTGATAAATAAAGTTGTTCTCGTGCAATCAGCCAGGTGAATTTCACGTTGTCAAACCAGAAACAGAAGGTTTTACTATATAGGTGTTGGAAAAAAGGGGGTGGACTGACTGGCAAATGGTGATGCCAAATCAGCGTAAGCCTATGGCCTCAATTGTTATTGGCTGGTTGTGAATTGGTCGGCAAGCCCTGATTGGTTGTTTTGTATATGGTTTCTTCCAACTAGAGAAGCCATATTCGCTTGAGTCGAAGACCGGTATCCCTATTGAGGTTACTGCCTTCTACTAGTATTGCTATTACTTCCTTCAAATTCCAACCCCTTCCTCCCAGCACTTCTATAATAAAGGCTTCTGTTTTTAGTTTCTCATACTTTTTTCTGAAGATGAGAATAATGTTGTCGGTTCTCAAAACGTTGCACGACGTAGTATTCACCTGGCTGATTGTCCGAGAACAATTATATACAAGACTTTCATTTATTGGACTTACCATATTTACATAAACATAACCACAAGATTACAGGGCTTTTGAAAAAAAAGAAAAATACTATTTTTAAATAAGATTATACAATGAGATGATAATAATATTCATAAATGAAGTTAAAATCAAACATACAAGGTATATCAAAATGCCGAGACCATAGGCCAACTCCATTATAAGTTGAGTTGCCAAACATTGGATAGACATACAAGGTTATCTTTTGTTCAAACCAGAAATAGCCGAAATCAACCACTTCTGGTTCTACATTCATCGCTATAGAGCTAAAATGGTAATAGATAAGGAGAAACGAATTCTGCAGTCAATTTAACGTCCCCAAAACATTCCATCTTCATTCTAATAACTATAGGTACTAAAACCCTAAAAGGTAGAAATCTACTACTATACAATATTAATACATGTAAACCAAATTCATTCACGTGGTATACACGTGATACTGTTACTTGTTAAGTACAATATCCACTTCTCTTTATTCTTTATTTTCTTTGAAATTATATTCTGTATGTAAACGTACATCTTGAACCTCAAGTCACTTAATGTTAATCAATAGGAATCCATGGACTTCACTATCGAGAATACTTATCATATGATTATATAGCATCTTATGGTACAGTATTTACATCCCTACCGAACAGACAGTAGAATTTATCTGAATACGAACTTAAAAATGCATGCTTTTCACAGCTATTAACGTTGTCTGTCAGTGTAAATTATTTTGGCAAGACATATTAATACAAAAACGTATCATAAAAATACTCAGTAATTACTCAAATGCCCATTACATTGAAGAAACGTATATAATACTAGCGAATGACCCCACTACTCGTTACTGTGTACTATAGTTTGCTTTCTTCCTGTCTACAGCATTTAAATATTTTCGTAATATGGGTATCTTATTACGTATAATAATTGTAATCCCGCATCCATGATTCTTCTCATACCTTGTATTACTTCCTATAGAACAAATATCAACACTGAAGCACCTGTTAAATTATTCTAAAAGAAAAGGCCAAATACTACATTGTATGTTTTTCTGATGCTAGGCAGAATTGCCAGATTGAGCTAACAAGTAGTGGAGTGGGCGATTTTTTAAGTGCTCTCGCTACAAAAATTTCAAATTATGCTACACGCTACTTTTTGGGTTACCTTTAACTATCTGTAGGCTACAACTCTTGAGAATGAGCTACTCTTTTTTTATTTTCGTATATACTGTATGTAAATTCAGAAATAATTCTATTACACAATAAATGTTTTATTTGTTGAATAATTCTATTCGCAGAGAATAGTGGTTTTACTAAAACTAAAATGTTCAATACTAGTTTAATTCTTGTTTTAGTTCTTCTGAATCTTCAGATTTGACAACACTAGACTTTCGTCTAGTTTGCTGTGTTGCAGGAACATTGAACATGTTGCTGTCTCAGTTAATGTCTAGCCTAGTACTTGAACAATGTTGTGTAAGTGTAGGCATTGCAAATTTAATTATGTTACTGTATTATCCATGTCAACATATAAGGTAATAATATTAACTACAATAAAAACTTCCAAAATTACTCTATAAAGTGTGGCTTAGAGCTCACTAAACTGACGTAGTCAAATATGCATCTTGAAAATCAAAAAAAGGTCTCCCATTTTAAACTATCAGCGCCTGCTCAGATCATTACACACTACAGCTCTACTGCTCCTCACGTAGCACGGAATTTGCCCTAATACATCACCTCTTAACATCCCGGAAGTTGTGCTCGCTACCTGAACGTTGCCACCCAGGCATCTGACGTATTTCTGATTCCAAATAAAAACGATGAATAATACAAGATTTATTAATAATACATAATTAATAAAAGTATATAGTTACAGGATAATTTATTTTTATGTTTAGGCTACAGGTAATTCAAATCCCCTACTTTTGGAGCCCAACCTCGCTACTTTTTAATCATCAACTCTGGCAACACTGGTGCTAAGGATTTTCAAGATATAGGCGTCTTATTATAATTACTGTATTGCCATCCCATTCTATTTTCTTCCCTTCTAGCTCTAACATTAAAAAAAAAAAAAAACTGAACAAGTCTCCTATTATTTTAAATGAGTAATCTAATTATTAAATGTTATGTTTAAAATTAAGGTACTCCGAGTAATGTACTCTTATCATAATTGTAATTCCCGCTCCTTTTTCTACACATGCTTTTCTTCTTTTACATATACAATATGAAAAAATGCTGAAACATGTATCTAATTACTTTAAACGAGAAGCAGAAATACCGAATTTTATACGTCTATCTTGAACAGATTTCGAGGTATGTTTATTCTCATTTCTTTCTCCATCCCAGTAATATTCTTCCCTTCTCGGTCAAATATGAAAAAAAAAAGATGAAACATATGAAGGCATGAAAATGACAACCAGATAAAGACCAATTTCTAAAAAATGAGATTTCCATATATTCGAAATCTATGTTCAGTGGTCTATCAGTGAGTGTGAAAACAAGAGTTGTATGCTTACCCATTCCCCCACCAGAGGGCTTTTAAACTTACCCGTTTTTTTGTTGACAATGACAACCAGACAAAGACCGGATGTATCTGGTTTTCGTTCTCAGTTTCTGAATAAATATGTTCTGGCTTGGTTGAAAGGCTTGCCTTATACAAAAAGGTCGGTAGCACGCCTCCGATGGATATGAGAGGGAAATCTGAGGGTTTCAGGCAGTGTTTCCTTCAGAAACAATGTTCCGGGGGGGGCACATTTCGTATTCCGGGGGGGTCATTGCTGGTACTATTCTATTTATTATTATATTATAGACGTATTATTTTGGTCTCCTCCGGGGGGCACTCTCAGAGCTCCGGGGAGGCAGTGCCCCCCTAAAATCATGTCTGGAAGAAACACTGGTTCCAGGGTTAGTAAAAAGCCAGAGAATGTTGCGCGTCAAGTAATAGAATACATCAAATCTTTTCCTACCAGGAAATCACACTATTCTCGAAGAGATTCTTAGAGAGAATATTTACAACCGGACCTTACTGTAAAAAAAAAAAAAAAAAAAAAAAACGCATGAACTTTAATTGGAGAAACATGAACCAGAGGTTTTCCATAATATTTCTCAAGGGATCAAATGTAAGCCAGAAATTTCGTACGAATATTATAATAATGGTTTTAACAGCACATTCAATTTAGCTTTTGGTAAACCTCGCAGTGATGTGTGTCCTACTTGCGACGAATTAAAAGTCAAAATAGATAGAGCAATCGATGAGGATAAAATGAACTTGCAGTGTGAAAGAGAGGTGCATTTGTTAAAAGCACGAAAATTCTATGATGATTTGAAAGAAAAAAGCAAGCAAGCCCAGGAAGATCCATCAGTCAATATTTTATGTTTAGACTATCAGCAGAACTTCCCTCTCCCTGTTCTACCTATTGGAGAAATATTCTACAATAGATAAATATGGATTTATAACCAGTGCATTTATTCTGCCAAGACAGGAACATCAAAAATGTACATGTATGACGAAACAGTCACAAAAAAGGGAGCAAATGAAAGTGTGTCTTTCCTACCATTACATCGAAAATTTCGTGGACCCTAGTGTAAAAACTCTATACATTTTTACAGACAACTGTGGAGGACAAAACAAAAACGTAACTCTTGTCCAGTATTTATCCTTACTTGCTACTACTAAGAAATTTGAAAATATTGTTCATCACAATCCAGAACGAGGACACTCATTTCTCCCATGTGACAGACAGTTTGCACAGATTGAAAAACTCAGACGCCAAAAAGAGTATATAACTACTGGAGGAATGGTATTCACTTGTTTAGAGAGCATCCATAAAGTTTTGCGTCATAAAAGTTCAGAAAAACATGGTCTAGGACTTTAATAATTTCTTGGCACCTTGGTTCGTTAGGAATAAGGAATGCGGACAAGGCGTTCAAAATCTCTACTTACAAGGTTTTCCAGTATGAAGTCAAAAACATTTGCGTATCCCACGGACACTCTCCGGAAATAGAATATGATTGTTTTATCGGAGTCAAGAAGATTGCAGACATTAGTGAAGTAAATCTGAGCAATGCACCTCGAGCTTACTACAACTCCCTTCCAATTAGCGCAAAGAAGTTGCAAGATGTGCGCAAATTGTGTTCCAAATACCTCCAGACATTTATAAAGGATGGTATGTCAATCTTCACTGTGTAGAAATTGAAAATAACACGAGTGATACTGATACAGATATGAACAAGTAGCAGACATTTTTAGTGAGTGTGAAAAACAGATATCTCCATTTGCATTTTTGTATTTCTGTAATAATGTTCTGTAATAATAAAAAATAAAGATTTTTTTTATTATTAACTATAAGTATCTTGTACAGTTAAGAGTTACACTTAATTCCAACCATGTTGTAGCAATTATACTGGATATACGTAAGTATTCTTTGGTCTTTACCTTGTTATCACTCTCACTCAGTTAATATTTTTATCTGGTTTTGTTTTCTACGTCGCTTGTAAAATTAGCATTTTGGTCTTTATCTGGTTGTCATTTTCATGCCTTCATATGTCCTATTACCGGTATTTAAAATGAAAAGTCCATATAACTTCATGTCTCTACCCTTCAGATATTCAGATATGGTCATTTTAATACAATAATTGGTACCCCTATTTCTCCCCTTCCCCATGAAATTTCCAAAAAATCTTCCATTAATGGTCCCTCTAAAAAAATAATTAATTTTAAGCATAAGCAATTTGCCTTGAGCATTGATAAGGAAGTCAGCATATCTTTAATATTGAGATACTTTTCCCACAAATTATTCACATTCTCAGCCACAGATGTGAATTTGCTACACACTCCAGCTTGTAAAATTATTAAATCTGTGTATCACAAAAATCAGTTAAGAGTTCCTAATTCCCTTGCGGTAAGATCATTTGAATAGGGAAAAGTGTTTGAAATAATACCACAATCCTTAATAATTGTTTCCAGTTGTTTCGTATTTTATTTCATATATTTTGTTAACTTAAACAGCAAAGAAATAAATACAAAATGTGGTGGGCGAAAGGAGATAATAAATCTAGGTAGTCCTACCCTCTATTATCGTTTGGTGTACACTTTGTTTCAGGTTGAGCGCTTACATCTACTATTCACCTAACTATTACAAGGACAAATGAAAATACGTACGGATCACCGCGGGTGAGGTTAGATTTACATCGAAGTTGCACCGCCCGAGCGTGAAAATAATGTCCCGCGTATTATCAGAGGGCAAAGGTGGAATAAAACGAACTCTGCGGGGCTTCTAACCCCCTTCACTAGCTGACGCTCGCTCACCTGTTTCGTAACGTACTTAAAACACTTTTTTATCAACAAAGCTGTGTGCGCAAAGCAGGGGCGGATCCAGGAAACTCTGGGATGGGATTTATTTATTTATAAAATAAGAAAGTTTCCTCTTCTAAGGGAGGCAATTGCCCTAATGGCCCCCCTTGATCCGTTCCTGGTGCAAAGTGGACTAATTACCATGTGACATTACGTCACGATCGAACGGTTCAACCTCAATGTAAATTTAACTACACCCGATCACCACATAATACCAATGGGTCCATTTCTTCCTAAATAAGAAAGTGAATGTCATATTCACGAGTTACTTCATAAATTTATTTATGAAATAGGAACAAACTGTACGAGTATTTCTCCAGAAAATCGTCTAAAAAGAAGCCACTGAACTGTTTACGAAAATAGCTTTCGATAAATTTAATTTCAACCTTTCTTGGTTCCTTTTCAAGAGAAACGGCATGCGCAATATCGCAGAGCTGTAAACTGTTAACCAATACCAAGATCGCCCATGTTGTGGTTTTCAAGGGGGGCAAGTATAAGCGACGTTTCAAATATAGTTTCAAATTTTGCTGTAACTAATGTAAAAATTCTATTGTGTTTTCGATATTCCCAAGTCAATTTCCTCTAGGGAGGGGAGGGGGGTGCGAGCGCCCCACCTTGCCCCCCTGATGGGCGCCCTTGACCAATACTTATTTTTATAAACTATGAACAAAACGACCAAATTCGTTTCTTAGAAAAATCATGTGGAAAATTACCTATTGCAGTAAATTATCTCTTCAGTATTTTCTAAAGAGAAGTAACATACACACAATATTGTAGAGTTGATAATGAAATTTTCATTTATGAGACATCAATAAATATTCTTTGAATATACACCGCAGCAAAAATGATCGCACAAGTAGTAGATTTTAACCATTGTCTAAAATATTGTTTAAGAAGATTACGAAGGTAAGTCAGTTCTCAACCTTTTCTGACTGGCGTACACTTTGCTGAGCCATAGGACATTGCGACACACTTTTTTAATATTTTTATTATAAATAATAATAAATTAATAATATCTATTATAGTAGTGAAATCAATTAGTTTTTATAATGTCTCTATATAGCATTGAGCATTATTGCTACCGTTGGAAGTGTTGACTAGTACAGTTTGTCTCGATTGTAACTAGTGCTCTGAAACGGGTCGGGTTGACCCGACCCGACCCGACTCGGATCGGGTCAGCTTGGGTCGGGTTACGGGTCGGAACGGGTCGGGTCAACTCGGGTCAGGCTACTCGGGTCGGGTTGTCGGGTCGGGTCAGCTCGGATCGGGTTGTCGGGTCGGGTCAATAGGGTCAGCTCGGGTCGGGTTGTCGGGTCAGGTCAATCAGGTCGGATCTCGGTTCGGGTCAGTCGGGTCGGGTCGGGTCAGTCAATTGAAGACCGACCCGACCCGACCTGACCAGACCTGTTGAGAGCACTAATTGTAACTAATTATTATTAAATTCTTCATGATTTTTAAATTCTAAAATTTCGTGTCACGCCTCAGGGGACTGCGTGACACACCAGTATGTCAACACAAATATATTTTGAGAATCATTGTGTTAAGTGCTCTGAGTGTCAAGTTTATAATTTAACCCAGGGCCGGATTAAGGGGAACTATAGCCCCGGGCCTGTAGGGGGCCATGGGCTTTCACTCTGATCAAAATCTCAACTTTCTATGTAAAAGAGAATCATGAAGATGCAATCATCATCATAAAATAAAATGTAACCGAAAATATGAAACATATTCCCTTAACGTTCCTTTTGTACTTTTACAGAAATGTGAAGTCAGCATGGGCTACATATTTCTTCTACCCTTGGGCTTCCAAATGGATTAATCCAGCCGTAATTAATCAGATACCTTTTAAGTGAAATATCCTAGCAATTGATATGTGGCATATGAGTTGACAGCAGAAATGAAAATATCGCTACTTTCTAAAAGCTCAAATGTTTCTTAATTATTTCATTTCTCGACTGAAGTATTAATTGGAACCTCTGTGATCTGGTAAATGGGAACTAGTGAGGCTGGTGCTTTCGGTAGATGGAACTTGACTGTTTTATACTGAGCGTTGATGCAGAAGAGAAGCTATTAGAGTAGATGTGAAGCCCAAAATAAGGTAGTAATGTTCAAGGCGGTGACTGAGGCCTTGCATAAATGGCGGTGACTGAGGTCTTGCATAAATGGCGGTGGCTGAGGCCTTGCATAAATGGCGGTGACTGAGGCCTCGCATAAAT
The DNA here is from genome assembly GCF_964235325.1 of Thermobia domestica. NCBI lineage: Eukaryota > Metazoa > Arthropoda > Insecta > Zygentoma > Lepismatidae > Thermobia > Thermobia domestica. Next base: position 44,771,841 of record NC_137469.1, read on the forward strand.
GGCGGTGGCTGAGACCTTGCATAAATGGCGGTGGCTGAGGCCTTGCATAAATGGCGGTGGCTGAGGCCTTGCATAAATGGCGGTGACTGAGGCCTTGCATAAATGGCGGTGACTGAGGTCTTGCATAAATGGCGGTGGCTGAGGCCTTGCATAAATGGCGGTGGCTGAGGCCTCGCATAAATGGCGGTGGCTGAGGCCTTGCATAAATGGCGGTGGCTGAGGCCTTGCATAAATGGCGGTGACTGAGGCTTTGCATAAATAGCGGTGACTGAGGCCTTGCATAAATAGCGGTGGCTGAGGCCTGAGGACTTTTGTGGGAAATTTAAAATTATCATTCTATTAGTTTTTCTTTTCCGTACGTAGAAAATTGTTTGAATTTCTTTCGTTCATTTAACTTCACCGCCGCCATTCGGTTATGTCCAAGCATTATATGTACTGAAAGAAAGTGTACTTAGCTGCAATTCAAACTAGGTATAATTTGTATCTCTACTCCAATTAGAACGTTTATGAATAAATATTATCTTTCAATTTTGTAAAGTCTATTTTCTACTTGGTAATCACTGCCGTGCCGTGGGAGGGGGCCATCTGGGCGACAGCCTCTGGCGCTGAAGTAAGGGGGCGCAAAATTCGGGTGAAGTAAAGAAAAGAAGGAAGCAAAAAAGCGAGAGGAAAAATTACTTAAAATATTACTAGTATGTACTTAAATCATCTTCCTGCCTTGGAAAGTGGTCATATAGTGTTACTAATGTTAGGAAAATGCATGTGCACATATATTAAATGGAAAGTAAATGTAGTAAAAAGTGATTAAAGGAAAAGCAGGGTTTATTTTTGAAAATTTTCTTACGCTTCGCGCCTCGATTGTCGACCTCACTCATATGTACAGGGCTCCGTCGTATATTTTCGCCCCGGGCGCTGATTTCCCAAGGCACAGTACTCTTGGTGATTATAATTGAAAACATACTGTATTTATTTTCGGCAGTATTGGACCAATGAGTAAAAATTAACATAGTTTCTTCCAAATGCAATGTAGCATTGTTTATTATTTATTTATTTATCTCTGAAGTAGTTTTGCCCAGTTAGAAACAATTTAAATCAGGGAATGAACAACATTTTTGTCGAAAAAAATCTAAATTTCTCTTTGTTATTTCCTTCTTTGGGGGAATATTTACACTAAAGTTACACTGCTACAAAGGACACTTAATTGCAATTTAAATTATGTTTAACTAGTATAAGTATTGTTTGAATTGTATGTCTCGGACTAAAATTCTGAAAATTTGCCAGAAGAGAAAAACTTATATAGGGTGTTAATTCTAAACACATTTTTGTGCAAACCAATTGCGGTCGAGTTGGAAAATTTTACATGAGCACTTAGTTTGACATGCTAAAAATAAAAGAAGAAAAAATATTTTTCTGTTCCCATCTAGCTTTAGAAAATACAGCATTAAGATACTATTTAAATTTAATAATTACTACTTGGTTAAAGTAACAAACCTCCACTGTACATGGACTTATGTGTCATTCTAACTCTACATTGCACAAAACTCCTTCCGTTTGCATCTTATATATGACTTAAAAATTTATTTACTCCTAGGAGAATTCATGTAAGCTGTACAAAGCTCTTCCTTATCATCATACATTTCTCACCCAAGTTTTACTCGTACCTTTTATCTATATGTCTGCATTTTTGTCTTACTTAGAAGCACGAGAGAATACGAACTGTTTTGAAATAAGATATGTGAACATTGTAAGCAAGACAGAGAGACATCTGTACAGACAATAATAGTTCACAATAATACACCAATTATTATAGGTTAAGTTTAGAATTGTCCCTCTGTTTTTTACAAAACAGAAAAATTTACAGAAGAAATTAGGTAAGAAATGATGATTTGGAGTTCTTGTGTGATGTTTAGGTGTGTAATTTGGCAGTAAAGTTAAATTTAATACTAGAAAAGATATATAGAAGTGGATACTATTTGCAAGACACAAGAAGATTTCGATGATTCAGCAGCATAGTTAGTGCCGTATTTTGGAAAATCAGCGGCCGCGGCAGAAGCACAAGACGCCGGCCTCCCCCCCCCCCCCCGTACATATGAGTGAAGTCGACAGATCGTGAATCGTAAGAAAATTATCAAAAATAAACCCTGCTTTCCTTGATTTTGAGCACTTTCTGTTACTTTCCCTTCTATTTTATATATATCTTTTCCTTTTTTGAGGTATGTCTATTCTATAATATTGAAACCTGGGAGCAAGTGAATTTATGCAAGAGAGGAATACCACCCAAATAAAAGATTTAGGATTCAGATTTCTGGGCTTTCGGCATTTATTCCCAATTAGCTCGTCACGTATGAAGGATGAAGTTCCTCGGCGAGCACACTATTTGGGGAAAGGGAAGGAAGAAAGGTTTGGGAAAGGAAGGAAGAGGCAAGGGAGCTATATGGTAGGTACCACTCCGGCACTTGCCTGGTATGAATGAAGAAAAAACCCTGAAAAACCTCATTCAGGATGGCTGGCCTAAGAAAGATTTTACAGTTTTTCGACTGAGTGTCCCACCGGAAATCGAACCCGGGACCGCTTGCACCGAGGGTGAGCGTTGGCAATTACGCTACCACTCAAACGAAAGAAATTTCGTAAGTAATCAGAGCTTCAATCCATTAATCGAAAGACGAATGTCCCTGTACAGTTACATACCGTCCATTCACATTCAGAACTTCTACAATCACGCTCTGGATAATTAGGACGCAGCACTATCAACAAAACATAGTGTGCAATACTTGACGATGGTGAAGAAGACAGTGATAGCGAAAAATATGTATAAAAAAAGAGCTTATAGGTAACTATGGTTTCGTATATTTAAAATATTTCTGTGCTTTGCAATTTCAAACTGATAATATTGCACGAAGTTTAATACTCGAGTCCACTCTACATAGATATGATCTATTGAACAAAACACAATAAGCTAATATTGTAAAATAACAATATTCCAATGTTATTTGAACATGTGAACACGATTTCTGATAATACAATTTTACTACAATAGTCTAATCTGTTTCTTGTGTTGCCCAAGGCACGAAAACTAGTACAGATAACATACGCACAACTACTTTTATGGCAAATGGAAATACATGACAACCCACAAAAATTATGTTAATTACCGCAGTAAATCGTTACCAATTTAGACAAAGAAAAAGTTCCATAAGATAGTAATTTTGATGGGAGGTTCATATGGTTAGTCGGGATGTACGATTTTGCGCTTTATTTGTTAGCTTTAAACTCATTTTCTGAAAATTTTACTTCTTAAGGGTTATCAACTTTTTCGACCACACCCCTTAATTATGTAAGAGTAATGAAAAGAATCTATTATATTTGGTGCAGTTTTACAATACGGATCCATAGACTGTAAAATGTACAGAAAAAATTGGCTAAGTGTTTAATTTACCCATTTCATGTCGAGTAGAGAACTGAACCAACTCCTGGGGCGTTTAAAACCCGTTCCTACTACTACTTATACTATTTATCCGTATAATAAAACTACACGTTAAATTTTTATGAGAACCACGAATTACTGAATTTAAGTAATGATTAAAACTTCTATCAGAACCGGGTCTAGTCACTGTTCTAGTCTGACTGAAGTGTTACCGGGTAACCCAACCTAACCTAAACTAATAAAACCTACCCTAACCTAACAATTTTTAATATTTTAAATAGGGAAGGGCAAAACTGGTTTCCATAAAAACCAAAAACCAGTTTCTAGAAAAACCGAAACCCGGAAAAACATATCAGTTTTCTCCGAAACCGGTTTCGTTCCCTCCACAAACTGGTACTTTTTTTTTTTTTTACCGAAACTGGTTTCGGTTTTCATCGAAACTGGTTTCAGTGAAAACTTTTGGAAAACACATAAAACTGTTTCTGTGAAAACGGAATCGGTTTCCGAACAACAACGAAACACTATTCTGCTCAGATAAAGATTTTTTTGAAAAACCGGAACCGGTTTCGGTGATAAACCAAACCGTTTTTTTTAATTTTCGAAAACCGGTTTCGGTTTTTCTGAAAGCCGAGAAACCGGTTTTTGTGCCCACCACTAATTTTAACTGTTTTTTTGCTGGTTTGAAACTAAAGGAGCAACTCAAAAATTAAGCCCAAATTATTCAAGACAATGATATTGTTAGTGTATTACATTGGTTCAGTCGACACAACCGAGGTTATAGTTCTATCTATCTGTACCAATGAGTGTGTTTATTTTCGTGTTAAAAATGATAAAACAAAGTCATATTTTTTAAAAAAAATGCCTTTACTTGTCGCAAATTTTGTCATATCACGCAAACAAAAATTAATTGCTGTTTTGACAAGATTAAACCTAACATTATAATAATGAAACAAATATTGCAAGTAGAGAGCATCATTGGAGAAATATCTCTATAGTTTTTAGGAAGCGAAAGAACACACACGTGCGCTTTTGATACACGGGGTCCTAGGTTCGATTCCTGGTGGGAAAACTTTTAAATTTGAACTAATTACAGTGGTTCGAATTTCCACTGTAGTCCAATTGTAGGTTCACATGTCATCTCTGTGTTAGAAAAGAAACGGTAAACTTGAACCAACAAACTAAGAAAGTGACAATACAAAAACTACTGAAATATATTGCAATTCTTTGAATGCTTGAAAAGTTAAAGACCCTTATAAAGTATGTTGTTATTTTAAGAAAACTCTGTTTACATCTTCCTTTTTCTTATTAATTATAGTTTAGGCATGCATCTCTGGTTGTTTACTCTGTCTATTAAAAATGCAGGAAACGAAGTAGATAAGGTGGCAAAGTTTAGGGGTGGAATTCGTTTTAAAAAAATGACTTTTTATCTTTTTTCTCTTCTTTGTAAAATATAATAGTTGATCCCAAGGGAAGCTTTTTCTGTAAACATTTCCCTCCCACCAATATTATCCGTAACGTCACAGCACAATATCAGCACGTGGATACCCTGATGACAGGAACTTGCTCGACCGAAAAGAAAGTAATTATAATAGAAACTGATAAGAGAACTTTCTCTTTCTTTTCTTATTTCTTTTTTTTTGGAAGATTTTTTTAAACGTTCTATTTTTTTTACACTCCGTATCCTTTCATCACATTTAATCAATGTCACACCTAAAGAATTTGTCTTCTCGCTGCTTTCTCTGAGGACTTTCACCCTATCCACTACTTGGCCCCACACACTTTCTCTTGCACCAACCTACCGTATTTCTTCATGACTCAAAATGACTCACCTCACAGTTTCACCTCATCATCTCCATTCCATTACATGGCTTTAATTAAATTTCCTTATCGTGTATATACACGGCAGGAGAAAGAGGCTCGAAGCAAGAAGAGGAAGTCATTGCTCCTCCAGTTTCACAATCTTAGAAAAAAAAAAGAAAGATTGAAGAAAAATGTTCTCGTGGTACTTTAGTAGCTTTCTCGTGTATGATACAATTTCTGTTACTTCTTTGATAACTTGTTAAGAAATGCATTACGTCAAAGTTAAAGTCTAGTATATTGCTGTCATTTCCCTGAGTGAAATTATAGTTAAACACAGTAGTGGATCCAGAAGAGTTGTTCAGAGTAGGCTACGGTCGTAATGAAAGTTGTCCTCCCACCGCAAAATACCCTGGAGTTTTAAAGATACCCACAAAAGTGAGAAATTGTGGTACAATTGTAGAGAGAAGTTCGTTTTTCTTATACGTTGATGTTAATCGATGTCGGTCATATTCTTTCTGATTTATTAACGGTATAAAATCATTAAGTTTAACGTCCAATGGTTATGCCGGTTAGGCTAAAGGAGACGGTGATAATGAGAAATGAGTGAAATGGTGGAATGAAGAAAGTGGGAGGAAACGGGAGAACCCCGAGAAAACCCACGCACACGGTGTTTGTCCACCACAAAGTTCACTTGGCGGGGGCTGGGATTGAACCCGGGACCCCAAACACCAGAGGTGAACGCTCTACCACTGAGCCACCGGGGCCCCCATTAACGGTATAAATTGCACAGTGTGTGGACGCCACAGTTGATCTTTGTATTTCCTGACGGTGTTGGGACTTCAATTATACATTGAGCTGATTAGAATGATTTAGGAATTTTTCTTTCATTACTATGAATTTGTCGTGCCGAGAAGATAAATTTATTGAGTTTAGCTTGGTATTCACTGCTGGTGATTGCCAATAAAAATATAACAAAGTAAAACTAGATTTTATTCCTATATTGCTCCATTCCAATGTGTCTTAACTTTGGTTTATTTTCATTTTTTTAAAATTGAAGATTATAGAATTTTATAAAAAGCGGATTCTAGTGAGTTATATTAGATACTGTGTTAAAATCGAATATTTAGTCAATTACCATCTATCTATATATATAAAAGAGAACGTACAAAATCCTTTGTCCGCTCATCACGCTAATACGGCTGAACTAATTTCTTTCATTTTTGGGGGGTTATTAGGATTTGGACCCTAGATGGTTTTTATCATATCACTTTAATTTTTAATTACCAGTGTCTTGAGATAATTGACCATTCAAGTGTCCATAACGTACAAATCCTTTGTTATTAGTTCATCATAGGTAAAAATAAACGTATTTATATGCAACCCGCATGACCGTGTCACTCGGCGGGTTAACATAAATGACAGGCGATATACAGCGGAAAATAGCTTGAATCTTCTGTTTAAAATTTTTTAATTGATTTGCTTATTTTTACAGACACTTTTACAATATGCCAGCACCGGGATGACCGCAGCGAAGCGGGGCGGGTAAACATAAATGACAGGCGATATAATGTTAAGATTTACTGCAATCTTCTATGGTTTTTATCATATGACTTGAAAGCGAAAAAGTAAAAATTATCTAAGTAACAAAGTTTATTGCGTTCCGGGGTGACCGCAGCGAAGCGGGGTGAACGCTGCTAGTAGAACATACTTTTAAAATCTCGAGCGGAAAGGTAGTCACTCTATATATCTATTGCAAATAATGGAATAAAATCTTCGATTACATGTATTGAATACTGGCAATAGATAACCACCGTTAAGATCGCGGTTATCCGTTAGTACATTAAAGCATTAACTCCATTAAGAAGATTGGTCGATAGAATTGCTTTAGTAATCTCTTGAAAAGAAATCGAAACTTCGTTTACACGTATGGGATATGGACTATTGATCGCTACTATTAGGATCGCCATTATGCGTTAATTCGTTAACGGCTTGACTCCATGAACGATTTCTATCGAAATAATCACTCTAGTCATCCCTTAAGAGTCTTCATCCCGGCGAAATTAAAATACCGCTAATTTTACAGAATTATGTGATATCTTCAAATAGATAAAATATAATCGAAATGTGGAACAAGAGCGCCCTAGACAATATTATTTTACATTAGAAACCGTTATCACGACTCACTTAACTGCTTTCGATTTCGAGTCATTTTGAAAATTGGCATTTATTTTCGCGTTTATAAACAGCTGAAAACGGAAAGCCACTAGGTGACTTGTGATAACGGTACATCACGCAAAATAATATTGTCTAGGGCGCTCTTGTACCATATTTCAATTATCTTTTATCTATTTGAAGATATCACATAATTACTGTAAAATTAGCGGTATTTTAATTTCGCCGGGATGAAGACTCTTAACGCATTGATTACAATAATAAACTCGTTCGAGACTGCGTTAATGAATTTGGTTAAGATAATTGCTCTAACTATCTTACGAAAAACAGATTTTAAAAAAATCGCTTAACTGTTAAACTCGCTGTGACTCTAATCTTAACACTGTTCTCATGGTTACTTTATCACGAAACCTAACAATATAGATGAGAAACCAAACGTTCATCCTCCTAAAAATTTTATCTATTTATTAAGATATAGTATATGAGTTTCCAGTGGCGAAGCGTAATTCCACAGGTAATTTAGGCCCGATAAACTAATATTCCCATTTAACTCCATATTTTGAAGTGCAGTTCATATTTTTTTTCTGTCTTCGATTTGCAGGGGGGGGAGGGAATTTCCTCCTCACTACCTGTTTTCATTTCCTGCATATCTGAAAATGGCGGGAGAAGAAAATAAAGTGCATTCTTACAGTTAGCTGCCAAGTTTCTTGGATATGCGTTTGTTACTTGAATCTCCCACTTTAAAGTACAATACTTCATTTAATCAATGCATCACGTGATAATGGCTTCACTAAAAATGTTAATGCTCAGAAGGAACTTCATTTGAATCAACGCAAGATATTTAATATTGTATTATATTGAGTGGCATATTTAAGGGGATGGCTTCAGGGATTAAACCCTCACCGAAATGTTATCGCAATTTTTGTTGTCTTATATATATTGCAGAATATTCACATTTCCAAGAATAAAGTTATAGTGCTGCCAAAATGTCTTGAGCCGTGGCAAAAATGCAAACTAAAGCTTACACCCTCAACACACTTACGTATTGAGCCAATAAGGGTTCAGCTGTTGCTAAGTAAGAGAGCATTAGCGGAAGGGAGTGGAATTCGTTTAGCCGATAGCAAGGAAGAAAGGCCAAGTGTCAAGTCAATATGGTATATCCATTGCAAAGCCCCTCGAAACAAAATCGTAAATACCCCACTGATTCTATGAAATAGAAAACTCAACTTAAATTTTACCCAAACATTATTATTTTACCCTGTACGGTAGCATTACAGGACATATTTTATAAGCCTTAATATATCAAACATATTTTACAAGCTATAAGGGACCAGGCCCCATGTAGGGGGAAAAACAGCTAATCTGAATAACTCCTGACAGTATATATCTAAATTAAACAAGTTATCACTAATGGAAATACATAATTCTACACAGAAACTTCTTACTCTATGTTATGGAAATCACTTAATTGCATATTAGCATTGAAACTTGCTTTCAACCTCTAAAACTAAACTTCCAGAGGCGAGCCATAGCACCTTCCCAAGAATGCGTGAAATCCCCAGCGATAATAGCTTAGTTCCCTGAGCAGCATAGCCCGTAACCCTGTCTAGCGAGCTAGTAAGGTTCAGACGGAACTGTCTCCAAGTATTTCTAACCTACTATTTTTAAACCGAAAAAAAAAACGAAATGTTGAAATATTGACTTTATTTTACAAGAAATCAAAGATAAAGAAAATATACGGTAGAAAACAGGGTAGGTCCGGCCTCAGAACCTTATAGTACGCCTCACCACTGTGAGTTTCACTGTATGTCAGTGGGCCATTACACACAATTCATGATACCATGTTTTACGGAGTTGGCAGTGTGAGCATAAAGATAATTTTCATGATTAGTTTCATATAATTACTATTATTATTAACATTTAAAAAAAACATACGACTTATCGCTATTAGTAGAATCATTGCGTTGGAAACATAAATTATTTATTTGTTTCTCATATTCTGGTTGTTTATTCTTGCTGACTTATAAAATATGTTGTTTTCCATTTTGCCTGTAGTAGTCTTTGATTTCAATTTTTCTTTTCAGAAATTTTAACTTTGAGGCACTGACACCATATCACGGAACGAAAAGTCATACTTTTTTGAAAGATGGAGACGTAACAGACATGCGTACAGCAGATAAGATGTAGATTTCTGAAACTTCTCTTGAAGATATTCCTTCCTTTATCGCTTTCAATGATACTGCCTTTGTGGTTGTTTGCCATATTTTGTGCACTTCAACCATGTACAAAACTTTTTTTTTTTTTTTTTTTTTGTATTCCGCGGCCTCTCTGACAACGATATGTCAGATCATAGGCTTAAGGAAATCGATTCTTTAAACATCCAGAGTGATCCCACATTTTTCTGTACAGAGTTATCGCACTTTTTTCACTGATGGAAAGTCACCCATTATATCCAATAGATGACACTGAGATGCTTTGAGCATATATGGTCATTGTCAATGAACGCATAGGAAGCTACGAAACAGATTAAAACTATTGCAGTATAGTGTCTTATTAATGAAACCAACACATTTGTAATAATATAATTTTCTAACTTCAATTTTAATGAGTGATACGCACGTTCTTGTGATATTTCAGTTGACTCCTTAGTAACAACACTACGAAAGACAAAAAACACAAACAAATTACACATAAGGCATCAAAGCTGACAGTCAACTGAAGTAAATTTTCGTACTACTTGGTCCCTGAGTACAGTTGCTATGCGTTATCTCTCGCACTCTACATGACTAATAATCATGAAATGAAATGAAAGAATCAATAACAAACGTTTTTGATTAATCCTTTTGAGTTCAATCGAGAAGGCGTCTACCTATTAACTACAGGCAGTGACGCTAGCCTGAAACCTTTATAAAATCCCATATTGAATGGCAAAAATTCTCATTTTGCTCTTAAATTTCCCACGCGTTATACTAATTAGATTCAAAATTTTCAAAATTTATAAAATTTGAAAATTGAAACTACTACGTATACACGACTTTTTTTTCTATATTTGAGTGAATTATTTCTAAATTTCAATTTTCTAAATTCCTAAAAACTATTTTCCTAATTTAAAAGAGACTAATGAAATGGTTCATGAAAACAAAGACATTGGTTCTTACAAGTTAATATTTTCATCACGCTTTTGTGCTATAATGTTCTACTGAAACGTAACAAAACTAGACGAACTTCATTATCCAGTTATTCCGTGCGGGACGTTTTAGAAATTGGCTGTTTCTCATGTGGTAATTTACTTTTTTCCACTCATTATTAAAAAAGAAAAGAAAACTCCAGAGTACGATTTACGTTTCTTGTTGCTTGTTTTTGAGATTCATGAGTTCCTACATGAATCAATTTCACACTATCCCATGCACTTTCAATGAAATCTAAGTTTTACGTCTCACGCTCATGCCGACTAAGCTAAAGGAGACGGTGATGATGAGAAATGAATGAAATAGTGGAACGAAGAAAGTGGGAGGAAAGTAGAGAACCCGAGAACACCCACACACACAGTGTTTGTCTACACTGAGAAAAAATTGTAGGTGGCGTACTTAAAAAGATAGGTTGCATGCGTAATTCCTGTAGTTTTTGGACTTAACGTACAGCAGACGTATAACTGAAAACGCATGTTTTATAATACTTTCTGTATAAGTGTTCCATCTATACGTATTTTCCGTATGAAGCAATGTAGACGGTCAGGATCTCACATACAAATGGACATATATAACATATAGCTGACGAAGGTAACATAAGTATATTCATGTCATATACGAAAAACTGTTAGATATCAGACATCCTGCAACGACATGATGTAACATCTAAGGGCAGTGCCTGTGTAGCATACGGATAAGGTATGCTCCGTACTGATTTCTGTAGTAAGCAAGAGGATTTCGTATATTTGTACAATATACCGCTGTCCGGAGAACGGATTTTTCTCTGTGTATCACAAAGTTCGCTTGGCGCGAGCTAGGATCGAATCCAGAACCTCGAGCACCAGAGGTGAACTTTCTACCACTGAGTCACCGCGGCTCCAACATGCACTTTCAAATAACAATTAACATTGACTTGCGTTTATTCAAGGGGGCACTAACGTACTTCCAGCTGATGGAAAACTGTTGACGTTGATTAAATAAATCACATATAAGCTGCCAATTTTGACGAAAATTCTTTTTGTCCCTATTTTAAAAATTGTGTTAAAATTCCCACAAAATGGAATTTTTCCCATGGGTTGCAATCACTGATGGGTTGACCCTGGAATGACAAGTTAAAAATATATATTACGCATGAAAACAAGTACGGTAACAGTTAAATTGAGAGAGCATTTTTTTTATATAGAAATATATTTCGTACACTTCACCTTTAAATCACATTAATAATATTGTTTTAAAAATATGGTTCAAACTTCCAAACGAAGTCAATGTAATTTTATTTACGCTAAAACTAGGTACAGTATGTCTACTCTATATTATACGTAACAGCAAATATTTTGCATTTTTTATAATTATAGCAAAATATATTCAGGAAATTAACAAATCATGTAGCTATTAATTCAACAATTTATTATTATACAAAATGGAAACACATTATCTATCTGTACATAACAATTTATGAACTCTGTTAACTGAACTCTGATGATGCGAAAAATTGTATCTCTGTTATCAAATGTCTACTAAATTAAACAAAATAATTACATACACTTTGTTTACATTTCCAACGTATTAAACATTTCACGAATATACTTTTTACCTTAATTGAACAATCCTTTTCACTTTCGCTTTACTCTCATAGGAACACCTATAATTAAACATTAATCTAAAATTGTTTAAAATTGTGAAACAATTAAAATTGATATTTATTGTCAACTTTACCATAATTACATCACATAATGTTGCTACCACTATATATTATTTTCATGCATAAAATATTCAGCTTACATGAGAGGCTACTCCACTTCATCATCGATGTGAATCAATTATTTTCTCTTATTGTTTTAAATAGTGTGCTTAAAACTAGGAGTTAAAATTGGGATTAGAATTACGAATTTATATGTTTTCTACATCTATGGCCATGTTACCAGTTAGCGTTCAGTTTTCCCCTACAATATTTTGAGTATTCTGTTCATAATGTTTTTGTCTGTTTTCATTTGTTTATGTAATTATTGTTGTTCACTCTTCTGGTTTAGTGTATTTTAAAATTGTTTAAACTAGTGTCTTTACAATTGTCAAAATTAGTCTTTATAATTTGTATGCTGTGCTTTACAAACGAATTTCCGTAAAGAAAGAGAGTAAGTTGAACTGTTCACCGTCCAGAATTGTGCGGCAAAAAGGCAGAAAGATTGGAGCATATTACTTATCTAATTATTAGTCTTAAAACTCATAAATGCATCAACAGGATAAGTATATCTTTTAAGAAAATAAAACATTTAAAATACAACATTCCTTGTGAATTTTAATCTTCAAAGTTATAAATACAAACTAACAGCAAATCAAAGTAAAAATAGCAAACGGGTATTAATATCATTATAGTGCTGCTAGCATGTGGTTTTTGCACTTATAAATAATAATATTATTTTTAAAAAACATCAAAAAATACTAAAGACTCATCTGCATTCTTTAAGTATTATAGCACAGCTGCAAAGTATTACAAGTGTAAATTTACTACGGCAAAATTTTCGGCGTACAGTATAACCTGTACAGTAAGTGTTAAATAAACTGATATTTTATTGTCCTTCAGGAATGACCGCTAGTATTTTTTTTAATGACTATGGTTCAGATTTAATATAAGGTGTCATGAGGCAACGAAATTATAGCACAAGTCTTGAAGCAATGAACCTGAATACATGAAATTAGTTCCTTGATAAGTTTTTCTTCTTTTTATAAGAAGTGGCGACCCATGCTAAAAATATGTTATGTTTTACATCTTGGCTAGTACGTTCATAAATAATAAGAAGATAACACAAAAACAGAATATTGCCAAGTGTTATCAAAATACAATTAACGTAGCATTACATAATTGGCGACCCAGCCAGGATATTTGTTTCTAGACATTGATTGCTAGGTTTTGTTGCAAGCAAGCCAAGATATAAAGTGTTTTCAATAGTACGGTTATGAACAATTCGTGTTTACTGAACTTTTAAGTGAGCTTCTGAAGGAAATTTAATAGTAAATATTAAAATGTCGAGCGACAGCAGTAGTGGAGAAAATTCTTACAACGAGAGTTTTGGACATAGTTGTTGTAATCGAAAATATAGGTACAGTGTAGCTTGCAGTACCTGTAAACGCTGGTATCATTTAAGGTGTCAGGGGATACCAAATACGGAATATGAAATACTAAAAATGAAAAGTGTAAAATGGAGCTACTCAGAGTGTTTGTTAAAAAACGGTACAGATAGAGAAAAGAATATAGATCGCCGTAATGCCGAAATCACAGATAATGATAACGTTATAGGGAACAGTGTCGAGGAAATTCAAGTTACCGGTAAGGAAATTGAGATAGATGGTGCTTCAAACGCTACCATACAAAAAGTAAGCAGTGATTTAGTAAATGAAACGGAAGATCTTGTTAAAGCTAGTAATCAAACCAGTTCAAATGTCGAGTTTGTAATGCTGTTAGAGAAATTAAACGAAATGTCGATAAAACAGGATAATCAGTCAAAAGTGTTAACTGAAAGATTAAACTGTCAGGCAAGGGAATTTACTGAAAGGTTAGAAACACAGGTTAAAGCAATAAGTGATAATTTTGATAGAAAGATAATTGAGTTACAGGGTGAATTAAAGGCTTTCCAGTTAGAAACTTGCGTTGAAATTCGTAGGGACTTAGAACTTGTACAAGACGATGTTGAAACTTTGAAGAACAAGTGTGAAGAAGTAGATTCACAAGTAGAAGAACTGAATGACCGTTTAGTGACTTTAGAAAATGATAAGAAGAGACACAAATCTAGTATTTGTCAGTTAAATGCACGTGTAAGTTCATTAGAAGAAGGAAATAGGGTTATCAATAACGAAATAAAAAAAGCATTGAAAGAAATGTCCATTTGTGTAGCCAAAAGAGTCAACACCTAGACCAACGTTTGAAAGAATTAAAAAAGCAGGTGGAAATCTTTAGTTCAGGTGAAAATAAAGCTACATCAGAAAGTAATTGCATTGATAATCGAAAACAACTGCAATATACTGTAGGTTCTAGAAATTCTGAAGTTGAGGTGCGAGAAATTCCAATCGCAAGTACTTACAGAGATTGTACTACTACAAGTATTGTTACTACAATAGCTAGTACTACTCCGTGCAATGAACGAATTAATGTTACATCACCTTTTTGTTTGCCTTTTGAACCACTTAGGGCAAATACAGTATATGGTACTGAAGCGAGAAACGTTCATAGTAATGCTAATAGTTTTTATCCTTTTAACACTACTAAAGGCCAGGTAGGTTGTTCAACTGCTGTTGCATGGTCTGGTTTAAGTTCTTTTCAACCAAATACAAATACTTTTAGTGCTAATAGTGTTAACAATCCTTTCTACTTTCGACCAATGAATCAAAGTGATACTGGTTTGAGTCGAAACGTAAGTATGTTCCCATATTCAACTCAAGAGTCTAGTAAACGAGAAAATGGTAACAATACAAGCTTTTCCTTAAGAGATTTAAATGCGTTTCCAAAATATGATAGTAATCCAACGCAAGGTGCTGCTCGAAACTTTTTAAGAGAGTTCAGTGCATGGAATTGTATAATATGTCAGAAAGGGAGTAATTGTTAGTAGTTCAGAGATTGTTGACACATTCGGCGTCAGCGTGGCTAAAGTCAGTTTCAGGAAAAATAAATTCATTCAGTAATTTTGTATATCAGTTTAGAAAGCAGTATTTCTCAGCGCGCCTGGAACGTGCACAAAAAAGACAGTTACAAGCTCTTCGTTACGACAAAGTGAAGTTCCCGCGAATGGTAAATTTTGTATGGTATATTGTAAATCAGTATTACAGTATTTGCGATACGGTAAATAAAACAAAACTAGTAAATCTAATACTCAAGTGTTTACCAAAAGGGGAATCAAAATTGTTAAAACTAGTAGGTTGTCAAAATACAAAATCCCTAATTGCTCATTTGATGGAATTAAAAGCACAAACGGACGTTGCAGAGTGTCAATCCTCTAGTGTGAAGCAAACAAAAAGAGCTTTTGTTAGAAATGTTAATGTTCAAGAGAGTAAAAAGACGAAAATTGATTCTTCGGTGCAAACAGAGCAGTTTTTTGGTAATAAAAGCAGTAAAACTTCTGACCGTGAAGGTTATCAGTATTCTTACAAGCCATACCGCTACCAACGGAATAATAAGTTCAGAAGAAATGGTCGTGGTAGGAAAAGGATGTATAATAATGATAATAATAGGGATTATAATTCAAATTGGAAACGTGACGACCCCGAGTTTAATTCGTATCCTAATGAGTCGCCAAGAGTACAATATTCATCAGAAAATAACAAAGGCAAAAGGAATGTAAATTATCATATGGGAGCTGATTCCATTCAGAGAAATCCTAACAGAAATACAGTAGTAACAGATGCTGTTGTTCATCACTCGCGCGAGGAAAACTTCCCGTGCAGTCGACATTAGAAGGGGGCGATTTCGACTGCAGTTTAAGTCCCCGGCAGTACTCAAATTTCGAAAATACTTTTGGTAATAAATGTTTCTTTTTAACGAACACTTTGCATGGTGATAAATCTATTGTTTGTGTTAACAATATCCAAAAAGAGGGTGAAGAAGTTCGAGTTAATAAAATTTCAGTAGATAGCGGTTGTGCATCAATTAAAATTTCAAAATCGTCCTCAAAATTGGTTTTCAAACCTTGGCAAGATAATTATCCACTTGTACCGCAAAGCCGAAACGTGCCATTGCAAATACGTTTTGTTGTCGATGAAGAAAGTGAGTTAAGTAATTCTAAAGTAAAAATAACAAAATGTCATCCTCCTACTGTAAATTACAAAATAGCTAAACTTCCTATAAAGTGCATAATTAATAGTGGCTCAAAGTTAAATTTACTCAGTTTATCTATTTAAAATAAAATAAAAAATAAATATCCTTCCGCCAAATTACACCCAAATCCTAATATTGTTTTGTGTGGCTTTGCTGGAAACGAAAAATACTTAGTAAAAGGTTACCAACTTTTAAATCTAGATATCCAGGGCAAGATATTCGAGACGCCAGTGTATATGGTAAAAAACCTGAAAACTGATATGATACTAAGTGTTCCATTCATTAAAAGATATAATGCTGTGTTAGATTGGAAAAACAAAATCCTGTCCTTCGAAGATTCTAACGAAACAAAAGTTACTGTAAACTTAAATGAATATAATATCTTTTTGGCAAAGTTAAAAGTGCACAATCCATCCAAAAAGAAGAAGAGGGTGTAATATCCCAAAAAAAAATCGAAAATTACGTTCGTGAAAAAAATGACTTAAATAACAAAACGAGGTCAAAATTATTAACACTATTGCTAAAATATCGTACGTTGTTTTATAAACATCCAAAAAAATTAAAACAAAGCCGTATAAAATTCAGTTAAAAAATAACGAGCCCGTAATAAGTAAATCTTACCCAATTCCTCAACACATACAGGGCAAGTTCGAAAAAACCTTAAGTAAATAGATACGTATTGGTGTGGTAAAAGAATGTTTTAGTCCTTATAAAAATCCAATACATTGCGTTCGCAAGTCATCAGGAAGCGTGAGGCCTGTATTAAATTTGAAACAATTAAATACTAAAGTCATATCACCAAGGGTACAGGTGGAACCAATAACAAACATTTTAAATCATATGTCAAAATCTACTATTTTTTCTTCATTAAATTCTACAAATTCGTACTATGGTATTGCCCTTCACCCAGAGTCATCTCTTTGTACTAGTTTCCTTTATTTAAAAAGACAGTTCATCTTTTTACAAATGCCAATGGGATTAAAATCTTCAAAATCAGTTTTTCAAAGTGTTATAAATCATTATTTTGATATCAGTACTAAGGATTTTGTCATATATTATTTAAATAATGTGATGTGCTTCTCACCTTCGTACGAGGATCATTTTTCTCACTTAAAAAGAGTATTAAAAATTTTTCGAACAAAAAACTTTTCATTAAACTTTAAAAAATGTCAATTTTTAAAATCCAAAATTTTGTTCTTAGGACATGTAATAAGTGGAAATTCCATACTGGTAAATCCTAAACATAACAAGGCCATTCAAAATTTTCCAATTCCCAAAAACAAGAAGCACTTAAAGGCATTTTTAGGGCTTGTTGGATGGAGAAGACGTTTCGTCAGTAATTTTTCTAAGTTAACATCACCTTTGTACAACCTATTAAAAAAAGTAAATGAATTTAAATAAACACCTAATGCTTTAAAATCTTTCAAAAAATTAAAAATCATATTAAGTTCACCTCCTGTGTTATCTCAGCCAAATTTTAATCTAACATTCCATATCTATACAAATGCAACTACACAAAATCTCGCTGGTTATATAGCACAACATCGTAAAAAACAAAAAAAAAAAAAATAAATGTAATTGGTTACGCTAGCAAACGTGTTAAAGCCCATAAGATGTCATTATCAATATTTCAGTTAGAACTACTGGCAGTATTATTTTTGTGCAAGCAGTTTTCATATTATCTATTAAAAAAAAGCTATTATACATTATAATAATGCCGGTATAAAGCATACGTTAACTCTAAAGAACTTGAATCCGCGCACAACCCGCATAATTCTAAACTGCAAAGGTTTAACTTGGAGTTTGTACATTTGCCAAAAGTAAAAAACAAATTTGCAAACATTTTAAATAGGTATCCACCTAATATAAAAAAAACCCTCAAATATACCGAGTAAACTTCATGTCTCAAAAAGACGATTCACTTCTAAATTTTAACAAAATAAAAAAAGGTCAAGCTTCAAATAATTATTGTGTAAAGCTAAAATCTTTGGCAGCAAATTTACAGTTTCAAAATAAAGTTAAAATTTTAAATGGCGTAATTTATCAAAAAAATCCTAAAACTCAAAATTGGTTGTTAGTAATCCCCAGTAAAATAATTTCCAATTTGGCACAAAAAATACATGTTAACGGACATTTAAAATTAAAAAAAATGTTTAGCGTTCGCTAAATCAGTGTTTTATTATAAAGGTATGAAATCTGCCTTCGCAAAATGCATAAAAGACTGCCTTGATTATGCTACGTCTAAGTTCGCTAATAAAAAAAATAGCTAAAAAAACCTATCACATTACTGGTAAAAACCACACAAAAAAATTGTGTTAATATTGTTGGTAAACTTCCAGGCAGTTCCGAATACTATTTTATACTTTCCGTTTTGAATGTTTTTTCAAGGTTCATTTGTTTTTACCCACTAAAATTAGCAAAAACAAAAAAAATTGTTGCAATATTAAAAAAAAATATTTCCATCATTATCCTATTCCAGCATGTTATATTACTAATCAAGGAGCTCAGTTCAATTCGAAAGTGTAAAAAAAATTTTGTACAAAATATAAAATGCAACATATCATAACATCCCCTTATAATCCAAAGTGTAATGGTTTAATAAAAAAAACATAAAAACTTAAATACAATCATCAAAGTGTATTATCATGATAATCACACACACTAGAGTAACGTATTTAAAAAAGCACAAAATCTAATAAATAATTCATTTTGTAGCAACACGGGATATACTCCATCTCAACTATTTCTTTCGTATTCAGCATCAAAACGTTTTAAATCTAACTATCCCTGGCCTAAAAAAATAAAAAATGTAAATATCAAAAATCGTTTCCTATAAGTTGTATCAAAAATAAATTCTAAAAAAACAAAAACACGGTAAAGTCATCAAAAAAAAGTAATAATCAAAAAAAATTGGTTTTAATAAAAACACATGCGCTTTCCTCATCCTGTAAAAAAAAATACACAAATACATGAGTACTTACACAAAACCATATATAGTGGCTAAACTTATAAAGAATAATGCTATGTTAAAAAATCTTTAAAAAAATGCTGCTGGCATTCAAAATTTTTCAAATTTAAAAATATTTAATTGTTCCCAAAAAACAAAAAAACTGTTAAAAGACTATGTTATAATTACATAAAGTTAGTTTGTTTTGTGCACTTTTTATATATATCAATATTTAGTAAATTTATAGTTTGTTTTCGTCTTCGTGGTATAAACATTCTTTAATAGCATTTGTGTATCTACTGAACACTAAAATAGTAAATTAACTTTACATTATTATTAAACATAAACTTTTACATATTAAAGACTAAATAATTTTAGTAAAACATTTAAGTGAGTTTAAATAATATAAGCAAAAAAAGATTTAAGAAGTGTTATTTTTTTACTCATATTATTTTTTTGTGTGGCAGGGGAGGATGTAGCGTTCAGTTTTTTCCCTACAATATTTTGAGTATTCTGTTCATAATGTTTTTGTCTGTTTTCATTTGTTTATGTAATTATTGTTGTTCACTCTTCTGGTTTAGTGTATTTTAAATTGTTTAAACTAGTGTCTTTACAATTGTCAAAATTAGTCTTTATAATTTGTATGCTATGCTTTACAAACGAATTTCCGTAAAAAAAAAGTAAGTTAAACTGTTCACCGTCCAAAATTGTGCGGCAAAAAAGCAAAAAAATTAAAGCATATTACTTATCTAATTATTAGTCTTAAAACTCATAAATGCATCAACAAAATAAATATATCTTTTAAAAAATAAAACATTTAAAATACAACATTCCTTGTAAATTTTAATCTTCAAAGTTATAAATACAAACTAACAGCAAATCAAAGTAAAAATAACAAACGAATATTAATATCATTATAGTGCTGCTAGCATGTGGTTTTTGCACTTATAAATAATAATATTATTTTAGAAAACATCAAAAAATACTAAAGACTCATCTGCATTCTTTAAGTATTATAGCACAGCTGCAAAGTATTACAAGTGTAAATTTACTACGGTAAAATTTTTGGCGTACAGTATAACCTGTACAGTAAGTGTTAAATAAACTGATATTTTATTGTCCTTCAGGAATAACCGCTAGTATTTTTTTAATGACTATGGTTCAAATTTAATATAAGGTGTCATAAAACAACAAAATTATAGCACAAATCTTAAAGCAACAAACCTAAATACATAAAATTAATTCCTTAATAAGTTTTTCTTCTTTTTATAAAAAGTGGCAACCCATGCTAAAAATATGTTATGTTTTACATCTTAACTAATACATTCATAAATAATAAAAAATAACACAAAAACAAAATATTGCCAAGTGTTATCAAAATACAATTAACGTAGCATTACAACCACATCATGTATGAGGGATGACGTCATGCGCTGAACATACTACTCGGAGAATTGTGGAGGAAGAAAGGAGTGGGGAAGGATGGAAGTGGCCTGTGGACAAAATGTTAGGTTCCATCCCGGCATTTGTCTGGTGTAAATTAGAAAAAAAACAGGAAAACATTTCGTATGATGGCTGGCCCTATAAAGCCATTACACCTTTCCGATCGTGTCCCAACCGAGAATCAAACCCGGTATTGTTCGCACCAAAGGCGGGGGAGTTAAGAGAAAGCACAGTGCACATATATAGATGGATTAAGAGCAATAGTTTAACATGGGTCAAAAACCTTTCGTTATATATCGGGTCTATGAAATTTTATGGAAAAAATGGAGTAAGTTCAATATTATAGAACTAACACACTAGCATAGGTGTACGTATGAAAACTTCATTGGCATATTAAAATTGTACAAAATACTATCGATAGTCCGGCACGTTCAGGACTTGGCCAATACCAGATTACCGAAAATGCTGGATTATTGGCTAGTGCTTCCCGTGATAACTAAATGCTAATTTGTAGAATAAATACAGCTATAACACGGTGTTTGGTAGATAATATTGTTTACCAGGAACAATAACATAATCAGTTAAACTCAAATGCAAACAAAACTAAATTTCAATTCTTGACTTTGAAGAACACAGATTGATGCAGAATTACTGTTAATTGATTTTTTTTTTAAAAAAAAGAAAACCTCCACCATGTCGGTGGCGGAGCACCTGGACTACTGGACTACTGTATCCCAAACTAACGAAAGTCTACTGTTATCTATTATATTAAGAAAATGTATTGTTATTTAGAACTACTTATGAAAATGCATTGTTAATATACTAAATTTCAACTTTAATATGCCAACTTTAATAAATTTTTACAGTTGCACTTATATATTAGTAATTTAGATTATTGTATTGTTAAAAAGAAGAAAGAAAAACTTCACAAATCTGATATTTTTCAGAGTTTAACGTCACACGATTATGCACTGTGCGAGGTGGTGATGATTAATAGATAACAGTGGAACGAAGTGAATGGGAGGAAACGGGAGAACCATGGATAAAAGTGGATCTGAAAAGGTGAGGAGGAGGTAGGTAGCGGCATGACGCCACGCAGTTCCCCCGGCTTATCGTTGCCCATTGTAATTTTTTAGGAACTGGGTGGACGCCGTACATATATTTTCGAGGTGGGGGAGGGCGTCCCGCTGCGTTCCCCCCACTATAATACCTGGTGAGAGCCCCGAAAAAAACCACACTCATGGTGTTTGTATACCACAAAGTTAACTTGACGAGAGCTTGGATTGAACCAAAGATTCCACACACTAGAGGAAACGCTCTGTCGCTTTTTTAAAATCCTGAATTTTATTTTATTTTACTACCACAGTTCAAGACTACTGGAAGCGACAGGTACACGAACACAGAAGCGTCGAGGAAGGTTAAAATTCCACCCATGATACTATAGAGGAACTCGAACCCCAAAGAGTGGGCACGGTGACTCAATGAAAGGACGCTTGCCTCTGGTGCGTAGGATCTATGCTTCGCTCCCTGGCAAGATAAGTTCTTAGTGTATAACATTGTGTTCTTGGGTTTTCTTGGGGTATTCCAGTTTCCTCCCACTTTCTCATCCTACCAAATCTTCCATTATCATTTACTTGCCTTAATTATTTTCTCCCTTAGTCTAAAGGGCATAATCGTGGGACGTTAAATTGAAATAATTCAATTCGAACCTCAAATGGGTTTGACGATTATCAGTCTAACCCCTTAAAAGGAACTGCTACGTCTGTCGCTATCACTGAGCCACAGTGGCCCCATTTACAGATTCGAGATATGCAGGGTGGACCATTAATCTTGATACCACCTTATAACTTTTAAAATAATGGTCAAAAACCGCAGAAATTTGTACCATGCAAATATCAGCGGGTTAACTTTTTTGCAATACCCTGTGATACAAGATTAACAATGTTGCCAACCCGACATAAAGCTCTATGTTTTTCAAATGGCACTATTTCAGATTATGACCTCAGGATATGACGTTTTAAATCTACATGTTATCTGCACTCTTGAGTTTAGTTGATTTTGAGTTTAACGTCCCGTTTAGCAGCGAAGCTATATGAGACGTGGACCTACTGATTAACGTGGACTCCGAACCACTTGAGCTCCCGCCGGGAATAGAACCCGGGTCTCCCGCGCCAAAGTTGCGTACGCTTATCGCTTAGCCACGAAGGAGCTCTATATACGAACTCTTACCGAGCCTTCATATTCAGTCACTGCAGTGGCGCAACTCGGTGGCGCAACTGCTTGTGAAGTATTCCTTTAAATTGCTGCGTTCGTACGAGGTAACTGCAGTTGCTGCCACTAAAACGGTTGCCGTCAACGACCGCTCTCGCGCAACTGTCTCGAGCAACTCTCAGTGTCCGCCACTCGAGGAATAGCATTGCTTTAAATTGTAGCCTTCATACGGGGATACTGCAGTGACGGTCACCGCACAAGGTTGCCAGTGTATCTCGGTGCCATTGTGTGTGTATGTTGTAAAAAAAAGAAAAAAAAGAAAGAAAGAAAGAAAGAAAAGAAAAGAAAGAAAGAAAAGAAAAAGGTGCTGATCAGACGAAACATGCACACTTGATCTTTCCGTGCCTGCCCTAGTCGCGGGTTTACTACCCCTCCCCGATGGGGAAATTTTTAACACAATAGAAAATAATAATGAAAAACTTATTTTATGCATACCTTTATTTCGTTTTAGTATAAATTTTAATGAAGTTTCATTTTACATATGTTGTGAAGAAAGACTTTAATTACTATAAATTCACGATCTTTTCTTGTTGTTTGAAATAGTTACAGAGAATGATGAGTTTTACAATACGCGTTGGCGCAATAATGAAATAAATTCGTTTTGAATTTTCGCCCGTAATAGTTTGAATATTCCATCACTAAGAATTTCATTAAAGGGAATGAAATAATCGGAATGTAGAACTTTATCTAGATTTATATTGTAACAAGGTATTGAGGAGCACATGCACAGAGGGTTGCGAGGGAAGTGCAGTACACCATAATTATCCGTCTTCGCTACTGTCTACTGCAAGTAGAACGTTAAAATTCTATTTAGCTTAGACGACCAATGATTAACACCAATAGACTTGCTAAATCAATTAATACTTTTGCACTTTTCTTCGTCTTGCTAATTAAATGTTTATTCAAAGTGCTCCCCTCAAAACGTTGCTCCCCTAGACACGGGCCTAGTGGTAAATCCAACTCTGCCTAGTCGTTTATTATGTTTTGTTCTTTGGGTATTAGTCATTCATCACCTGATTAGCAGCCACCCCTTATGCCAAATGAATCATTTCCGGATACGTTTATAACTATTATTATTATCACGTAACGGGGCTTATAATATTGTATTTTTAATCCGTCCGTCCGTTACTCCTACGATAACTCTTGGACAAATGCCAAATTGTTATTTTCTGTTTTTGCAATAGATATGTGGAGCGATTATAGTATCTCGTCCGAGTTCGTTAATGGAGACGATTAATCAACCGGACGTGGTAAAAATCAACCATTTCCGGTTTTAACGTTGTCTATATAAAGCGAAAGCCATAATAGATAGCGAGAAGGGGTTTTTCTCAAATCGATTAAGTGTTCCAAGAATATCTTCCATGTCCATCCTTAATACTGTATTAAAACCGGAAGTGGTAGAAATCCAGTACGACTTCCGGTTTCAATATTAATCTATATAAAGAAAACCGATAAGAGAGCAAGGTCGATTTCCTTGGAATCGACTTAGCGTTCTAAGAATAGTTCGCATTTTCTCTTTTAACACTTTATTCAAATCGGTAGTGGCAGAAATCAACCATTTCCGCTTTCAGTGTTGATTGCCACATAATAAAAACGATAACAGATAGCGAAAAGTGTTTTTGTAATCAATTTAGCATTTCAAATATATGTACTACCTCCCCTCTTAACCCTCTATTTAAACCAGAAATGACATAAATCAACTACTTCCGGTTTAAACGCTGATTACTATAAGGTAAAAACGGTAATAGGTAGGGAGAAGCGGTTTCCTGTAATCAATTGTGTCCCAAGAATAAAATTCCATCTCGACTCTAATCTGTTTACTAAAACCAAACCTGGTACACATGTACCATTTTGGGTTTCCAGACTAATTTGAAAAAAATACTGGCGCGCTCCTCTTTATTGTCTTTAAAGAATTATTATTATTATTATTATTATTATTATTATTATTAATATTATTATTATTATTATTATTATTATTATTATTATTATTATTATTATTAAATCATTAAGGAAAGAAGTAAAGGACGGAAATATGTTGTTGACAAAACCAAATATATATTGATGGGATTCTTTGTGGATAAGTGCCTTGAACTTTGCTGCCCTTGTAGGAGTTGGGTTCGATTTCCGGTGGCAGGTACTGTGGTTTGTAGATCTACGTCCCATGTAGCCTAGTAGCGTACTGTAGGTGTTGAAATGAAGTTGAACTCTAAGTAATAAAAATGAAAAATGTTAAGTTTTACGTCCCACGGTTATGCCGGTTAGCCTTTTGTCACTCGCGCTGTTGGAAAAAAGCAAACAGGTGAGTAAAAACTAATGATTTTTACGAATGGGGTCGTATTAGCGGAGTCACCGTCACTGCTATTCCTCAAGTGGCTCTTTACCCTCTTTCACCCTAAAGCTCGCTGACGTGCTGCAATTGTAGTAGCTTCCAGTACAGGTTGAGGAAATAGTTTCGTCTGCGTTTGCTTTTTTCAAACGCGCGAGTAGTTCCGTGATAACACTAGCAACCATATATTTTTATGGAGTTTGAAATTTTCCAACGCGCGATCGTTAATGTGATAATTATTGTTTATGAGTGAAGTTTTGTTTTTCTAAGCAACGTCTCGCTTCTTGATAGAAGTGAGATAGAGAAGTGGCTTGACAATATTAATGATGAGTCTGATGTTAACTATCGAAAATTAGTGGCTGCTGAAAGTGATGCGGATTGAAGTAATGAAAAAGTGAATGAAGATGATATTGATCATGATAGTGAAGCAGATAAGAACAGTGTAGATGCAGATTCAGATGCAAACGATATGGATGTGAATTACAGTTACAGTGAAAATATTGTTTCATTGGGAAAGACAGGAAAACAAAATGTAAATAGTAACTGGCAGCATCAGCAAAGACAAAGTGTAAAAACATTGTGAAAAAGATGCTAGAACCGAAGTTTACTGCTAAGGGTATCACTGAGTAAACAGTTTTTTTTTTCGAAATTTATCGATATAGCCGTGATTGATGAAATTGTAAAATGTACTAACAATTATTTGGATAAATTACGAATAAGTTTCGGCGAAGAACGCATTGCAACTGTACAGCAACTTCAAGAGCAAAATTAATGACTTTATTTCGACGTCTTTATTTGATTGCCAAAAGAAAGGAGCACGTGATGATGTACGATCACTGTGGACATGTGACGGAACAGGAATTCCAATCGTAAGAGCAGCGATGAGTTATACGAGCTTTTTACTGCTACTCAGGGTCATTAGATTCGATGATTTCGAAACCCGACCTCAGAGAAGAGGTATTGACAAGCTATAGATATACCACATTGACTTGACACCTAGTTTTTTGTGCCAAGCGTTGCTATCGGCTGAAGGAATCCACTCCCTTTCGCCAAGGCTCTCTCGTTTAGCAACAGCTGAACCCTTAGTGGCTCAACGCGTGGATGTGTCGATGGTTTGAACTTTAGTTCGCATTTTTGCCACAGATCAAGACATTTTGACAGCACTATAGCAACAATTCCAAATATCCTAAGTATTTACTCAACAATTGCATGCATTACTTCAAATAAGTTTACTAAATATATTGTTTGTATCTCAAAATGTCAATGTTGGAAAAAAGCAAACGCGCGAGTAGTTATGTTACTAAATTTGGCGCGAGTGACAAAAGGTTAGGCTAAAGGAGACGGTGATGATGAGAAATGAATGAAATGGTGGAATGAAGAAAGTGGGAGGAAACGGGAGAACCCCAAGAAAACCCACGAGCTCGGTGTTTGTCCACCACAAAGTCCACACGGCACGAGCTGGGATCGAACTAGGGACCACAAGCACCGGAGTAAGTAATAAAAATATATAAACAAAATTATTGGTAAGTGGAAGAGTATTACCTGCGTCTAACAAAAGAATATAAATTGAGAAATTAATGATACAGGCCAGTTTGCAATCTCATTGATAACATTAGGATGCACAGACATTCTTTTTTTCCCCCTCTACGTTTCTTCTTTTTGAGCAGCAAAATAAGATGAAGTGCTTGTTTGCTATTAACTGCCATTTCTCAAAGTGGAATAACTTGAGATGGTGGAAATGCTTCTACGAACTATATGAACCGGATAGTCGCCGAATGGACACTGAAATCTCGAACCATGAACGGCTGTGTGTGTGTTTCTGCGTGTTTCATGTATTTCCGTGTGTCCTGGCAACACCACTCATAACTTGGGCAATAAAAAAGTGGGGGGGGGGACAGAAAATAACAAGAAGCCTTGGTACCTGCTGTCGGTTGCTTGTCTTTTCACAAGCAGTGGCGCAAATCAGTGACCGCGAACGAAGGGGACCTTATAATGTTACATTTATTATTCAGTGATGCAAACTAAGGGTGTTACAGTAAGACAATCAAATTTTAGTGGCCTCTACACAGTAATATATCAAGTGAGGCAGACGTTTCAAAGAAGATTGAAAGTACTTTAGTATCTAATACTATGATCTTAATATATAATGTATTTCAAATAAATACGATCAAAAGTACAAGGAATTCAAAACTTGCGTTTCTCCGAAAGCCTTTATTTCGAAAAACTGTTTAGATAATTACCTTACCCAATTTCTTAGATGGTTTTTAATGAATGGCAATATTACAATGCAATTTACAGCAATTTGATATCTCAAATCGTTTGGGAGATATGATAAAAATTTGTTAAATTTTACAACACTGCTTAAAATTATGTAATTTCGAGAGCTTGTTATAACTATATCTACCAAAAAGTATTGCTGCAATGTTATGCAAAAACGTAAATAAAAAATGTTTTTATATTTCACATAAATATACTATCTTAAGCAATATATCAAATTTTACCATTTTTTAGTATCTCTCAAATAGAGATATCAAATTGCTTTAAACGAAATTATGAACTTTATGTCTACTGAAAGTCATGTGTAATTGAACGTCACAAACGTTTTCGAAATAATTTTTTTTTTAAAAAAAAAAAAGCAATTCCTTTAAATTTTTAATTCAGATTCTTTTAATTCAAAAAGCAGTTATCAATTCAATTCCTTTTAATTCAAAAGCAGTTATTTTCAATTGAGTTTCTTTAAATTCAAAAGCAGTTAATTTCAATTCAGTTCCTTTTAATTCAAAAACAGTTATTTTCAATTCCTTGTAACTTAATTTCAATTTGTTTCGAAATACGTCATACGATAACTATAGTATTCGGCATTAAGATTCCGTGAATAACCTACCCCGTTCGTCTCACTTGTGTTATTACTGATATACAACCCTCCCAAAGTTGGTTCTTTTTCAATGTTCGTGATACTGTAGCGTTCTTAGTTTGCAACACTGTGTAACACGTGTTATCTTGTAAGTTTTCATTTTATATTTGAAACAAAGATGGACATTTTCCTAACTCTCAATCAACTCGCTCACACCCACTCTCATTCGCCCTCACACTCACACTCACTTGCCCTTACACTCATACATTGTTGATACCCTCATACTCACTCTCACCCTCAATCAACTCGCTTACACTCACCCTCACTCGCCCTCGCACTTAAACATTGATACCCTCATACTCACACTCACCCTCAATCAATTCGCTCACACTTACACTCACTCGGCCTCGCACTCAAACATATTTCATACTCTCATACTCACACTCACACTCACACTCACTTGCCCTCAGATTCAAATAATGTTGATGTCCTCACCCTCACTCATACTCAAACTCACTCAGTCTCACACTCATTTGCCAAAATGGGGATGAGAAGGACCCTCTTGAGGGAAAATATGAAAAAGGGTGGCCATCTCTGATTTAAAGTACGTAATAATCTGAAGTAGTCCCTTTTGAAAAATGCAGCTTGATATTAGTTTGGTTACATTTTTCGCTTTGTGGTATCACAAAAAATGCCAAACAATTTCTTCCTGGCGATGTTTGCATGGTAAAAATATTCAGTAGTTTTTGTCCTTTAGTTTATAAGTTAAAAGTGCATCTCAAGATAAATGGCCCATCCTGTGTATTGAAAAGTGTTAATGACTCGCATAAAATCGAAGCTGAATGTGTATTAACCGTACTGAATGCTGCACCCTCCTCAGTGTCCAAGAAAAAAAAAATATAACTTGAGAATTATGGTTCCAGGTAATATGTTGAGAAGAACTG
The DNA here is from genome assembly GCF_964235325.1 of Thermobia domestica. Taxonomy (NCBI): domain Eukaryota; kingdom Metazoa; phylum Arthropoda; class Insecta; order Zygentoma; family Lepismatidae; genus Thermobia; species Thermobia domestica. Next base: position 44,801,013 of record NC_137469.1, read on the forward strand.
CGAAATTACAGTTTCATTCATTCAGTTATACACATAAACATATATTGCACACGGTGTTTGTCCACCACAAAGTTTACTTGGCGCGAGCTGAGAGCGAACCAAGGGCCCCAGAACGCTCTACAACTGAGTCCCCACGGCCCTTACAGTTACGATATGTCAGATATGACCAATACTTAATATGTACCATGAATTGTAAAACTCAGGTGGCGTTAATAGTACAATGTTCATCTTGTCGTGTGGATTATTGAGGAGCCAGCTGAAAAAAATCACAAAATCAAGTAAGTTTGAGCAACATCAACGATACCTTGAGTTCAAGCTTTTGTGGTTTGTGTTCTTATACAACAACAAGAACAAGGTCTTTCCTCTGATAACGTGAGCTACAGACAGTTCCCCACCGCAATATTTCACTAGCCAATGGCAGATCTAGATGGTAAAAAGTGGGGGGCAAGCCAGAACCTACACTATAATAGGCATATCATGAGTTTACTATGAACTTTAAAAAATATAAATAATAGCTTAAATTACTTTGTCCTCAAAAGAGTGGTAGGACCTAGTCTCTCCCCTCCTCCACCCCGGGTTAGAAGAGTTACTGTCTCGACGAGAGGTGCATTGGTTTTCCCATAATAAATCTTTTATTAAGAGATGCAGGTAACTGAAAGGCTCGGAGCTGAGAAGAATTTTAAGGCACCGCTTCTTCGGCATTTACGATTATGTGGTCAACAATATACTCTGGTTGCCTCTAACCCCTTCTCCGCAGTTTGCTCCAGGTGGTCCTCAGGAGGCTCTGTGAACCTACAAGCCTTATTGTAATGAGGGCAGAAGAAGAAAAATTTTTCAGCCCTACAGGCCGCCCGTTATGTAAGTGGACACTTTACCTGTTACACTCCCGTTATGTAAGTGGACACTTTACCTGTTACACTCCCGTTATGTAAGCGGACACTTTACCTGTTACACTCCCGTTATGTAAGTGGACACTTTACCTGTTACATTCCCGTTATGTAAGTGGACACTTTACCTGTTATACGATCACGGTTATTCTACGTTTAACTCATTGATTTAAAAATATCAACATATCAATGAATTATTTTACCCTTAGTAGAATACATTAAAGCAAGAGAAGCTAAACTTACCATATATTTGATAATAAATTGCTCCGATTCAGGTAAGCTTATATTTGAAAAAATACACAGTAGATATACGAACAAGTCATCGTATATCTAAAAAGAAAAAAAGTTAATCTAATTTCAGACCATAAACCCTGAGTATAAAAACAAAAACCACGTTTTACATTATTTATAAAGAGAAATTTATACCCTAGAATCTACTCTGAATATACATATACACACTTATGCATTTTCTTCCCGTAAGAAATCTTTCATACTATTCACACAAGAAGAATAATTCCAAATACTACAGCAATAGAGAAATACCGTATAGGAGCATGGGATTATATGTGTGGGGGTTGGCGGGAGGGGATAAAATATGAGCTACGTCAGGGACTATTTTATATTTTTGCATATGATCCTCCCCTGTATTCTCCCTTGTAAAGAAAGCATTAATATTCCATATGCGAATTCTTTTCCCGTACTCAATACTTTTTTTTCAGTCGCATACTTTTCTACCCTCCACCCCTGATCCTCTGTAAAGTGTATATTTGCTACGTATTCAAGGGTAGTATATGCAGTATGTCTCATGAGGTATCTTAAGGGAAGAGTGCGCGTTCGTTCTTCCTCTGCATCCATGAAAGGTTGTGCAGACAGGGATGCGCTTTTATAATATTTCTTTTTTCTAAAATAACTTCCAGTATATCGACCTTTTCTACCCCCTATATATATATATCCCTTTTATACAAAATCTCACAACTCCCAGCGATCTCATATAGTACAATATACGTATCATACCTCCACCCAAGATAAGGACTGGGAGAAAGCAGAAAAAAGTAAGGGGCTTAAATCTCGAATGGAGGGTTGTGAAGAAATTTTACTTCTTTTTACCCCAAGGCAGAGTTACTGATACAAAGAAATTTATTTATTTTTTAAAGAAAATCTAAAGATAGCTGAAGTTATCCGCATTCCATTGTTTGTGAGCTGCTGTGTAATACAAACAACTACTGTTTGATTTATCTTCTTGGAGTTTGTTTACTTTCTATAAACAATAAAAAAGTTTACATAATAAAAATAAAATTTCAACAGATTTTCATGTTTTGTTTCGTTTCAAGTGGATACAGTTGATTCACTAATCATAAATTAAGAAGAACAAGAGAAATTACTAATATACTGGACTTGATAAATTAGGCAATGAAAGATCCCTAAACATTATCATCATCCTCTTCTCTGTGAGGTTTCCTGTAATAACAATTACTAACGATTACAGCTTAACTACGTTTTCCGGTGTTCGTTTAGTTCCTATAGAAAAAATATGTTTACCTTATTAAAATACAATTTCAACAGAATTACGTGTCTTTGTTTGATTTTAAAGCTTTTAGTGCATATAGCTGCAAGTGCTTTTGAGAGTTATATTAATGACAATAAACAAGTAATTTTTTTTCAAGCTTCAGAGGACTTATTGAAATTACTTTCTTTATAAGGAAAGTACTGAAAGATAGTTAAAGTTATTAGGATTCTACTGTATGCGCGGTTTTCTTTAATAACAATTACAGCTTAACTTAATTATAGAATTTCTTTTTTTCTTTTTCTTTCTTTCTTTTCTTTTCTTTTTTCTTTCTTTTTACAACCGAAGTACCTGCTTACAAATTAAAATACGATTTTAAAGGCACGCATTTTAGTCTTTTTAGAGCTTAAGTATAGTCAGACATTTTGTTAATTATAAATAACAAATATTGTTCTAAATAGGGGTTACTTGATGCAACGTATTTTGGAATGAAAACGTTGGAACAAAGAAGAGGCTATAAACATAAGCAGCCAATGAGCTTCTGTGTAAAAATAACTGTAGATAGAATGGCCACAGTGTCTCAGTGGTAGAACGCTGATCTCTGGTCGCTGGTTCGATCTCAGATCCCGTCAAGTGAGCTTTGCGGGTAATACATACTGTGTGCTTGGGTCCTCCCGTTTCCTCAAACTTTCCTCGCTCCGCTATTATCATTCATCTCAATATCAATCTTCCTTAGCCTCGTTTCTAGATTGTGAGATGTTAAACTCCAAAATAAAAAATATATAAATACAAAAATTGATTATTTTAGTGTTTGTATACTTTCTACAAAATATCAATACTTCAATTGCTTTAGTCTATATACAGTTGTTTCGTTTTGAACACTTACAACCGATTTCGTAAAATGAAATGAAATGAAATCTTTGAGTTTTACGTCCCACGAATATGCCGGTTAGGTTAAAGGAGACGGTGATGATGATTAATGAATGAAATGGTGGAATGAAGACAGTGGGAGGAAACGAGAGAACCCGAGAAAACCCACGCACACGGTGTTTGTCCACTACTAAGTTCACTTGGCGGAGGCTGGGATCGAACACGGGACCCCAAGCACCAGAGGTGAACGCTCTACCTCTGAGCCTCCGTGGCCCAGCTGATTTCGTAGTCATAAACAATAAATTGTCATAAATAATAACAATAAAATTTTAACACATATCAAGGATCTGGTTTCCTGATATTGTGGAAAGCCAACGTACCTTACATAGAAGGAATTTTAATTACTGTTCCCGAGGAATGTCTATGAAAACTTAAAATAAGAATTCGTATTCGTTTTCCTTCTCCATTTATGATATTTTACAGTGTTACGACTTTATATATATATATATATATAAAAGAAAATAGCGTCTGCTATGTACTGTACATTTTCTATTCTAGTATATTTATTGCATGAAACCTTGTGACTTACAACAATCTAATACAGAACAATATACATACCATGGTTCCTACCAAGACAAACCTCGAGGGATGAAAACAAAATGATGTGTAAATGGAAATGTTCATTAAAAAAAAAAAAAAAAAAAAAAACAAGCTGCCTCATGGCTATGTGCATAACGTACGAGTCTTTGGCATGGGAGCTTGTGTGGCTCACATCCCGCGTAGGTCCACGTCTCAAAATCTCGCTGCTCAATGAAACGTTAAATTCAAGGATTTAGGAATTAGATGTTTTAGGCTTTCGGCATCCGTGACCATTTAGCCCGTCATTCATGAGGGATGAGGGAAAACCTCGTTCAAGATTAGCTGGCTTAAAAAAGCTTTTTACACGTTTTCGACCGAGTGTCCCCACCGTGAATCAAACCCTTAAACTCAAATCCAATTAAATCTAGTCCAAGCAACCGCATCAAGAAAACGTGTTCGGTCCACTTCTATAGCGATGCGCATGACACAAAATTTGTGGCTCTCTCGTCTCGAAAATGTGGTGTAAAAGTGATGTCTCGAATCGAAAAATGTATATTTTTCTATTGGAAGAGTCGTGTCTCGACTCGAATTTTGTCAGGAAAATCCCGTCTCGACTCGTCTCGTGCCCATCCCCACACATTAATAGTTGTGATGACAAAAATGTGTTATTGTATTGTAGAAATAAAATTTTCTTTTTAAGTTCTTGCATACAAGTAACTATCAATCACTGTTTTGTTAGAATTTTCAATCTACTCTTTCAGCAAAATCCTCGGTCTATCGTTAAACTAAACTTTCTCAAACCATTCAAAAAAAAAATCAGCCGATCATGTTACTAAGATGCTCAAATTATTCTTTAACTAAAAGGTCGCTGTATGTCATTTCGACAAAATTCTCAGTTAAACTTTGTCAATTTATCCTCTTGAATATAGCATAAAGAAATTGTCAATTTTACATATCCTACGGGTCTTCTTCTACGACATTGTGTTAGGTAAACGAGCCGTAACCTACTTTTGCATAGAATATGATGAGATGTTTAAAAAAATGACTTCATTAAGGAACTCGGACAAGAAAAACACTTCAAATATCAATTGTGAATCAATAAATACAAAAATAAATAAAAAATTCGCTGGCATGTAAGAGATATGGATTATAAATAGGTATAGCCACAGTTAAAGTTCCTGTTATCTAATATGTTAACGGGCTGATTCCACTATCAAATTGTGTTAAAATAATCGCTCTAGCTATCTAATGCAAAACAAGACAGAACAAAAAATTGCTTACTTGTATGGGAATTGGGATATAGATAGTACCATTAAAGATGCAGTTATTAGTTAATATGTTAACGGATTGACTCCATTAATGAAATCGATCAAAGTAATTGGAATATGGGAATGTGAGATTCACTCCATTAATGAACTTGGTCGAAGTAATTGGAATATACATAGAACATGGGATTGGATAGCGACTGTTACTCACTAACATGTTAACGAATTGACTCTATTAATGAATTCGGGCGAAGTAATTCAAATATTTGAAAGGATTGCCACTGTTACTCATTAAAATGTTAATAGATTTATTCCATTAATGACGTCGGTCGAAATAACTGGAATATGTATCGAATACGGGATTGGATAGCTACTCTGCCGTGTCACAACAAAACGCTGTAACTTGAGTTACATTGTTTTGTCGCTATAAGCATTTTTGAATTTCCCGCCACCGATATTTGTGTTCACCAGGCCCAGTATTGAGCTGGGTCAAATACTTTTGAAAATACAGCAAAGAAAATTTCGATGTAAGTAGGAAATTAGCCTGTCTGTAGCGACAAAACGATGCAAATCGAGTTACATTGTTTTGTCGCTACTGAACGACTGCGTAACTGAAATTACATTGTTCTGTCAATGTCATTGTAAGTAGTAAATGTGCATTTTGTAGCGACAAAACGATGTAACGCGAAAAATGAATGTAGGATGAAAAATGAATGTAGGATGCTCTGTTTTTACGCGTGTATGAGAGTGACGTCACCGTTGTATAAACCAATCAATGGTTCAATCTGAATCAAAGTGGCGTGACCAACGCCCCGAATCATGGGAACAAACCGGCCAAATAGGCTCGAGATGATGAACCCGCTGGTATCACATTACAACTTAGAGGATGCTCCAAACAGGATATATCTCCCCTGCGGCTACACTGCGTCGAAAGCGTACGAAGAGTACCTCGAAGATTGCAAGGAAAAAGAAAGAAGGAAATGCAGCTGGCCAATTTTCCACGAGGTGATGAAAGATATCCATATCTCCACTTCAAGACCCACTCAGGATGCCTGTTCCAGATGCGAGGAACATCGTTTGGCCGTTTACAACGACAACGACGGGCCGCAGCAGGAGCACTCCTGCGAAGCCTGTGGGTGCGCGTTGTGCAAACAACAGATCTCCCACCTGAAGGACCGTGATCTGGCCCGGGGGCACATGCACGACTTTCTAAGCAATGAAGAAACTCGTGTGTCAGTCTATACTGTCGATATGCAGAAAGTGCTCTCGATGCCAAAACTGTCTACCAAAGACAGCTTCTTCTTGCGAAAACTTGTACTGTTCAATGAGACGTTTGCTCAGGTTGGCCAAGGCGCGGAGGCAGTTTGCGTGCTGTGGCACGAAGCGGAAGGCAGGCGAAGGGCAAGCAACATTGCGTCTGCCTACGTGGCTTTCATCCAAGGTCATGCCAGGGATTTGGAAAACATCTACCTGTTTGCAGACAACTGCGGCGCCCAAAATAAGAACCGAATCCTCTTCGGGGCGCTGTTACGAGTCGTCAACGATTGCACTGTATCCTGTTCCAGGATCCGACTGGAATATCTGGAGCCAGGTCACACCTACATGAGTGCCGACAGCGTGCATGCGTGCATCAGCACCAAAATTCGACTAAAAGACCTGTACGACATGGATGACATTGTGTCGACGATACAGGCCAGTCGAAAGAACCTCAAGACGGTAACGCTGTCCCACAAAGAGATGATATTGTTCCGGGATGAAACGAAAGCCAAACCCCCGAAATTGTGGTCCTTCAGCAACATGAAGATTGTGGAATTTCGGAGAGGTAGTTTGGCAATCTACGTGAAAAAGGACTACGATGCAGAAGATTTTCGCGAGATTTCAATTCTTAAGCAAGCCACGAAGAGAGTCCTTGCTAAGGAGTTGGGGAAACAGAGCCCAGATCTGCTGTCAGCACTGCCGAGGCAGGAATCCCCAAGAGGCATCAGTGCGGAGAAGAAGGAGGATCTCCTCAAGCTCTGTCAGTATGCCTCAAACCAGACGAGGGTTTTTTCAGAAGCTTCCTGTCACGAGCGGAGTTTTCGATCTCGACAGGGTCGTTGACGTCGATTTTTGAAGTGACATTTGACGTTGATACATCAAAGAATTGTCTAGTGTGTAAATTCTGGTAAATAAGTTTTTCAAAGCACAAACTAATTTGTGATAGATAATTTGGTCACTTGTATGTCTTTTTCCCTTTTTTTCGCTATTATGTGAAGGAATAGTATGTGATCGATAAGTACGTTTTTCAAAGAACAGCTTCGGTTTTCGTTTTATATTCTTCTTAAGGTTCTTCACCACATCGAAATATAACTGCCGCTAATTTCAGAGTTTTTTGTAATACAGTGAAACCTCTATAAAGCGGACAGCCGTTGGGAATCAAAAATTGTCCGCTATAGAGAGGTGTCCGCCTTAGAGAGGTTTCAATATTTACTTACGTAAATTAATAAACAGGGTAATATGCAATTAGAAAAAAAATATTTTTGCATTAATCATGTGTTTATACCATGACATCATTACCAAAATGTTAGTATGCCTGCATTATTTTGCTCCATGCAATTCGAGGCACAACATGGGAATATGTTATAGTTCTCTGCACTTTACACATATCGCTACTTACTACGTTTTCGATATGTTGCTTTAATTTCTAAATTAATTGTAGTCCATGAATGACTTTTTTAAAGGACAGTATGCGTACACGTGGTCAAAAATACCAAACTTGTCTTCTGTTTGGTTAGAGATTCCAGCGGGACAGTAGAATGATATGTCATTCCAAAGAGTGGGCAACTGTCAATCACTTTTGTTTCTGGAGCAAGTTGGATGGGAGTGGAAAGCAAGCAAAGGATATAAGGGTGTTCTGAAACAGAGACCCTTCCTCTGGGTTGCTGAATAGACAGTTGAGGAGGCAAAATGTTGTCACACTCACATGTTCTTCCTTGGTGGCATACGTATGAATTACTAAAGGTGTATTTTTACTGCATTTTCCAACTTGTTTCTAGAGAAAGTGTCCGTAATACGAAGTAAATAATACCTATAAAAGACAAGAAAGACTGTCCGTGTCTGTACTAGAGTGTCCGCTTTAGAGAGGTTTGCCAATATGTTTTTTCCTATTATAGTGATTGGGGATTACAAAATATGTCCGTTATGAGAGGTGTCCGCTTTATAGAGGTGTCCGTTAGTAGAGGTTTCACTGTATCTTCAAAACAAATAACAGTACAAAAAGTGCATCCGCAGTTTGCTAGACAATCTCATTTTGCGTGACTCACTTCTCTCTGCTTCCGTTTTGTAGCTATTCATAGATTTGTCATTTATTTGCGATTTTTTGACTAGCTGCACAGCGAAAGCAGACAGGTGAGCCGCGACAACGATATGACATATAAAATAATATTGTCTAGTAAGCTGCGGATCCATTATCCTATACTGCTATTTGTTTTGAAGACATTACAAAAAAAAAAAAAGGTGAAATTAGCGGCAGTTAAATTTCGATGTAGCGAAGAGCCTTAAATGTTTCATTTAATAATGTTAAAGGAATGTAACGAAAATATGTTCATACCCAGCGAAATATTAAAAAGGGGTACAAAACTAAATCAACATGCATGGTCGTTCAAATTACGTATTAGCAAATACAGCATACTCAATCCTTCAGCAATTTTATTTTGTGTGTCTATTTATGGGCTTTCTTTGGTTATTAGCAGTTTTCCCCACAATTTTGCAATAAACATTCAGTTACCATTTAACAGTGAATTTTGTGTATGCCATGAGCTGCCAATACGAACGAAGGAAAACATATGTGATATTCATGGGTATCTTAAATTGTGTATAGAAAGCCGACTTGGTTATACTTAGTGAATGGAACATGACCAACACATTGAACACAAAATATGTTGTATATATCATAGGCAAATTCGATTAGACCTATTACAATAAACGAAACAAAGAATCTGTGTGAGCTCGCTATTATTTAACATAGGAATTGCCTCTATACCGTACGACTTTCCCGGCGTGGAAAAGTGGGGTTCTTAACAAGTCCCTATGCCTAAATTACAATTACGTACTCCTAACGCCTGGGTATTTCAGTTATTTCATTTATTAAATAGGTACTATTTGCTATTAAAATGAATTCAATTTCAGATAATGCTGCTAAATCGTGTACACTATAGCCACAAAATGATGTAACTGTAGATACATAGTAGATGCTGTAGCCACAGATTGATGTAAGTCTAAATACAAGCTCAGCGCTATAGCGACAAAACGATGTAACTAGGCAATAATAGTCAACCAATCAATTTTCACCAAATTTAATCACACAACATGTATTTACGTAACATTACATGCAACCACGTGTTTCCAAAGTCAAGATACACCGGTCCTACACGATACAAATCAAATTTTCGGATGAAAACTTTACGGCTCTTTTTCTCAAAACTGCTCCGCCAAAGTTACAGCGTTTTGTCACGACACGGCAGTACTGTTACCCATGAAAATGTTAACGAATTGAATCCATTAAAGAATTCGTTCGAAGTAATTGGAATATATATGAGGAGCGCTTTTTGAAAACTCGATAGAGCACAAATTTTGAGAAACGAAGGTATATATGGAAAGGTATGCTTTTTATGTTGCATATCGAGCTGTCAAATCCGAATTCTCAAATCTCGATATGTGTCGTGTGTATAGCATACTGAATCATTAGCGTTTGTCAGAACTCGATAGAGTTCATGCACAGCAATTTCTCAAAACTCGATACAGCACATAGCTGAATACTACCGAATATTGCAATCCCGTAGAATTGTCAAAGTTCTTAACGGGAACTGACAAATCAAAACATTGAAGGAGACCTCTCAAAAGATTCTGAAAGTAAAGTTGCCATTTCACATAGGGATGCAATGTGTCATATCCTACAGAAGTATGTACTGTTGCTGTAAGTGTGCAGTACACTTACATTGGGTTACCTGTGGAGGTTTCTGTTTTCAAATCTGGAATTAAAATATGCTACAAAGAAATGCTGAGATCCTCATGCCTACAGAAGATGAACATGGTGTCCAGTGAGAAGAAGGACGTAAAGAAATTCTTACATTTTTTCGAAATGCCGCGGCATGCCGGAAGAAACAAGGGGTTTTATGAAAATGTTCTCAGAGACTGCTAACTACAACGCAAATGCATGCTTCATTACAAACTATTGTAAACACTTTGTATTCTTACATTCTGATGTTACGTTTTGAAATTTTCCATAATGTCTATTATTTTCTCATTCGTGTAACAATGTAGAAGTAGCCCTTTATACTGTACACAAAACTAACTCAATAAAACAAAATACTAACAAAAACTAAATAACGAATATATCATGACGATATAAAACTAAAATCGCAATAGTAATATAACAGTATAACACTATAAAAATAATAATACTAGCAGCAAATTCAGGTTCAGTCACATTCCTTTGTTTCCTATCCATGTACTCTATCGAGTTTTGAAAAAACCTGCATTCTGTAAGTAGGCAATTCTATGACAAATATTTGTATTTTCTAGGAGATTCACGTTGTTTGTACCTGTCCCAGAATAATAACTAGTATTACCTACAATTACGTTTCTTTAATGAAAGGTTATGTACAATAATAACAAAAATGCAATTCCTGTAAAAATGATGTTTTGTGCTCTATCGAGTTTTGAAAAAACGCTCCTCATATGGAATATGGGATTGGATAGCCACCGTTATTCATTAAGATGTTAACGATTGATTCATTAATGAATTCTGTCAAAGTTATTGGAATATACATGAAATATGGGATTGGATAGCGACTGTTACTCATTAACATGTTAACAAATTGACTCCATTAATGAATTCGGGCGAAGTAATTGGAATATGTATGGAATATTTGAATGGATTCCCAATGTTAAACATTAAGATGTTAACGGATTGACTCCATTTTGAATTCCGGCGAGGTAATTGAAGTACATATGGAATATCGGATTCAAAAACCACTGATACCCTTGAAAATGTTAACGAATTGACTCCATTAATGAATTCGTTCGAAGTAATTGGAATATAGGCCTATATGGAAAATGGGGTAGGAAGCCAATGTTACCCATTAAGATGTAAAAGGATTGACTCCATTAATGAATTTGGGCGAAGTAGTTGGAATATGTATTAATATTTGAATTGATTCCCAATGTTACCCGTTAAGAGGTTGACGGTTTGACTCCATTAATAAGTTCGGTCGAGATAATTGGAATATGTATGGAATAGGGATTGGATTGCTACCGTTACCCATTGAGATGTAAAGGGATTGACTCCATTAATAAATACGGTCGAAGTAATTAGAATATGTATGGAATCGGATAGCCACTTTTACCCATTAAGATGTTAACGGATTGACTCTATTAATGAATTCGGTCGAAAAAATTGGAATATGTATGGTATAGGGATTGGATAGGCACCGTTACCCATTAAGATGTTAACGGATTGACTCCATTAATGAGTTCGGTCGAAATAATTGGAATATGTATGGAATAGGGATTGGAGAGGCACCGTTACCCATTAAGATGTTAACGGATTGACTCCATTAATAAATACGGTTGAAGTAATTGGAATATGTATGGAATCGGATAGCCACTTTTAAACATTAAGATGTTAACGGATTGACTCCATTAATGAATTCGGTCGAGATAATTGGAATATGTATGGAATAGGGATTGGATAGCCACCGTTACCCATTGAGATGTTAAGGGATTGACTCCTTTAATAAATACGGTCGAAGTAATTGGAATATGTATGGAATCGGATAGCCACTTTTACCCATTAAAATGTTTAGCAATTGACTCCATTAACTTTTCTACTTCACATACACAACAGTTTGCGGTAGACACAGAACCACAGCTAGAGATTTCGGCGCCCGGAGTGAAGTAGAATTCGGCGCCCCCATACACTCACCATATCGAGCTTAGCCTTTTTTTTTTTTTGCATATAAGAGTAGCAGTTTTTGTTGTTATACTATTTTGATTTTTTTTTATCAACCTGCTTCGACAACCATTGCAACAGCCAAAATCGATCATTATGTATTCTTTTACCAATAAGAGCTGTTTTAAAGAGGAGTATTTTGGACTTTTTGTCAAACTTGACAAATGGTCGGTTGTGTGATATTATTCTTTTAAATGTACATGCCCCAACAGAACATAAGGATGACGATATAAAGGACACTTTTTAAGAAAAAGTATCATGGATATTAGGCCAAGTCCCGCGATACCATACGACAATTCTTTTAGAGAATTTCAATGCGAAGGTAGGGTGACAGAATATTTTCAAACTTGTAGGAAAAAAAAGTATGCATAAGGAAAGTAATGACAACGGTGTTAGTTTCGTGAGCTTTGGAACATCCAAGAAATTTATCGTGAAGAGTACAAAATTCCCACATTGCGACGTTCATAAATGCACATGGTCCTCGCCAGATGGAAGAACACAAATCAAATTGATCACGTTTTAGTAGATAGAAGAAGATAGTCTAGCATAATTGATGTTCGCTCGTTCAGAAGACCCGACTGTGACACTGATCACTATCTGTTAGGAGCAAAGCAAGACAGAAAGATTATCGTTGAATAAAGAAAATATTTATCATCTAAAAAGGAAGAGATTTATTTTAAAGAAATTAGAAGATAACTAAGCAAAGGAGAATACCAAATTTAAGTGTAATAGATTCTCGTTTTTAGAAGGTTTTCAGAGCACTAATGTTGAGGGTACTTGGTTCAAATTTGGGATACCATTAAAATTTCAGCAAGATAAAAATTGGGGCACGCGGAAATACGTAGGAACAAATCATACTTCGACCAGGAATGCACCAAACTAAAGGGTATCTACGTGGCGCATATATATTAGAGAGAGACGACGTAACAATTCTTATGATACATAAATTTCAGAGCCTAGCCGAACTGAAGTAGAAATTGCTATAAAGAAATTAAAGAAACAGAAATCTCCGGGTATAGACAAAATTCCGGCTGAGTTAACTTTAGCTAGAGGAGAAAATTGTGGAACAAGACACACAAACTCATTATTTTATCTGGAACAAGAAGGAATTACCACAAGAGTGGAAGAAATGAAACATTGTTCCAATTCACAAGAAAGGCGAAAAATCAGATTGTAATAATTATCGAAGCATTTCTCTTGTGTCAACATCCTATAAAATCCTCTCAAATATTTAATTAGCAAGACTGATCGCAGACGTAGATGGAATTATTGGAGATTATCAGTGTGGATTATGACGAAATCAATAAACTATGGACCAGATGGGCCGATAAGGCTCAGGTGGGCAGATAATGTAGCAAGAATGAAAGTAGGAACGCTTTCAAAGTTTTGACTGGAAATCCAACCGGAAAACGTTCATTAGGAAGACCTAGATGCAGATCGAAGGACAATATTAAGATGAATCTTGTAGAAATACGAATACAAAGTAGAAACTGGACTCAGTTGGGTAAGGACAGAAGTCATTGGAGAGGTTTTATGAACAGGCATTGAATCTCCGGGTTCTATAGGCCATAGAGTTAGTTAGTTAGTTGTTTTTTGGTAAAACATATTTAGTGAAATATAACGGAAATTCAGGAGGTTTATGTTTTGTCTCTATGTAGATAAATAACAAAAAGCTCAACTGATACGTATGCACAGAAAATCTATACTGGCGATACAACTAGTTGATGGGAAAATGATCCCAATAAATTCCTTTAAACTACAAGTATTTCATATCTTAATAGAATAAAAAAAACACTTGTAGTGATTAGTGTCTTCGAAAAAGACGAACATCGTTGGGTTACGTTCTGGCCCTTTTAGCCCCTACTCTACGATTTCAAATATGTTATTATTCCCCTTGTTTACCTTCTTTTTTAACATTCCCGAGCAAACAGCAGATTGCATGTGTCTGTACACTCCTCTCATTTTCATACCTTCATTCTCACAATCGTGATTAATCCGATTGGGTAGAAAAGCGTCATTAACTAAGCAAACTCATCGCCATTACAACCCTGGAAACGTACTTCAGATTTTGACCGTTTCCGATTTTGAAAACTCTCCTGCGTACACTAAATCACTACTCGACTTCTAGTATATTACATCGTCATTAACAAATCGTATATAATTACTTCCTTTAGTAATAAGTAAAAACTTGTGATTCTTTTGAAAATTTTGGGTTGCGAGCGGAGCGAGCAAGAAAATGTTTAACAAATATTTTTTTTCCGATCTAAACACAATATTGTTATTAAAGCGCCAATTCTTTAACGGGGCGCTGCGTCGTTTACTCTTTTCCGACAAATTTTCTTTCTTCTTATTCGTTCGGCGGCCCCTTGCTCTCAGCGCCCGAGGCAACTGCCCCTCTCGCCCCCCCTAGCTACGGCTCTGGGTAGACATATTTTGATCCTTTTGTTCTTGTCTAATGTAGCTCTGATTCTGGAAACTGACTGCAATGCAATCTTCTTTATTAATACTACTACAAGCGAGTTTCAGTCCATATGATCTTCAATTTACGGCATCCTACGTGTTTTTCACTAGACAATGCGTGGTTACATCATATTACGTACAGATCGCCACTGACTCCTATGGAATGAGAATGATAATACTCACAACAATGATAACGCATCCAGGTTCGGTGAGCTGCAGGTATACTCACGCTGACACATAAATTTAAGACAAGTCAATGCAGGCCTATATGTGCTACAATCTTAGAATAACATCTGGAATATAGCGTTTAATTTACGTAACATTTCTGAAAGAGAAAAATTTATAGATCTTTCTAACGGGAATATTATTGACACAGCACAATTCTATATAATTACAGTAGATAGTACAAGTATAAATGACAATTGAAAGATATAACAAGGTTAATAGTATTATTTTTATCTTTCCTTTCCAGGTGAGTATCTTTGACGGGCAGCTGCAGAACACCTTCCAATTGAATTGTCAGGTAAGGTTAGTGTAAAGGGACAAGTTTTGCCGATAGATGTCACTACAGTTATCTCTTCCATATATTTTTTTAACCTTTCACGAAAATTTACAATTTCTTTTATAAATTTGAACCAACAGACTTCAAATTTTTAGAGAAGGAACTTCATAACCTATTAAAGGGAACAATCCATGCCGATTTTTTATTTAGAATGTTCTGCATTGTAGAAACGGTTTTATGATTAAAGGTTTGGATATCCATTTCAACAATCAAGCCATTTCAACAATGAAGAAAATTCTAAATAAAGAATGGGCAGGGATTATTGCCTTCGATAGATTATGAAGTTCCTTTTCTAAAAATTTGAAGTCTATAGGTTGAAATTTGTAAGAGAAATCGTGAATTTTCGTGAAAGATAAAAAAAATACATGGGAGAGATACGAAGACTGGTGTCATCTATCGGCAAAACTTGTCCCTTTAAACCAACCTTTAACGAGGGGGCACAGTGGCTCAGTGATAATTGCTTACCTCTAGTACGTGGAGTCCCTGGTTCTATCCCCGTCCAAGTAAATTTATGGTGGGCATGGGTCTTCACCGGGTACTATAGTTTACTTCCACATTCTCATTCCACCAATTATTTCATCATCATTCACTTGCCTTGATCATCCATCTTCCTCCGCCGATAGTGCATAATTTTCGGATGTTAAACGGTAGGATTGCATTTTATTTTCATAAAGGTTAAGACTGCTAAGACATCATTATAACATCATTACAACTTAAATAATTCAAGAAAAAAAGTGTAATAATAAATTAAATGATGATAAAGGTTAAGTCCCTAGTAACTATAAAAATTAAGTATCTTGTAAGTATAAGGGTTTCTGGTAAGTATAAATGCTAAGTTTCGGTAGATATAAATGTTGTCTCTGGTAAGAATAAAGGCTAACGTAAGTTTCTGGTAAGTGTAAAAGTTAACCCTCTGGTAAGTATAAAGGTTAAGTCTCCGGTAAGTATAATTATCAAGTCTCCGGTAAGTATGTCTCAGGTAAGTAAAGTACATAGTAGAATAGATAGCAGTTAAGTTCACTATAGATAAAGTTATGTTTAGTAGAATAGATTGAGATAGATTAGGTGTAGTAGAGAATGTATTTCAATTTATTACTCCTGACATTTACTTTAATATGTACACTCAAGTCCAAGATGTTTGTCGCATATCTATAACTGCCTTCTTGTAAGAATATAATTTGATAATGATTTTGCAGGGTACTTTTAATACTGATACTAGGTTATAATCGGGAAATGTATATTTGTGGTAAATTTCATAGGAAAAGAATTATAAATACGAAAATTAGAATGAGTAAAACAAAATGTTGCTAAATAACGAAGAAAGTTTTATTTTCGTTTCATTGTTCTTATTTACTGCTCTTTTGACATGAAATTTGCCACATACATGTATTTGCCGGTTATACACATACTAACATTATAAGAAATAACGGACGAATTTGTGATCAAATTTCATTCCTACAACAACATATTTATAGACATGCGACAATAATTTTGGACATGAGTGTGCATTGGTACAAATATGACAGTATTCATCATACCATAATTATTATAATTTATTCGCCTATATATCTCTTAATAATTATATTTTACTTATAACTTCATTCATTATCATCATTATTTACTCATCTATAATCTTAATTTTTACATATAAACCCTTCATTTAATTTTATTTCATAGTATCTCATTTTTATTTATTCGACATAATACGCATACTACACACAATGTTTACAGCACATAATTTTGATGTGAGAGTAAGTACAAGTCATCAGTTTTTAGACTAAGAATAGTAATACTGGAATTTGATTAGTTATTTAAGAACTAATTCATTTGACAGAAATCATTATGTGTGGAAGGTCCCATGGATCTAAGTTTTTAGAATCTCATTGTGTTGTGTGGTTGCATTAAAGTGCAATAAGTGTTTAAATGACTTAAGAATAATAGGAATAAAGACTAGTTTTGTCTTCGGTAGATAAGATTTATCAAGATCCTACACTTTTGATTACACATGGCTTACTGAATTCCTTGAACTTCACTCGAAATCAGTGTTTCTTCCAGACATGTTTTAGTGGGTCACTTACCCTCGGAGCTCTGAGGCTGCCCCCCAGATGAGACCAAAATAACACATGTATAATATAAATAAGAATGTGAAAATAATACGTACCCCTCCCAGCGGCGCAAATCTATCTATCTATATGTATATATACGAGGGCGAGGTTAAAAGTTCTCGGCCTGACAATGAAAGACTGCGAATTTCAGTTCAAAAATGATTTTATTTTTCCACATAATCTGACTTAACTTCAATACACTTGGTCCAGCGTTTCTCCAACATCAATATTCCTTCCCGGAAGTAAGAGTCTGGAAGGTTGTGAAAATAGTCATCCACGACCCTTTCAACTTCTTCATTCGATGTGAAGCGCTTCCCAGAAAGACATTTTTTCAAGTTTGGGAACAGATAGAAGTCCGATGGTACCAAATCAGGAGAATATGGGGGATAGCCGAGCAAATCGTACCCCAAATCCCGCAGTTTTCCCATCGTCAACGCACCCTTGTGCACAGGTGTGTTGTTCTGGTGAAATATGATTTTCTTCTTCAAGCCAGGCCTCTCCTCGCGAATTTTGGCATCCACCTGATCAAGAAGGTTGGAGTAATATTCGCCTGCAATTGTTCTCCCTTTTGCAAGGTAATCAATTAACAGGATCCCTTTGGCATTCAAAACACACTGGCCATGACCTTCCTGGTCGATACGATCGTTTTCACTTTCTTCGGCACTGCACCAGCGGCTTCCACCCACTGCTTGGACTGCTGTTTCATTTCTGGCATGTAGTGGTGAACCCATGTCTCATCCATTGTCACAAATCGCCGCACAAAATCGGTCGGATCCGTTTTGAATCGGTCAAAAGATAGCTGCGAAAATCCTTTTCGATTTTGATTTTGGTTTACAGTCAGCAAATGCGGCACCCATCTTGCGCAGAGCTTTCGGATCCCTAGTTCTTTATGTAAGATGTTTCGCACTCATTCCTCCGTTATCCCCATACTCGCAGCTATCTCACTCGCCTGTCGTCCAACACAATATCATGCACTTTTTCGATTGTTTCCGGTGTGGTTACGGTTTTCGGCCTTCCTTCACGTGGGTCATCTTTGAGGAATGTGCGACCACGTTTAAATGGAGCTGCCCAGTTCTTAACGGTTGACATGGAAGGCGCATGTAAACTTTTGTCAACTTCTGATGAATTTCCGTAGGGGTCTATCCATACAAAACGAAAAATTTGATTACCGCAATACAGTGGTGTATTTAAGGGGGGCTTCCGGGCTTAAGCCCCCCCCGAAATCTTACTTCCTATAGTAAAGTATATGAAATACCTTGCAGAATTTTCAGATTTTCAGGCAAAGCCCCCCCCCCGAAAATTAGCGAAGCCCTCCCCGAAACAAAATCGTAAATACGCCACTGCCGCAATATATTCAAGTTTATCCATTTTCACAACTAACACGCAAGACGTCTAACTGCAACAATCCGTGCACACAAACTAGTTGAGAGAACAAATTGATACTTGTTATCAGGCCCGTGCTGGGATACTAACGAGGGCGGTGGACAAGTCTACCAAAAGGGCGCCCATACAAACGGGAATACGTATTATATATATATATATATATATATATATATATATATATATATATATATATATATATATATATATAAAACATATATATATGTATGTATATATATATATATATAGGATGACTGATAATTCGATGCATTCCTTGCAAGTACTTTGGAACATTTTCACCTACATGAACTGGGGTTCGGAAATCAATAGTTTCTGAGTAATTTACACATGTGTGATTTCTTTGAAATTTGCCGGCTAACGAGAGTGCTCGAGAAAGTTTTAGCTTGACCCACTTCCACATACCGTAGAGAGATGAAATTTGACGTGTGTAATCCGGCCTACCTATGTAGGTGATGCGGTAATGTACAGCTTGTAACTCTGCACCGTTGCTGTGTTATAGATCCGAACGTGAAGGAAGGTGTAGTGGTCCAAACTCCATTCCTGCACATCAGAAAGTAGCATGGCAACATCGCAGAAGTACTTGCAACTAGGAAATGACTGCATGATTTGGAAGAGGTGGAATGAAGATGGTGTTCGGTCAAGAGAAAACGCGAACAATGACGGACTTCATACCCAGGGTCGTACATCTGTTGGGCCAAAATTCGAGCAGTGAATAGGTGCGTTGTTTTCCAGGAGGCCGACACCTTTTGTGAACATGCCACGCTCTGTTTCTATCTTTCACAGCTTTTGTTAGTCTACAGTGCTAAATGTGATATTTTGTTATGACTTTCCAAGGTAACATTTTTACCTTTTGTAACATTAGGTTATCATTGTAGCAATTGGTACGACAATTGTCGTAATTTTGTTTTGAATTATTAACGCGATATTTTCTATTGCTAATTCTTTCTTTCTTTATGTATTTATGCGAAGGAATGACTCAAGGAAAGGTTCGGACTTCCAACTCCGGGGTCACATCGGTCTTTTAGGCGAGTCTAGGGTTTGGGAAGAAACTGGCTCTGACTTTCTAGAAGATACCATCCCTGTCTTCGCCTACTGGCAGTGAAGAAATCCTGGGAAGACCTAGTCAAACCAAAAAAAAAAAAAAAAAAAAAAAAAAGCTTGCCGACGTATCACCACCAAGGGAAGTCCGTGTTCAACTCTGAGCGACCAAAGTGATGATCATTTTATTTGGGATCAGCATGGATTATTACTACTTGCTTTCCCCCACTTCGTAAAAAAAAAAAGAAAAAAAGAAAAAGGATAAGATAGGCAAAGGGGACGGCGTGACGTCATCCATCCCCATACCTTTTCAGATCCACTTTTACCACTGATTAACACATTTGTTTAGTAACATGAATAGCTAAACTGTGAAAATGTCTTTATTAGAGAAACACTTTTTAATTCTTGTAATAAACTTTTTGTCACACAAAATGAAGCTAAATATATATATTCTATCAATAAATTAATATAGCTATATTTTAAAAATACAATAGGTACTGAATATTCGAACACTACTCCAAAACACACAGGAACAGTCAAATTTGTAAATAAAGAGCTTTTAAAAAACTTGAATTGTTTAAACTACATTATATCGATTACTCTCAGCTTCTGAAAGTTTTTTTTTTTTTTTTTTTTTTTGCAATAAATGAATAGTAGCACGAAAACCTTGTATATTATCTTATCAAATACACCTACATGTTAATTTCTTTACTGGCTTTATACATATTTTTGAAAAGTGATTGCACCGTTTACCTGTTCTCTGACAATAGGAACTGTATGAGTGTAATACAAAGGAAATACAGAAGATTTTTTTAAAAACATATATTTATAATAACTAACTAACTAACGATATGGCTTATGGAACCCGGAGGTTCAATGCCATGTTCACAAAAGCTCTTCACTGACTTCTATCCTTCGCTAATTGGATCCAATTTCTACTTTGCATTTCTAACTTTGCGAGATCCATCTTAATATTGCCCTCCCATCTGCGCCTAGGTCTTCCTAGTGGTCGTTTTCCAATTTGTCTTCCAGTCAAGACTTTGAAAGCGTTTCTACTTTCTTCCATTCTAGCTACATGTCCTGCCCACCTAAGCCTCCTAGACTTGATGACCCTAACAATGTTGGGTAAACCGTATAAAGTGTGTAGTTCCTCATTATAAAGTTTCCGCCATTCCCCATTCCCGTTCCTCTTGGGTCCGAATATTCGTCTCAGGATCTTGTTCTCATATACTTTCAGTCTATGTTCTTCCCTCAGAGTAAGTGACCATGTTTCGCAGCCATACAGAACAACAGGTATGATTATCGTTTTGTATATTTTAAGTTTCAAATTCCCCGACAGATTTCGCGACGACAAGAGATTTTAAACCGAATAGTAACACGAATTCCCTGCTTTTAGTCGACATTTAATTTCTTCGTGAATATGATTTTCGTCTGTTAATATTGATCCTATATATTTGATACTATCCACTTTACCAAAAGTATTATTTAATATTTTAATGCATCCATAATTTGCTGTATTACGGTCTCGACGAACTTCCATGTATTTAGTTTTCTCTGCATTTACTTCTAAACCAATGTCCCTGCAAGCGTTTAATAAGATTTCTGTATTTCTTTCTATTGTTCTCCTATCATCCCCTATTAAATTTACATCATCAGCATATGCCATAACCTGGTGAATACCGTTCAACTTTAGGCCCTGGTTGGGATCTTTGATTTTCCTTATACCGTATTCCAGAACAAAGTTGAATAATAATGGCGACAAAGCATCTCCTTGTTTCAGGCCATTTTCAAGGTGAAAGCTTGTGGACAAAAAATTTCCAACCCCGACTTTACTTTGGGATTCATTTAAACATATCTTAATTAATCTAATAAGCTTACTCGGTATTCCAAGTTCTGTAAGAACGTTGTATAATGTTTCTCTCCTAATCGAGTCGTAGGCCTTTCTAAAATCAATAAATAGTTGATGTACTGGGGTATTGTATTCCCACTTCTTTCGATTATTTGTCGAATATTTATAATATTTATAATATGATATATAAATTATTTATAATGATTTTTATAAGGGCGCACTGTACCCTTCACGGGTTCTTTACCAACAGTAACAGTGTGTATTCAGTGTACCGAACTGTGCCACACAGATGAATAAATAAAACTTCTTATATTTGATGGGGTTTTGCAAAGGCGCCTTACGTAAAGGGCGCACTGTACCCTTCACGGGTCCCTTATCAACAGTAACAGTATGTATTCGTTGTATCAAACTGTGCCATCGTTTATCTTTGATGTGGTTTCGGAAGGGCGCCTTACGTAAAGGGCGCACTGTACCCTTCACGTGTTCTTTACCAACAGCAACAGTATGTATTCAATGTACCGAACTGTGCCATACATAAGAATAAATAAAACTGTTTATCTTTGATGTGGTTTTGCGAGGGCGCCTTACGTAAAGGGCACACTGTACCCTTCACGGGTTCTTTAACAATTGTAACAGTATGTATTCATTGTACTGAACTGTGCCACACAGAAGAATAAAGAAAACCGTTTATCTTTGATGTGGTTTCGCAAGGGCGCCTTATGTAAAAAGTTCACTTAAAAAAACTTGTACCTTTATTTATAATGTGATGTTTCGGAGGGCGCACCGGGACATGTCCGGGTGTCTCGGTGGGCCAGCACGGGCCTGCTTGTTATACGAACAACTAAAAAGCGTCCCAGGCAAGAACAATAAAATTTTGCTGATTGGAGTACCATCTCTGGAACAGGCCGAGAACTCTTCACCCCGCCCTCGTATATATATATATATATATATATATATATTGCTTAATTGGGATCGTGGCAAGTCTTATGCGAGAGTAGATATAATAAGGAATTGGGGATGCACTGATGAACTAACATTTAAGCGAATTAAATGAACAGACCCAAATTTATACCTTTTAATATACGGATTTATTCCCTTCCTATTGATAAATGAGTCTATTGGCCTAGGATAAAAGCTATATCATACTCAGAGAGACCTTGGGTACATACCTCTTTTCCTGTCCATACCGGGCCCACTACTTCTCCTTTCGTTGGATGTCTTTTCACTTCTCATCACAAAGACGACGGACCGAGGTTCTAACCAGAATCATCCTTTGCCTTACTGTAGTCTGGATTTTATTCAGAAGTCACTTCCTAGGTTCAATTCAGCAGTTTTCTATCATTGAACCCGGTAGTACACTAAAGAATGCGGAATCCAGACAGGGTGGTATGATCAGGATAGAGCAATGTACTCAAAGAAAATACTGTAAAACTTCAATGGATCGTTCTCTCCAAGTATGATACAAACATTCTCCCGGTGGCCATCGAATACCAACCGTATTCGAATTTCATATATAACAAGAAAATAATAATAAAAAAAATAAAATAAAATGAATACAGAATAAGAAATATCACTTCTAAGTTCAATGGTTAAGAGAAAATAAATGAATGGCGTCCATGGTCTGAATTTATAGTTCGCAGACATACTATTGCCATACAGTCTATGCAGATGTAGGAAAACTGAGCTGAAATGTTAATATACACTGTCTTGCTGAAGCATGACATCACTGAATTAATTTTAAAAAGAAAATATTATAATAATCACAAAGTAGTAATAATAATTATCACCATCACCAAATATCACATAACACTGTCACACTAATGTTTCAATCACAGAGAGCAGGAATAACGTTATCTCTGTCCACTATTAAGAACACAAGGATGAGTTTAATTCTAAAAACTTCATTAGGCTGATGGTATTCATGAAAGTTCATAAATACGTTTTTGTACCACAATTGATGAAAACCAGTCTGTGCTTCCACTAAAGGTCTTATCCACGAGCACACCGGTTGATATTAGCGCAGTCTATGGTGAGTGAACACAAGACGTTATGCAGTGATGATAATTCTTAAATATGATAATCACATATAAATCTAACAAAGATATACATAGTTTCATAACTATCTCTTGGGCCAAAAGGGCATCGGAGTATGCACCACAAAGAGCTCTCAAAGTACACATAACTCTCACCGTTAGGCCAAATAAACTTTATGACACTTGATTAAGATGAGCGAGAGAAGAAATTTCAGAGTATGCCTTATTAATTATTACTTTAGGTTCTAAATAATCTTCGTATATAGAAAGGGGTGGAGGAAGGCATGGCAATGGAGAATCTTGGTTTGATATAGGAAAAGAATCCGTTGTTGTTTTAATTACTGGCTGAGATATCGTTGGTTTAGGACGAGGTGATTGAACTGTTTTCGTTTTGCAAAAGCAACAGAGATTTCTCAAGCAAAATCGAAAAGTAGAGAGAAGCAGGAATGCAAAAAGAAGGAACAGTAGTACTGACCAAGAAATTGTGGAATAGTGGTACACTGTAGGAATATGAAATAATGCTTGGTAGTGGTTTCAAATAAATGCCAGAAATAACTTGCATATGCTGAGTAGCGGTTAGAGATGATAAGCTTACGATCATCAAAATAAGACGGAAAGATCACAAGATCAATCTGCTTTCCTGTGCACCAGTAAGCAAACAAAAAGAAAACGAAAATCAACTTCCATGCATTCAGTAGAGAAACAAAAATACAAAACATGCACGAATAGATGCTACCAATGAAGACGAATAATAGATACGAATTATACGTGAACATACTACTGGAAGTACTCCCAATAGATCCTTTCTTTTCTAAATATAACTAGTAATGCAATAGAAATAAAACAACAGTAAACAACGTCCCTGGTACCTAACAAAAGGACAAACTAATACTTCTATTATTCTACATTAAAATAGCATCATTATTACCCGTACATATACTCATTTTTCTGTCTTACATCTTGAATTACAGCTAACCTGTAATCGAACGATAAAATCAAAATAAATGACTTCAAACATGATACAAAACAAAACCCTCTGATTATCATCATACGCTAACTCAGCTTAATCGAAATACAAAAAAGAAAAAAAAATCGGAAGCAAATGAGAATGTTGTACTTTGATTACAGCATAAATATACAGACGTTCAACGATAAAGCGACCAACGGAAACAAAACAATAAAAGAAAACTCAGCAAACGTAAAGATGTCAGGAGTATGACCTATTGACCACATTCTGCTAAGAGAACGCTGAAACAACAAATTAAAATATGTAATCTCTAATTGTAAAAAAAAGATCTCTAAATCGCGAAAGATGTTACGGTTTAAACGTGGATTCCCCCCTCCTATATCTAACCAAAAGAATAGAAAAGATGATTCTAAATAGTTTAAAAGAAGGAATAACACTCTCCATTACAGTATAGAAGAATGAAAGGACGATTTGTGTTTCCACAAATCGTAGCTTGGCCATCGGGGTGAGATATTGACAAACTGGAACACACAGGCGCCCACCACTCGCCCATGCTACTGTAATGAACAGCGTTATTGGAGACCACCACCTGTGTTAGTCCCTAATCTAATTTTTATTCCCTTTAGTGTTATTTACTCTGTCTTTTTGTTTAACAATCACACAAGTGTCTTCATATGTTTCTGAAGGAGTCTCTCTGATCTTCGAAGATTAGAGCCATCACCGGTTTTATGTTGTTCATGGTCCGGATGTTCATCATGTTTCGTGATTCGAGATGTCTCCTTATCCTCTGATTGTATTTTTTGTTGCCCAAAATCCTGTTGTTTAATTATCTTCCTGTTTTCAGATTCTTGTCCTTCCTTTTCTTCCTAGAAAAACATGATTCACTAAAGCATCCGCCACTGATTCTGCATCTACTTTCTCCAATGTTGTGGTCACCAAAAATCTGGTTGTATCATCAATTATCAAAAAAAGATAACGATGTTTATTTTTGTCTAGTACAGTCGGCCCGTAAATGTCACAAGTGATCGAAGTAAATGGTACAGGACTGTTCTCACACATTTGTAATGTGTGGGGCTTTTTCCCATATATCGGACGCACAAGTTGACAAGTTATACATGATCGTACTTTAGAATACACATATCTCTTTAAATCATGAAAATAATATCGACGCCTCATATTCTCATAAACTTTGAGTGCACTCATATGGGCCCCGCCGTGTGGAGAAACATGATACTGTTCAAAAACATGTTTACGTAAACACAAGGGAACACAAATCAAATATACAATTTCTTCACCAATTTTCTGCCTGCGCATAAGTATACCATTTTTCAAAGAGAAATGATAGGCTGCCCGTTGAATTTTCGGTTCCACTTCACTACATAATCCATCCGTTTCTAACACTCGTATAATTTGAGATAGGTAACTATCTTTCCTCTGACAGACAGAAATGTCGAAATTTTCGTCTTTAAGAAAATTAAGCCTATTTTCTATATCAACTGCATTATCCTCTTCTGTTGGCTCATTTACAGGGTTTCTTGACAATGCATCCGCTATTTTATTGGATACGCCCTTACGGTGCAAAATGACAAAATTATAGTCTTGAAAGAAATTACTCAAACGAGCTAGCTTGCCTGTAAGATTCTTGGATGTTTGTAAGTAGCTTAAACTAGCATTATCGGTGATAACAGTAAATTTCTTACATCCCAACAAAAAGAATCTAAAAACACGAAATGCATAAGCAGCAGCAGCAATTTCTAGAGACATAACATCATAGTTTTTCTCCTGTGGTCTAAGACTTCTACTGCAAAATACAACTGGGTGTATTTCATTATTCTCATCTTCTTGTAATAAACAAGCACCGAGCCCGTCATAAGCTGCATCTACATGTAAAAAGGTCTTACGCGTCGTGTGAAAGGGCGCTAAAACAGGCGCGGATGCAATGCACTTTTTCAACATTTGAAAACTTTTTTCACATTGCTCGTCCCAATGAAATTTCGCTCGTTTTTTCAACAATCCCTGAAGAGGTAATGTTATGTTACTATAATTCCTTATGTGTTTTCGTAAGTATCCAGTAAGCCCTAAAAATGACTTCACTTTTTTAACTGTTGTAGGACGAGGAAAATCTTTCACAGCATTAAGTAAATGCGGCGCAATTTGTATACCACGCTCGGATACAAGATGTCCCAAAATCAACGCTTCATTATAAAATAACTGAGTTTTCTTAACTCCTAATCTCACATTAGCTCTACGAAGTCTCTTAAATACTTCTTCCATTGTATTGAGCATAGAGGAAAAGTCTTTAGAATAAAATATGAAATCGTCCACAAACGTGGAGAGTTCAGAGGCTGAAATACCTGCAGTTATCATAGCTACTAAGCGACACATCACTGAGGAAGAAATACACAATCCCTGGGGCATACAATTGTACTCCCAACTACCAATATTAGGAATGCTAAAAGCTGTTTTAGGTTTAGAATTCTCCGTCAGTTCAATGTTAAAAAATCCAGAATTTAAATCAAGAACACTGAACCACTTGCAACCTGCTAAATTCGTAAATATTTGCTCCATGGACGGTATTGCAAAATTCTCATTTTTTCGCACAATCCGATTCAAAAATCGAAAATCAGATATAAATCGATAACCACCTTGAGGTTTCTTTACAAGAAGAACAGGATTATTAAATCCTGAAGAGTTAGACCTACGTATCACACCCTGAGATTCTAATTTTTCTAATTCATCTCTCATTTGATCTACCAAGTGCAATGGAACAGGATACTGCTTTACATTAACAATAGTGTCATCAGTAGGAATATCACACTTAATAAGACTAGTAACACCTGTACAAGTTTGATCCCAAGAAAATGTATCGCTGTATTTAAAAATTAAGTTTAAAATTGTGTCCTTTTGAGACTGAGACAAAGCCGGATTCACATTTAACAAAGAAGGATTATAGCGCTCCTGGTGATACTCTATACGTTTTCTAAGGTCTTCTTTTTCAGTTTCGCTTAACTCACTTTCCCAGTCTAGTGCCTTTTCGCCTTCTCCCTCTTCCTCAAATATTTTACAAACAACGTCACAAGACGATGCATAACCAATAACTGTACTCTTCTTTAAAACTACATTGTGAGGATTTGGATTTATAATGGGAATCAGTCTATCCTGATTTGGCAACAATGCATTGGGAATAAAAATATTGCGCTTTAACAACAAATCTACGTTTGGTTCAAAACACGAATATTCCTCTACATTCTGAACATTTACTAAGTCTATAGGAACAAAAGTACGTGTGTGAGGCAAAAGTTTTGTTTTGACCTTTAATACTAATTGAGGCTGTCCTTGTATATTGACTTTTGACAAAATACTATCTGGTAAAACATACTGTATTTTCTGAGAATTTGTAAAATTTGATTTGGGAGGTTTACCATATCTATACAATGTCAGTGTCAAGTCGGAAAAGGAAATAGAGGCATTTTGATGACTTAGAAAATCAATGCCCAATAAAGGTTTAGAATTCAAAGGTATAATTCTAAAACAATGTACGTAAGACTTATTTCCTAAGAAAAATTTCAAAAATATTACTTCCTTTGAAATAATTTTAGCACCAGACACCCCTATGAGATTGCTAGTAATTTTTACACGTTTCACGTTTTCTGGAATCAAATGCTCAGGCCAAACCGAAATCATGGCTGCAGTATCAATTACTAAGTCCTGTTGCATTCCATTAACTTTAGCTGTTATAAGACATAACCTTGATTCTACTCTTATGGGGATTTGATGCTTTTGAATATCTACCAGATCCCCCCTTCGATCCGTAGATGATTCTAGTTTAAATTTTGCTTAGGAGCTCGACAAAATCTAGCAATGTGGTTTATTCCCTTGCAAGCCCTACATATTATAGGTTTGTACGAATCAGAATTATTTTGACCTGTGTTCTGGTTACTGGCTGAACTACCCTGTGCTTCGTTCTCCCGGTTAAAATAATTCTGAGTTTGCGGCTTTTTCTTCTTGTAATTATTGTTATATTTTCTCTTATCCTTCATGGATGATTCCAGAGCTAACACAAGATTCTGCATATTTTCGCACACTTTCTCAATATCCGTTTGGGAATTAGAGGTGCTAACCTCACCCTTACTCGTCTCATTGTGGCTTTGAGCTAAAGCTTGTTTAACCTCCCCTAATTCTTTAGAAAGTTTCTGTATTTCATTGTTATGAAAAGAATTTTGAGCTAGTACCGGCGGTTGATAAGTAGGTGGTAAATGATACGAAGAAAGAAATGAAGAATCATATTGCATCTGCGGAAAGGAATGAGAATTCCCTTGTACATGAGGGAACATTGGTGTCTGACCAGACATCCAAGAGCTACCAGGAAAATTGTAAGGTATTCCCTGCGGAATGAAGGGATTTTGTGCATAAGCATTAATTTCTTGCTGTTCTTCCTTAATACGTTCACTTAACATTGTTTCTTTGCGATCTACACTGTTCAACTGCTTTATTAATTCGTCCACTGAGCCAAAATGCTTGTCAGCAACTACACTCATGTACTTGGACCTAAGACCGTCTATAATATACATAATTGTCTGCTGAACGGTAGCAGTGGGCAAATACAACGCAACTAATCTGGCTTTTCGAATGGCATACATTTGTGGAGATTCACTAATAGATTGTTTAGCCCTACGTAACGTGTCTTCTACAGTTAAAGGCGAAGATATGCCTCTAAAGGTGGAAATCATGTCTTTCTTTACATCGTCATAAGATTTTCCATCATATGTACTTTCCTTCTTATAATTTAAGAACCAATCAAAAGCTAAATCTGTCAAACAAGTAGGCAAAACCTCTTTCAGTTTGTCATTATTCCACTTATAATATCTTCCGGCGTTTTCTAACTGTTCAAAAAATAAATCTACTTTATGAGGCTCATAACCTGTATAAGACGGAATTTTCACTAACTGTCCTATACACTCCATAAAATTATTCCGATTTTCACTAGTCATTTTGCTACGTTGTGATTCTAATTGCCTACGAAGTTGCCCCCTCGTACGTACGCCACTAAAGACCTCCGTGGTTATTGAAACAGAATATTCCGCTAATACACACAAAAGGAAGTTTCAACTCAGCATATTCATAATAGCGTTGGCAAACGAGGCCTTTAACACAAAGCAAGAGAAGAATTCATTACTACGCATACAAGAAAGAAAAAAAAAGGAAAGGAAAAAAGACAACGAATTATTACTCGAAAGCAACACGACATACGAGACAGTTCAAACAGCAGATGCTGATTCGTCAAAAACAAAAGAAAATAAGAATAATCTATACAACAACCTTCACAATGCCAATCATGAAATGGATTCTAAATAAATTCAGATTTTATTCTAAAAAAGTTGAGTATTATAAGCACTACTAAATAATGGGGAAAAATCAGAAGAGAGGAGAAAAAAAATAAGTGCTTGAGACCAGCATTCCACCATGCTTAATTGGGATCGTGGCAAGTCTTATGCGAGAGTAGATATAATAAGGAATTGGGGATGCACTGATGAACTAACATTTAAGCGAATTAAATGAACAGACCCAAATTTATACCTTTTAATATACGGATTTATTCCCTTCCTATTGATAAATGAGTCTATTGGCCTAGGATAAAAGCTATATCATACTCAGAGAGACCTTGGGTACATACCTCTTTTCCTGTCCATACCGGGCCCACTACTTCTCCTTTCGTTGGATGTCTTTTCACTTCTCATCACAAAGACGACGGACCGAGGTTCTAACCAGAATCATCCTTTGCCTTACTGTAGTCTGGATTTTATTCAGAAGTCACTTCCTAGGTTCAATTCAGCAGTTTTCTATCATTGAACCCGGTAGTACACTAAAGAATGCGGAATCCAGACAGGGTGGTATGATCAGGATAGAGCAATGTACTCAAAGAAAATACTGTAAAACTTCAATGGATCGTTCTCTCCAAGTATGATACAAACAATATATATATATATATATATATATATATATATGTGTGTGTGTGTGTGTGTGTGTATTTTAAGCGATGTTTCATCAGACTTCTCGCTAGAAAACACATTTCAAATCGGATTATTTGGGGGGACAGTCCCCCCCAGTTCCAGGATTGGAGGGGATATGTCTTCCTTATTCCCTCGAGATTTCCGCCAGTGACCCCTCCGAATACTAAGTGTGACCACCGAAACATTTTTCAGAAAGAAACATTGTTTGAAATTATACATAATTAACATGTTTCAGTAGTTCCTGACATAACATTTGAGAATCACTTATACTCTTGAAATTTAATGGGTAATACTAACTATGGTTGTCTCTATATCTCTGAAAATTGTTTATACAAGAATTTTCACATGTAATTCGTTTCACAATTTTCACTGTAGACTGCAAAGTAAATTGTGCGGTCAAAGCTGAAATCTCCTGCTTTTACACTAACTTTTCTGTCAGTAAGTAGTTGGTAAAATACCAATATTCTGACACTGGATACCATGATCTAAAACTAGGAAAATAAAACCACTCAAGTGTTTCAGAGTGAAATTTGATTTTAAACTTACTATCCCAGTTCCATCTTGCCCTCCTACTGTTGTAAATGTACTGAAATTATTATTATTATTATTATTATTATTATTATTATTATTATTATTATTATTATTATTATTATTATTATTATTATTATTATTTGTTCTGCGTTTTCTTCTTTTTCTTGCGAGTAGAGAGCAGCTGAGAGATTGTGATCTAGTTTTCCCACTGCTTTTATTTCGAAACCTGTTTATTTTCAAAGAATTACTATAATTCATGTGAATTTAAATAATATTCATTGAAATTAATTGTGGTAAATTGAACTAAATTATATAAATAACGTTAAATTAAAATATAATAATAACTTCCAATAATGAAAGTTTTGATTTGTATCATAATACTTTACAAAGTAGCGCGGTAAAGAAAAGCCAATACTTCATATAGATTGGATGTATATATATCAGTGACGGAAAACTTAAAGAAATATTTTATTATTAAGATTGAATTTTCATTTTTTTATATATAAAAAGAGGAAATTTCTCTGTATCCATACACAAAGCTCTGTAACGCAAATAGTTTTGATGTATATAATATGAATAAAAGGATACAATTGTACGTCATCTATGTGCATGATGGTTGGCGATCTTTATTACTTACTGTAAGATTTACCAGTAAGCAGTAGCGTAGCCAGGATGTGTGTTTGGGGGGGGGGCCCAAGTGCTGTTATAGGTACATATAGAAAAATTACAAACAAAAAAATATATAAACATAAAAATATATAAAACATTGCAAACATCAAAATATCAAAGTACATTGTCGGATCTCTTTGGGGGGGAGGCCTCCGGGCCCCCCTTCCCTACGCCACTGCCAGTAAGTGTTGTTTAGATTGGGACTTCGGTTGGAAGCAGGATAGAAGTGAGGGGTATGCTGGGGGGACATCATTATTCCACATCCAAAAATATCTATGGCGTCACCCTACTATTTCAGAACCACTTTTACCCTGGTTGGAAGAGTAGCTTAGATCACTTCTCCACGATCGTCAGCTCTTATTTTGAAGTAATTAAAATTCAAATTTATGTTTTGTATGTATTGTTTTATTTTGAAATTAAAGTAAAAATGAATTCTGGACCTCTTGTTTTGACCGCTGTCCCCTTAATAATGGCAAATTTTTTGGTCCCCCTGGATTTGCACTCAAATGCCGCCACTTTATGTGCCTACTGCTTTCTCCTGTTTTTTTATGTTCGGATCTTCTGCTTTTCCAACTGATTGGTCTGGCAACACTGTGGCTTTCATAAATAAGATTTTTACGCATAAAATGGCTAGATTTTGAACTGCTAGCGTATAATTCACATTTAAAACACAGTTATGACCAGAACAAAATGAATTATATTAATAATTATACGTTTTTTGTTACAGTTTCAAGGACCTAACGTCCTCTTCATCAGACATTTAGAAAAGACAGATGACAACAAATCTTATATCTTCCTCAGCCGTTAGTTAGCATATGCTATTCTCGCGATATTGCAAACAGCCTCTTCAGAAAGTGACATTTCAGATTTCTCAAATACCCAAACGAAGCCGCATTCACCCAACGTTCATATGACATTTTTTTGCTTGCTTTTACCTGTAGATTCATCTCTCAAATTTTCCGTCATTGATACACGACCACCCTGTACATATGCATATACCAAGGTATATACAGAACATGCTTTCGTTCAACACATATTGAGTGGAGTATCAGTATAATATTATCTCCCATTAGTGATCTTGTGTTAATAATGTCGTTATTAAGCATACATAAGAAAAATTTTTCTCTGAAATTAGAAGATAATTATTCACATAATATGAATTTTACCACGATTTATATTTAGAACGTTCATTAGGTGTTCTTAGAACAGTGACGATGCCAGCTTTAATTTATTGGCAAGGATAATCGGATGGGCAGAGTTTTATGTATAACTAAGTTGATACTAGTCAGTATTTCTTCCAGACATGTTTTCTGGGGGAGCACTGCTCCCTCCCCGGAACTCTGAGAGTACCCCTCGGAGGAAACCAAAATAAAACGTCTATAATATAATAATAATTAGAATAGTACCGTGTAAAAATAATATGTGCCCATCCGGATACTAATTATGTTTATTTGTAGATCAAATGTATTGCTACTATCAGTGTTTCTTTCAGAAAAAAAAATGTTCCTGGGGGCACACTTAGCATTCGGAGGGGCATCTATTCTTTTCAAATGTGTTATTTTATTTATTATTATGTTAAACGTATTAGTTTGGTCTCCTCCGGGGCGACAGTGCCCCAATAAAACCATGTCTGGAAGAAACACTGCAAGTACTGTAAATATTACTTGATCTAAATTAAAATACAGAATATCAGGAAGTAGTTTCAAGGCTTATGCACCTAGGAGAAGCTCGCTCCTTTGTTACTCCTCTAGCAAAATATACTACAGTATATTATTACTCGAAATGTGTCAGGTCTAAAAGGTAGGAGATGCAAAACCTCGTTTCCTTTAAACATATAAAATGATATGTTCAGTTTTAATAGTCTTATTGTATTATTTTACTTTATCAAACCTTTTCTGTCATAATTTGAAAATAAGAACATTATACTGAATATGAAACATTATGAAACATTTCATCCCATATAGTAGTATTTGTTTCTTAGAAACAATTCCCGAAAGTAAGTCCTAATTCAGATATTAGCTATTGCTCGAAAAACCGAGACAAAAAGAGGCTTGACTAATATTTAAGACATATGGGAGTTTGTATTTTAGTATTTTGCTCACTTCTTTGAGGGGGAGATATGTTTCTCCTTATTCCCTAGTTACACCCACAAAAAATGGGCGGAAGGTGTCTCTAACATGGCTAATCTATCCTACTGTCCCCTGAGAATTAGAGAAGTATGGGGGAAAAGATCTGTTTCTCCCCTGGTCTTATTGCTCTTATGTGACATCCAGAAATCACCACCATCACCCCTAACGCACATCCCAAAGGCACTACAAAGAGTCCAACCCCTGAAATTCGTATTTCCCTACGGATATCTGACCATTTCTGCTTTTTCCTTGACTGTAACCATTACTGGCTCCCGTTGCACACTCCCAATATATATATAAAGCAACTACATTCACAGACATACAGTCATAGAGTGACGTTCACACAACAATGATTAGGTTCAGTTTTCCATTGGCATTTATAGTTCAATAACACCGCCCAACACGAGGACATATTCCTCTTTTACCGCTTTCATCTGTGACTGTCCGATTCTCTCCCCTAACTTCTTTATTGCTTCCGACAGTCAATATATCTCGTAATGAGGAGATCGGAAGCATCACCTGCAAAAAAAGGGTCCATTTTTATTACCAACACATAAAAGGAAGGGCAAGAGCGACAGGGGTTTACGACAATAAAGGCTCTACGAAATGTTCCCTTTTATTCTGAATAAGTCAGTTGTGACAGGTTTATTTGACTTCTGAAGGTCGTCTGAAAGTACTTAAATAAAGTAAGTAAAAATGTATTTAATATATCTATACATGATGCTCATTTACTGATAACCATAAACGACTATATTCAATGATTCATATTACTTCTAAGGCATGTATTGTATTTGATTATGGTACTATTATTATCAATATACTGCATTTTCTCATTGATAGAGTGCTCACAAACAGTGGATTACTACGCAAACTGCACTAAAGAGACATTCGTGAAGTCGAGAAAAATAGTTTAAATGTATTAATTAACTAATAAATAAAGTTTTGCAAAGAAAGTGTCCAATTTACACAAGATAAGCAGTGGTGTGTCATTCTTATCATTCAATAACCGCATCTATGATCAGAATACCAAGCAGGCTTGTATTAATATTATTATATGCTCATTATGCTCATAATAATTATTATTATTAATTTAAATCATAATAGTAACAATCTTAACACACAGTGAGAAACATCCCTTCTCCGGACAGTGGTATATTGTAGAAATATGCGGAATTCTCTTCCTTGCTACGGAGTGCAATTCAGTACGAATCACACGTTATCCGTATGCTACATAGGCACTGCCCCTAGATGCTACATCATGTCGTTTCAGGATGTCTGATATCTAACAGTCTTAATTATATTACATACATAGACTATATGTATGTTACCTTCATCCAGGCCGGTAGTCAGCACAGAAATGTAGGGGGTGGGCGGCAAAAGTTAGGGGGGCCGGATCCAACCATATTATAATTTATTTGCAAGCCTACCTTAAAAATGTTAGGAGGGCCAGCAAAAATTTAGGGGGGACCCGGCCCCCTCGACCCTTCGTGGATACGGGCCTGCCTTCTTCACCTGTAAATTATATACGTCCAGTGGCGTATTTACGATTTTGTTTCGGGAGGGGCTTTGCTAACTTTCGGGGGGGGGCTTTGCCTGGAAATGTGAAAATTCTGCAAGATATTTCATTTACTTTACTATACTAAGTAAGATTTCGGGGGGGTGCTTAAGCCCGGAAGCCACCCCCCTAAATACGCCACTGTATACGTCCATTTGTATGTGAGATCCTGAGCGCCTATATTGTTTCATACGGAATGTACGTACAGAAGGAACACTTACACAGAAAGTATAAATCATGCATTTTCAGTTATACGTTTGCTGTACGTTGAGTCCAAACACTACAGGATTTACAAATATAACATACAATTTTACGTACGCCACATACAATTTTTTCTCAGTGCAGTGTTCTTAGTTTCGCAACATCAAATTTCTCATTTGAAACCTTGCAACTTACCGATTAGAATCAATATTTGACACCAATTAAAATATGTAGGTCTTCAGGCTCAATTAAATATAGCAGCAATGTCCGAGTGAGTGAAGGAAACCAGCGAAATATTAGGGACCCGGACCCCGTTTCACTTGTGTAAGAAAATATGGAATATTTGACTTTATTAGATGTGTTACGGTTTGCAGATGATATGGTAGGCCTACTTGTGGCGGAATATCAAAAGAAAATCAATAAGATAGAAAACTTGAGGAAGGGCTGTGAAGAATATGGGATAAAAAAAATGTCAGAAAGGCAAAAATCATGGTGTTTGGCACGAAGCAGTCGGTTTCAATTATAGAAATAGGGGGGAAATACAACAGGTGACTAGTTTTCGATACCTGATTTATGAAGTGTGAATGTGAAATAAAAACAGGGATAGGAATGGCGAAAGTAGCAGAAGGGAAAGTATATTTTGTGGGACCTTGAATAAAAAATTCAGAAAAAAGTCTCATAAAATGCTTCGTCTACTGTATTTTTATTGTACTATATGGGCAGAAACATGGGCATTACGCAAACATGATAAATAAAAACAATTAGAAGATTTCGCAATGTGGGTGTGGAGAAGAATGACTAGAATTACTTGGGTCGAGCGTGAAACGAAGGAAAGGGTGTTAGAAATAGTGGGAGAGAAAATAACAATTTAAATATTATTAAGAGAAAGAGAAACTGGTTGGAACATTGGCTAAGAAAGAACTTTTTCATGAGGGACGTGCTAGAGAGTATGGTGGCCTGAAAACTAGGGAGGAGACGAAGGAGACTACAATTGAAGGATTATATCAAAACAGAAAACTCGCATATGAATACGAAAAGGTCATCAGAAGACCATGGGATATGGAAGTTTCTTACTTGTGGCAAGTGACTTGTTATTAATGACACAATATCTATTATGATGATGACGATCATCAACATATTAAAGCATCGTTTTGCTTTTGCACATTGGTAGAATTACTTTCCATTGACGAGATATTGTCATAAACCAAAGTGTCTTGTTGTCTTGTCTCACGTCATGTCACGTCTTAATTGCCTCTTGAAAAACTGAATATATATATATACAGTAGTATAATCTGCAAAATATTATTAGAGAATTGATTAGATTTCGGTAAATATGGTTCTGCCGAATTTAGAAATGGAGATACAATCTTAACAACTGACTTTGGAGACCTCACGAAAGGCCTAGCTGAAAAATCATGTGAAAACTGCCCCATAGCATATCTGCACCAAATTTACAGTATCGATTAACATTTATGAGAAACTCAGTTTCCAAAAGTTTCAGCCACCCAAGCGCTTTTGGAGGGGTGCTAGGAGGGGGGGAGGTAAATTGTTTTTTTTTTTTTCTCCTGAACGGCTGAACAGAACTGTTGGCTGCTGTTCTCACGTTGCTGCTATTGTGTATTATTTATCATATGCGAGATACTTATCGAAAATCATTCGACCAGCTGAAATTCTCAGTAATATGTTC
Source organism: Thermobia domestica (assembly GCF_964235325.1). Classification (NCBI taxonomy): domain Eukaryota; kingdom Metazoa; phylum Arthropoda; class Insecta; order Zygentoma; family Lepismatidae; genus Thermobia; species Thermobia domestica. The sequence goes on from NC_137469.1 coordinate 44,838,307, forward strand.
ATGAAAACCGAAATTGTTCCAGTAGTGGACGAAAACGGTGATGAGGATTAATTTCTTTTAATTAATTCTTTATTTGATTATATTAAACACTCATATACAGTAATACTATCGAAAGAAACTAAACACATAAATACCTATTAACAACAGGCATATTATTAACCAACTGTTACAAAACAAGAACAATTACTAAACAAAGATCTATATATATCACAGAACATTGATTATGAGCAAAATGAACACAAAAATGCGGGGATGTATAATTTCAGTTGATTAACAGCAGTGGCGTAGCCAAGGGAGGTGCGAACAGGGTCGAGAACCCCCTTCATCCTCAGAGACCAATTACCATTAAAACAAAAAATACTTGTTATCTTAAGATTCCAATGTTATAACAACTTCATCCCTCCATTAAAGGTATTGGTTATCCTAGTGGTGTACAGTGTGTATTATATGTATACCACATAGATGCTGACCTATGTACATTTGTCTTTTTTTTTCACTATGAGGCAAACTTGCAAACAAAATGAATATATATATATATATATATATATATATATATATATATATATATATATATATATATATATATATATATATATATATATTGTTAGGGACCCTCTCAAGACAAAAGTGGCAAAAAATTGTGGGTGTCCCAGTTAGTCTACCACTAAATTTTTTTTTTGAAAATTTCGAAAAATTTTTGACCAATTTTCAACCCCAAAAAATTCAAAAAAAAATATTTTTCGACTTTTCTCTTTGTTGGGAACATCTAACATCTTTTTTCATGCAAATCGGTTCAGCCGTTCAGAAGAAAAAATAATAATTTCAATTTTCCTTCCCCCCCTCCTAGCACCCCTCTAAAAGCGGGGTAACTTGGGGGGCTGAAACTGATGGAAACTGAGTTTCTGATAAATGTTAATCGATACTGTAAATTTGGTTACAGATTTGCTTGGGGGCAGTTTTCACATATTTGTTCCGCTGGGCCCTTTTTAACAACTGATTCGGACGAACCGACTGAATAGCACCACTGAATATATCATGCTTTAGTCAGTGTCGTTTCCAGGATGGAACATATTGAAGTGTATAACCACGTTAATACTTTAATACCTGTTGGAAAGTAAAATATAATTGATAGAAAGTTTCCTAACAAATTTGTAATGAATTACGTAAAAAATGAATGTGGATATTGTGTATATTAGTTACAGTTATACAATTTAAATATGAGGCGAGAGAGTGGAAGTTGGTGTCATAGTGACAAGAAGTGCTAGTGCCGTAAACATGGATTTTGACTATTTTAAATCATTTTATAGTCCTTTCTAAGCATACTGTAACTCAATTAAAAGTGACAACAAACTAATATAAGAAACAATCAAATATAATTTTCGAATAAGTTACTTTAACAAAATTAAAGAACAGTAGTTTCGAGGGTGGGTTGATAAATTCTCAGCCTCACCAAGAAAATAAGTAGATAGGAAGCGAAGCTTGGTGTTTTTATTCAACATATTCCCCTTGTAGTGCAATGCATTTTTCACATCGCTGCTGCAGTGCTTGCAGGCTAGACAAATAGAAAAAGTCGGATAAATGCTCTGTAAACCAGGACTCTGTTTGAGAAATGACGCCATCGGTGCCATTGAAATGCGTTCCCTTTAAAAACATTTCCAATTTAGGAAAGAGATAAAAGTCTGATGGAGCGAAATCAGGCGAATAAGGTGGATGTTCCTGTATTTGAAACCGTAGGTCCTCCAATTTTTGCAATGTCCGACGCTCATGATTCTGATCTGCGTTCAAAATTTTCGGAATCCATTTTGCCGCGACCTTCCTCATACCCAAGTCTTCATGGATAACTTTCCACATCCGTTCATGACTAATGCCCAATGTGTCCTCTATCAGTTTGAGCGGGATTCGGCGATTGTCGAGAATCATCCGCTGAATTTCGTCAATCATCTCGGAAGAGGTCACTGAAATTGGTCTGCCACACCTTGGATCATCATGCAGACCAAACTGCCCACGTATGAAGTTCGCTGCCCATTTCTTTACAGTGGCATACGATGGTGCCTTGTCCCCTAATGTCGTGAGAAGGTCATTGTGGATCTCCTTCAGCGAGAGTCTCTTTAAGAAGAGGTACTTGATGAGTGCACGGTGTTCAAATTTACTAATTTCTGGGACGTGAGCTGACATCCTCACTTTGGATCTGAAACAAATTTAAAATTGGTTTAGTCAAACAGAATTTTGCACAGTAGCTTCACAAATTATAAGCCTGATAAAGGTATATAACTTTTATATCTAGCTTTGTTTGAACCTGGGTAGGCTGAGAACTTATCAACCCACCCTCGTACAACTAAAACAAATCGCTATCTGTGCACACATGATTCTTAAACACTTTACTTAGACATATTTTAACTCAAATTATATATTTATTCAAGGCAATATTGTGTTCGTACTAGTATCATTAGTATATAAAACAATCACACTTAAAAATTTCATTGTTACTTAATATAGAGAACAATTAAAGAATTCATAATATAGAGTGATCAGAAAGTCCCGTTGCTCCATATGTATTACATAAACGTTAATGAATTGTTGTTTCTTATTGTTGCAGGTGCTGATATACGTCTAAATCATGGTTAGTGAGTCCACTCATACCATGGAGGAATGATCGTAATGAGCACTTGGGCTAACGAAAGACCCCATATGGGAAAGTCAATTAGAGATATTCAGCATGAATTCTCTGTAAGGTTTCAGAAACCTTCCGCTCCAAATCCAACAATTTTACAGAAAAAAAAAAAACTCTTTGCAACTGGTTGCATAAAACATAACCCCGCTCAGGACGACTACCAACACGACTGGAAACATGTGTGGAGGCTGCAACGTTTGCCAAACGTTTGGCAAAAGAGTCCATTTGTTAGTGATCACGGGAATTGGGTGTTCCATACTCGACATTACGGAAAGCATATGACGAAGGATATACAATTAAGGGCATTTAAATCCAGGACTGCTTGGTCGTGTATGGTTTCAGCAGGATGGAGCACCAGCCCATTATGTTATTGTCGTTAGAGTTTATCTCAATGAGATATTTCCTGATAAATGAATTGGACGTGGTTGTGTCCATTTGCCTGCACCTTTGGAGTGGCCACTCCAAAGTACTGATCTGTCATCTTGAGACAATGCATTATGGGAAGTTCATTAAACAAAAGGTTGCTGCCACACGTTACGAGACAGTTGACTAACTTAATGATGCTGTTTGACATGCATTTACTGTCATCACGTCATCAATGTTGAGGAGAATTTCACATCGTACATAGAGAAGAATTATACTCTTCGGTGAAAACGATGGTGTACACACAGACACTCTGGAATAAACAGTAAAAAGTAGTCACACTACCTCAAAGTTGTCCTCTGCCATTATCCCACATTAACACAATGCGATCATTTATGAATATGTGGACAAGCGATAGGGGATAACGAGAGTTTGTGATCACACTGGATTAGGGATGGGCAAAACCGATTTTTATAACAATCGGAAACCGGTTTCCAGGAAAACCGAAATCCGAAAACCCGATATTCTTGTTTTTATCCAAAACCGGTTCGGATTTTCACCGAAACCGGTTTCGGTGAAAACTTTTGGAAAACACATAAAACTATTTCTGTAGAAACGGAATCGGTTTCCGAAGAATAACAAAACACTATTCTGGTGAGAAATAGAACAATTTTGGAAAAAGACAGGAAGCGGTTTTGAAGAAAACCGAAAACTGGCTCCGGTGAGAAACAGAACTGGTTTTGGAGAAAATCGATAACAGGTTTCTTTGAAAAACCGAACCGGTCTTGCAGAAAACTGAAAGCGGTTTCGGTAAGAAAACGAACCTTTTTTGGAAAAAAACCGAAACCGGCTTCGGTGAAAAAACGTATTTTTGGAAATTTTCTGAAACCAATTTTTGTGTACACCACTACTCTCAGAGAGAGAGAGAGAGAGAGAGAGAGAGAGAGAGAGATGTACGTGTACATGTATATTAACAAAGTGGCAACTGGCTAACATCACGAATTTGTGAAACACTGTCATTTAAACTTCCCATTCATTACTTGATTCAACTTGGACAACTTAATATTAAGTTATTTCTTTATTGCATAAATGAATCCTACGATAACCAAAATGCTATTAACATTCATTATTAACTCTAATGTTAACTTCTTTACAATTTTGCTTACAACTATTTTAGTATCATAGAGGATTTGACTAAAGTTGATCACTCGCAACATCATAACTTATATAAGTTTGAATGAAGGAAGAAAATATGAGGACAAGATGTGTGGAAGAATTGTATTGGAAATTATAAATTAAATACAATAGGATATGAATTAATTAATACTAGTACTGTGACGAACATAATGCCATGGACGAAAATTATAGACGTCGAACATAATAGCATTGAATAATAATAAAATTCATATATGATTCTTTATGGTTGTAGATGTATGCAAATTAACCGAAATAAACTGAAAGATATGTAATCATTAAAAAAAATATTCTATTGAAATTAAGCTATATTTTTATTTCCAAAAGTTACCTATGCACAAGGGTGCCATGTTGTGGTTTCCAAGGGGGGGGGGGCAAGTATTAGCGACGTTTCAAAAATAATTTCAAATTTTGCTGTAACCAATGTAAAAATTCTATTGGATTTTCGATATTCCGAAGTACAATTTCCTCTAGGGGGGGCGATCTATGCATCAAGCAATGACAAATATTTATTTTTGTAGTGATGTATAAATAGCTTATTGGAGTAGTCATGAACCATTTCGGACATTTATATATTTTCTATCCGTAAAAGATAAACACTTAATGACTTGATATACAAACACAGTTTATATTGAATTAAGATCAGTATTGAGATTTAACCGTTAAGACTACCATCGAATCAATGAATTTTATACATACCTAAGTTGATGAGAGTCGAACAAAACTTTCACAAGGTAATCACTCGAAAGTAGCCCGTATTTTTTCCCTTTTATTATAATTGGCCGCGGTGGCTCAGTGGTAGAGCGTTCACCTCTGGTGCTTGGGGTCCCGGGTTCGATCCCAGCCCCCGCCAAGTGAACTTTGTGGTGGACCGTGTGCGTGGGTTTCCTCGGGGTTCTCCCGTTTCCTCCCACTTTCTTCATTCCACCATTTCATTCATTACTCATCACCACCGTCTCCTTTAGCCTAACCGGCATAACCGTGGGACGTAAACCTCAAACATTTAATTTCATTTATTATAATTGTGGATGAGTTCGTACATCGAAAGTAGCGCGATCCGTCAATGAACATTCTGCAAAGAACTAAATTGGTTTTTCTTACTATTGTTGATATTTTTCAATAAATAAATAAATAAATAAATAAATAAATAAAGGAAATACAGGCAATGTCAGGTAGAGATTACATATAATATAAAGTTCAATAACAGTGTATAGAAGAAGACATACTTCTGAAGTGTCGGAAGAATAATGCAAGAAAGAAAGGAGGATTTAAAGTAAAGAACAGGATAAATATTTTATAAAAGAATCAACACTAACACATTCTATGCCATAATAATTCTGAATGCTAATCACCGCTGAAATAGCAATTTACTCCTGCATCATTTCCTGTGCTATTGTAGTTCGGAACCCAGCTTAAGCTGTAGGCCCTTGTCTCATATTGCCACATTGCTGTAAGGGATATTAACCCTAAAATCAAATCAAATCTTCTCCTAAGATTAGCATGAAGTGATTGATGTCCGATATCTGGGTTAAAATATCTCATGCTGTTTGCGTGAAAAAAAAAGGCCTCGTTCTTGCATGAAAACAGCATTAAATGCCAAGATTAATCCTTCCTACTCTCAAAATGTGCAAGTACTTTGTTTCTCTTTTGGTTGTCTGCATGTTTTATGTTGGATTACTGTATGTAGAATAATTAGAAATAATTTATGCAAGAACAGTTTAAATGCTCTAGATGATTATTTTAGCGTTGATGAAAGAACTAAATCTTTGTAAGTTTTTTTTTTAAATCTTAGAGCAGGAATCTCACATATATGAAGCAATCACGTCGCATCACGTCACACATATGAAACAATCGTCAGCACTTAGACTCACATCATTTGACATTGAAATAGCACATATAAAATAAACAAAAATAGTATAAAGGTTAAACAATACCACATGAACTTCGTAGATGGTCATGTACAGAAACCAAGTAATTCGATCGTACAAGTTCCCCACTAGCTTTTTCTCTTCTCTAATATACCTATTTTTACTTTGAAATATATATTTTTTTGCATTATAGATCTAACTGCTCCGAAGCAGAGGAAATAGTAAGTAAAATGTTCAGTTGAAGATGGGTGTATGAGACGGAGGAGGAAAGGTCGTTCCCATAGGTGGACGCTTCCACGCTGAATAACGGCCACAGATTTGGAAGTTAAATCGGCCGTTATAACAGGTCTAACGTCTCATGAAAATGATCCAGTCTGGAACTCGAAAAAAGAGAATTTTGTGTAGGGTGGTTTCTCTTTCATTTTGAAAGGGTTATGTTGCTGGTTCAAACACGAAAAAAGGGATAGTACTTTAAAAGGATTGGAGCTTCTCGTTTCTAAGGGGTACTGCTGTTCTATTCTCTGCTATTTAGCGATAAAATACGAATATTATAGTTTCATTCAATTGTCGATTATGCCGGACGCCATACATGATTATTTTTACTTATAAAAGTTAATTTGTATTTGGTGTATCTATGCTAATGAAAGAAAGTGATGACAATTTCAACTTGTACTTGACATTTAACATTAAAACTTAATTTTATCCTGGGCTGTTATGTTATGCGCATTGCTATATCGCATTGACTATGCATAACAAGCAGGATAATGAACCTACGTTAAAGAAAAAATTAATCCACTATAGTTTTATGTTCCTCTTAAGTATACATAAAGTAGGAACTATTATTTGAAATGAAATCCCAACGATTATAATCATGTTAGTATTAAAAGAAAGGGTTTCTTTTGGAAATTGAGTCTAAATTCACACGCATGTTAGTCATTTTGCTTTAATTTTAGGTTTGAAACTCATTTCGGCAGTGACAATTAACATCGTGATAACTTCTAAAAACATCGCTCGTGTTTTGGCACGAGTATGGTGGAGCCAATCACCGCAAAAGTTCAGAACATTCTTTTCATCAGGTTAATAATACTCTATAATACTTGCTGTAGATCCCTAACTTTTCTTCATTCCACGCTAATGTCCTCCCCTTCGGTGCAAGCGGTCCCGGGTTGGATTCCCGATGGGGGCACTCCGTCGAAAAACTGTAAAAAGCTTTTTCAGGCCAGAAACCCTGAATGAGGTTTTCCATGGGTTTTCCTCATTCACACCAGGAAAATGCCGGGGTGGTACCTAACTTATAGATCCCAGACCGCTTCCTCCCTTCCCCAATCCTTCCTTCCTTTCCTTTCCCTAGATAGTGTGCTCGCCTAGGGTCGTCATCCCTCATACATGACGAGCTAAGTGGCCTTAGATGCCGAAAGTTCAGAAATCGAAAAATCCTTTTGTTCATTCCATAAATATAACATCAGGAATATGGTACGTTAATAAACTTAGAAAATCGATGTTTTAAAGAAAAGCACGACGAAAGCTTCAGTAAAACAGGAAATATACTGTAAAAATATTATAATGTTTAAATTTACAATAGAAAAGGTAACATGGAATACCTTGTGTTTGGAAAAGGCTGTATATATATATATATATATATATATATATATATATATATATATATAATACGTGTTGATACCTGGTTTCAGCAGGCAAGCTGAACGTAAATCCTCATTACATTCCAAAAGTCCTGACCGCGAAGCCTATCTGCATGAATAAGCTTTTGAAAATCACGTATCATGTTTCATTTCATTTCCCTCCATTATTCATGCCTTTGCATTTATTTGCAAATCCCCTTTCCACAAATTTTCATGCTTCCTTCATACATTCATACATACCTACTGCCCCCTCCCTCCCCCGCCAACCACCTTCGCATTTCACAATTCCGCCAACTACCCTATCCTGAGTTGATTTCCCTATCCATTCGTACAATATTCTGCATATCAAGTTTCATAAGCATACACTCAAATAAAACGCATCATACGATATGTGTGTACTTTTCATTTGCACTTATATAAACACTTCCACTATTTCTTTTCCGTTTATGATATATAATAGACATCATGATCATATATTTTCAATACAGAATAAATCAAATCGTATAAGAGGCGCTTGCATGTTTGGTTACCTCAAACCGTTTGAACATTTCATGCTAATATGTAGGGAACTTGTGCTTCAACAAAATTAATAAGCGGTTTTCGTTCACTTCTCGTTCCTCGTCCACTTACATAAAATATTTTCCTTTTTAAAAATATTTTTGCAATAGCGGCTTAGTTAAAGAATACCTTTTACTTTTATAAGTTAGGATGTGTCAAGTGGTGGTATTCGCTTACGAAAAGCATCTCTCCACGTTTGCTTTTCATTTTTGAATGACTTGAGATATTTTGGAAAAAACAAATATTGTTTTGTAGTGCCTTTTACCAACTAAGATGGCTACTTCCCTTTACAGACACCTCAATGCCTTTTGCCGTTATCCACTGCTACTTCAGGTACTTCGAACCTTTCATGCAACCGGTGTCCTTACTGTGAGGGTCAGTCCCGCAACTAGAGGGGGACCAGGGGCGCCTGTCCCCCTAAATTTTTCATGGCCCCTCCAGACCTCAATACAAAATGCTATTATTAATACTAAAATCACAATTTAGATATTTGTAAGAGAATTTTTAATGACTTGGCCTCCCTATCTTATTCATGTCCCCCGCAAACTTCTGTGTCTGGTTGCGGGCCTGGTGAAGGTCAATGTACAAAGGAGACACCGTCAAGGGGGCCCATGTTGTGGTTTCCAAGGGGGGGATCAAGTATAAGCGACATTTCAAATGTAGTCTCAAATTTTGCGATAACTATTCTCAAATATATATTGGGTTTTCGATCTTCCGAAGCACAATTTCTCCTAAAGGGGGGAGAGGCCAGCGCCCCACCTTGGCCCCCTGATGGGCGCCCTTGGACACCATTACTGTGTAGTGCCCGAAAACAACTGTTTTGAAGGAATTTACTTCCTTTTCCATGCTTGTTATTGGACTAAAAGATCGAATAGAGGAAAGGGGGGGAAAAGTGGATATATGAGGCAAAGCGAATAACGCAATTTACAGTCAACTGAAAACAGAGGGCAGGAAATGTTTGCCCCAGTTTATGACGTCACTAGTGAAATAAGAGGACATTACTGTTTTGTGTGTACGTGTTGTTGTTTAGACGAGAGAGGAGAAAAAAAAGAAAATACACATTTTGCTAAAAAAAATTCAAGAGGTAAGGATTTTGAAATATTTTCTTACTATTCCGTAGAATGTTTGCGAACGCATTATGGATGGACAGGGTGGGGTCTTACCTTTGTTATCATGTTTGAGAATTATCGTAAATACGTCGTCCATATGCTGTAGACAGTCTTTTGTCTCATGTGCTAGTGTGGGGCAAAGAGAATAACTTTAGAAGGGGCAAAGCGAATAGCGATTCACTTTGCCCCAAGCATAATGCAGTACTGTTTCAGAACATCTGTTTGGCACTAAATGTGGTATTGACGTTACGTATACGTTGCAACACAGCTAATTTGAATATTGAAATTCATATTGAATTTGTTCCGTTAACACTCGCCGAACAAAAACATAGCAGTAGTAATAGTAGTAGTGGTGGTAGTTGTAGTAGAGTAACATCAGTAGTAGTTGTAGTAGTAAGTTGGCTTAGGATAGGAGTTCAGTTAAATAATCGCAGCGGCTATTAACGCAACTTATCCTAAATTAAACTATGTAATTCTATACCACTGTTAAGAAACTATTAATTTGATTTTACATCTTTTAAAATGATTTTAATTAACTTCAGTTCTTTGTTTGTTTCTTCGTTTCTCTACTTTTTGCCTCGAATCAATTTACGTAAAATGTTCCATACATGTTCAGTACTAATCACTACAGTGGCGCTCGGTGTAATTTTGTTCGGGGATGGGGGAAGCTTGAGGTCTCTACGTGCAGAGGAACTAATGAGTACCCCTATCAAGGAATGTTTAAAACAGAAGAGTGCGAAGAAGTATAGCAAGTCTACTGTGTGTACCGAATCAAGTACTGGTGCAACTTCCGTAAAGGAAGTACCAGAGAAAAGAAGGAAATCTACCATTCAAGGTTCTCCTGCAAGAAGAAATGTTTTGCTGCGGCTATAGCTCTCCCAATTACATCTGGAATTACAAAGAAAAAACATTCAAAATCACCAGAAGGACGGTATTTACCAATGCAAGTTCTGTCATGAATATTATTCAGATCCACTTAATGAAGACTGGATTCAGTGTTCTATTTGTCTGTCATGGTTTCACGAAAAATGTACCGATTATTATAAGGGACAAGACATTTACATTTGTGATCTGTGTAAACCAAGCGTGTGATGTGATATTATTTTCAGTGTTAAGCCTTATTATTGTTTTTTTTCAATCTGTTGGCTACTACGTAGATTGTACTCATTAGGGTTACTATAGATTGAAAGAAACTAGATACTAGATGCCTACTTGATAAGAAAAAAAAAACTTCTATGGACTTGAGCTTTTTAAACATATTTAGGGATCATGTGTATGCAAGCTTTGTCTAGACTTAATTCTATATTTAAATGTGTTAGGCTAATACTCACAAAATATTAAACATTTTAATTTTCTGGTATGTAAAGCAGTTCATTTAGGTGTCATTCTTTTATGATCTTAGACTGTGTACACATATATTGTTCTTCTATGCAATTTCTATTTTGCATATCTGTATTAAACACTGACTTTTAATGTATGAGTTTTTGCTTATTCACTTTGCCCCACTATCATGATCCGCTTTGCCCTACCGATGGGGCAAAGTGAATAAATTGCAGTAGTTCAGTAATTAAGCAATACCATTTATGTATATGCAAACCTTGTTTCTATTGTATTGTTATTTGGAAGTTTAATAATCATAAAATATTTCCTCAAAACTTTGGTTTCCTAGTCTTAATTTTAGTTCCCATTTGAGACCCTTGAAGTTAAGTGATCCGCTTTGCCCTCCTTTCCTATATATTTCAATCAAAACTCTTCTTGTAGGTCTTATATCTAGAGAACCACATCACTTAAAGTACAGGTATTTTAAAACATTTCCGGGACAAAATTGCAACAGAAATGTTAAGATGAATTTTTTTTTTTTATATACAATTGAAGTATGTTGAAAACAATGGAATAAAGTCTACCATTGAATTCCATCTGATAAGGCCTGAAATTCAACATATTTCACAAAATGTGACAAATCGCATATTGAACGACGTTTCAGACTTTATAAATAGCTCACTAGATAGCTCACTAGAACTTTATGTGTATTCTGTGCTAAAAGGCAATGACGTTTTCTATTTGCTTTCTCATTATCTTACTAAATCTGAAATAATAAAATCCGGAAATTAAATTTTCACTAAATTGTGATATTGAAAACTGTACTTAGTTTATAGCGTAATCGTACACTTAAAATGTCGTTTAAACTATATGTAATATATTTTATTTTATTTTTTTATGAAACAAAAGCATCGTTCATACACAATTTATTAGAGATAAATGTAATTATATAATATTGTTACATATTATAAATTTAAAATGTTTTTCAATAAAGAAATGTCATCTTCATCAGACATTAATTAGTATATATGTTCATAATATTAAAATATTATTGATATACAATTTTAATCAAAAGAAAAACTATTGTCCAAGACCTATTATATGTAAAACAATTCTTCTCAGAGTAGAAACACCTAGTCCAGTTCCTTGCCAGGTGGTAAAGTGCCAAGGACAGACGAGACGTTACCACGTTGGATAGAAATGGATATGCGCTGTATAAGATAAGTTGTGGAGCGAACTTCGCCGGAAACACAAGAAATGCGTCTTCCTAGCCTACCTCCCTAATAAATTCAAGACTTCTTGCACCCCAAGCACCACTGGTTTCAATAGCGATTGGAGTGAAAACAAACTTTTCGAGAAGGTTGTATTTTCTTTGCTTTTCAGCTTCTCTGCGATTAGCAACAGCTCCAGCGTTCATTACTGACAGAGGGAGACTTGAATGAGCGTATGTATCAGCGCATGTGAATTCCTACAATAAACATTGACCTCTCATTCATGGAACTAGTGTTATCCCATCTGGTCGCTTTCCATCCGAACGACAGCAACCAGAAGGTTCCCGTATTGAAGGAAATCCAGCTGTGTTGAGGGCTCGTAGTATTATATCATTTACAGAGGAATGTCGGGTGAATCTACCAGCGCTCTTCATGCATGAAAGGCCATGCAGGCCACGTTGGTTAATCTCATCCCCACAAGCTGGACAGCGATGAGGCTCACAAACTGCTAAGCCTAAACGTAAGGCTACAGCAATTCGAAAGCTTTCATTTGACAAATGAAGGCCTAAAGGCGGAGAAGGTATCGCCATCAACCATGCACCCGCTTCGGGAGACGAGGCAGCAAGAAGCCTGGCTTTATCTTCCGGAACAACAACAGATTGTAACAAATGATTATGTAATTGACATGCAATTGGTGTATACCAAGATGACTGATAACACTTTTTGCTAATTTCCGGAAGGCTTGTATTTGCTAAGTTTGCCCACTTATTAGAGCCTTCTTGAACTGAACCATCTGGGTCCAAACAATAACCCTGTGGAAGGAGAGCTTCGATTAAACGCAGAGATCCGTGGTATGACGCTAAGAATGTAGGAATCGCCATATCCACAGCTCGTCGAATACCAAGACCGCCCAAACCAACAGGTAAACATGCTTGTGTCTAAGAGTTGTCCTTTAAGGAGCAGTTCAGAATTGATTCAAGGCCAGTTTTCAGGACAGTATCATATTTTTCCAGCAAAGAACTTTCATGCCAAGATGGAAAGCATCGTAAAAAATAGGTTAAGCGAGGGATTGACAAAGATGCTCGTAAAAGGAAAAATGCTGAATGGGCTGAAATTGAAGGAAGCCGAGACAAGAACAATTCTAAAGTAGATATTTTATTCAATTGCACGTGAGTGAGTGCTTCCGACGTGAGAGCAGCACCTAGAAGACAAGCATTCTGAATTGTTAGAGGGCGTATGCCTGGTGCAGCCTCATTAAATCTTCTAAAGATTTCGTCGAATGCAGTTTCATCTGTTCCAAGACAACCAATCTCTCATTTAGAAAAGTTAAGACGCAAGCCAAGAAGTGATGCATTCTTATTTATTTCTATTAACGATGAAAGAACTATCTCGGGTTCACCATCAATTGTTCCATCGTCTAAGTACCAAATGTTTAATTCGGTATGCAGTGATTTAACTAAAGAATGAATGGTTATAGAGAAAAGTGCTGGGCCCAGGGGATCACCTTGTTGTACATCTCTCTGAGAAGAAATAGTGTTTCCGTTGAAAAACAGGTCACTTGGTTGAGCATAACATTGATAAACATATGGATAAATTGAAGGAAAATTATTCATCACTGCGGCAAGCATAGTATCCCGGCGAAGCTCATTAAATGCGTTACGAAAATCCAATTTTACAACCGCCTTAGTAGCACTGTGAGTAGAAGAGAAATAAACTCGGGCTGCGTGAACAGCTGCCTCGGCACCATTAGGAACATAGACACCAAGCTGATGGGGGGATAAAAAGTTCTTAACTGGCTCACGTATTCTAAAGCATACAATTTTTGCCGATATTCTGCGCCAAACATTCCCAACCGCTATGGGCCGAATTCCACCATCCTTTTTTCTTAGCGCTGTAAGTTTGGCACCGAAAAACAGTGGGCGAACTTCCGTTGGTACTTTCCCAGAAATGATTAAATTCAATATATCACATAAGGATTTTAGGAGTTTTTCCTTCGATTCCAGTATTTGACAAGAAAGAAGGTCTTTAAGAATTGAAGGACGAAGCCCATCTAGACCTCCCGCGCTGCCTGACAGAAAGGAGTTAATTGCTTTTTGAACCTCCATAGTCGAAACTCCTTGAAAAGTGTGTTGACCATCAGGAAGATCCGGCGCAATGAAATTGCCGGGGTGGGCAGGATGTTTCTCCAACAGGGTCTCCAATACAGAGGTATCCGGAGAAGCAACTGTATCATCAGAAATTAAAAGAAGTGCTGCTCCACGGATGTCACCATCGGCAAGTTTATTTTCTACAACCTTCAAATTAGAAAATTTGTGGTTTAATCGAGATTTGTTCATCTTCGTTGAAGGCCAGGTTAAGGCGTCGTGGCCAATATTGCACCAGAGGCGAACTCGCTGCTTCACCCAAGTAGTCAGATTCTTAACTTTATCTGATTGTTTGGGAGCACTTAAAGCAACAAATGGAAATACGAAAAGGTTGATCCAGTCTTTTGTATCATTTGAAATTGTTATATGGTTTAACACCTCTCCGAGTGCGTCAGCTACCGTTGATCGAGCACCTCTTGGAACACGTCTTAAAATATGTGTCGAGGACCTTAACGACAGTAATATCTTGCCCAGGTTAGAAATCGTCAAAGCTTTTGTGTTGTTACTGCTGTTAGTGTCGGTAGCATTTGCAGTTTTACTCTGAAGGCAGGCATTAAAGGTGATATCAGAGCAAACATCATCGTCAAACGCAACCCGATGTTTCTTACCAATATGTATAGCTAAACCTCTGGCACTCACATAATGCTTTCCGCAATGAGGACAAGGCAATACATTAGCACTTTTAGAAGCACTAAAGAAACAGCTACCATTGCTAGCACTTGGCACTGAATCACTGTTTGTAAAAGCTGGCATCTTTCCAGTTTGCGAAGCACATCCGTCACTTGATGATTCCATTAATTTAGTTTATTACATAAAATTGTTTCAATTATATACATTTCAATTACCTTATGATGACAATGTTTAAAAAAATCAACCGTTAATTTAGTATTCATTGTTGAAAGATGTATATGTTTGCTTCTGTTCTTAAAACCAAATTAGTTTTTTGGTAATTTTAGCACTATTTCCGAACCGATTTGAAAACGGATTTCACAGCTTTCTTCTCCCAAGCTTCATATTCACATTGCACACAGATATCTTTCACTATCACAAGTTTATTTATTGCTCCACACCGTCATTTTATATATTGCAATCTTTTCCTGTTTTCAATGAAGGTAGAAGTTACGGAAGCTGGGTACTGTGAACTTGATGGAAGGAAAAATGAAATTTGTAAGATTTATGTCCCACGGTTAGGTTAAAGGAGACGATGATAATGAGAAATGAATGAATGGTGGAAATAAGAAAGTGGAAGAAACGGGAGAACCCCGAGAAAATCTACGAGCACGGTGTTTGTCCACCACAGTCCACAGCTGGGATCGAACCAGGGACCCCAAGCACCGAAGGTAAACGCTGACAGCGCCCTACCACTTTTTTTTTTAAGATAATTTATTGTAACTCAAGAATCAATTACATTGAAGTGGTTATGCTTTTGTAACAAAAAAAAAGGAAGTTACGAGAACAATGAGTTGGCTATAAAATTTGCAAATAGTTTATTACGTACATCCTTTGCTAATTTGGAGTATTCTTTTTGCAAATACTGTACATAGAAGGCTCCCCCTGCTTCTAAGTTGGAATTAAAAATATATTTGACGGTCGTTCCTATATACCAATTGACACTATGTTGTTTACTAACGGGATAAAAACGATAATCAGGTCTTAAAACTATGCTAATATTTATATTGCGTTCCGAACTACGAGTAAGAATGGCTAAAAAGTGACGTAACTGAGACCAGATTTTTGTGGATTCCAGACATGTCGTGATTCTATGAATCAACGTATCTATATTGTTACATCTATTGCAAAGAGCATCAGGACTAAAACCATATTTGTTTCTCTTTTCTTTAGTATCAATAACATTATGAACAATCATAAACCAGATAGATTTACTGGCAACACTCAAGGTCGAGTCATTAATATTGGCCCAAATATTGGACCAATTACACAAGCACTCATCTAACACAATTTTAGGTGGGACATATAATCTAGTCATTTTAAAAACATACAGCTTTTTACTACTTAAAGTTTTAAAATCAAAAAGCTGAGACAGATATATATAATCACACAAAACAGTTTCCAAGTACTTACAGCTTTGAGAGAGGTCAGCCATACACAGGGGTAGACTCCTGTCTGTTCGTTCTAATACGTAAGTGAGCAGTTGTTGTGTTACACTATTAGCTTCGTCTGTGTACAAGGTCATTGAGCGAGTAACATACAAACTTGCAGCTTTTTCTTGCACATTGACCAGACCGATGCCACCTTGTGAATGTAAACAACACATTACATCATATTTAACACGAAAGACCTGATGTTTCCATAGAAACCAACCACATAAACTTTGAATTTGTTTTCCTATAAGTTGAGGCATAGGTAATACATTTGCCAAATACCAGATTTTGCTTAAGAGATAAACATTTATAAATTTAGCTCTGGAATATAAACATAGATTTCTGGATTGATTTACATAACCTGAATGACGCAGTGTGTTTACAATATTCGTATAGTTATGATCAATAGTGTGCATTATGTTTGAATAAAAGGTAATTCCTAAAATTTTGATACTGTCGGCCTGAGGGACGGTATCTATATCATTAAAATCAATACTATTGTTTATATTTAACATATGTGATTTACAAACATTTAATCTAGTCCCAGATGCTACCTCATATTCACGAACACGAGAAGACTTCCTCTTTTTCTCCTACAAATACGGCGAGAATTGCAATAATATTATCTCGTTGGAATCTGTGTTTCATATGCTTTTCAACAATGTATCAATCATGATTCTGTGATAATTAGGAGGGACACCAGGGCCGCCAACGCGAAGGTCTACCGCAGTCCTTCGAAGATGATATACAGGGCCTTTTTATAGGAATTTCGTTCTGAATTTTTATCTCGTTTTGTATTGCATCAGTGGTTGTTTTTTTAATATTATTGCCATAAGTGTGTTTGCTACACATTAGTATAATTTTGTCAGCGTATGGTAACTACAAGGGTTGCCAGGGTCCCCAAATTCCATTTTTCTCATAATCTAATACACCGTATATAATATTATTGTGTTAGGCATCATGTTAAATGGTGAATTTCAGACCTTATCAGATGGAATTCAATGGTGGCGTTTATGTATTCATTTTCAGCATACTTTAATTGATTAAAAATCGTTGGGAACGATTCTGTTGCAATTTTGTCCCTCATCACTGGTTTTCGGAGCTAAATTGACTGTACTATTAACTCAGTATGATATCCTTATTCTGTAGAAAATACGAAAACTCGATTTAGGGGCAGTTCAAAAATTTTGTGGAAGTGATCCAAAATCTAATTATTGGCCAAGATGGCAATCTTTTGATCCATTTTTTTTGTTCTTATTAATTTAGTCGGTCATCAGTACAGTGGATTGTTGGCTTGTATTGCTTTCTTGTTATTTGGCGATTCAGAAATCACTGCAAAAATGCAACCTACAAGCTTAATGTTATTTGGCGATTCAGAAATCACTGCAAACATGCAACCTACAAGCTTAATGTTATTTGGCGATTCAGAAATCACTGCAAACATGCAACCTACAAGCTTAATGATCTCCGTGTTGGAAAAAAGTGGATAATAACATAAACGCATATAAATTTAAATGTAAATGTAAGATATTATTATTATTATTATTATTATTATTATTATTATTATTATTATTATTATTATTATTATTATTATTATTATTATTATTATTATTATTTTGGAGAAAACTTCCAGCTTCCAATATATTAAATAAAATTAAGCAGTTGTTAAGCGACTAATTTTGTAATCGGATCCTAATTAACTGGTCACACATATAAATTTATTTGATAGCGAAAATTATTGTACATTTTACCAAAACACAATCACTAGGAAAACTAAACAAACATTTATGGATATTGACAATAATTTAAATGCGAAAGAGATAATTTCTGGTCTACCAGACATATACCAGGGAAATATATCTTACAAGAAGGACATGTCGCATATCAATCCATAAAAGAAAGAAAAGTACAAGAATTTTAGGAATAATCTCAAAAATAATGGGTCAAAAATTTGCCATCTTGGCCAAGAATTAATTTCTGGATCAGGGTCCATAAAATTTTTGAACGGGTCCCTAAATCGAGTTTTCGTATTTTGTACGAAATAAGCACATCATACTAGTTAAGTGATAGTTTGGGTTTGGCTACCTTGTATGTAGTTTTAAATATTTGAGGCGTACAAGAATATTGTCAGGATCCCCACATCACGACAAAAGCACATGTCAATACAAATAATGAAGCAGACGAAAAGTCAACACGGAAGATACCGGAGGAAGCCAAAAAAGTGATGGACGTCACGAAAGGACCCGAAGAAGACAAATAAAAACGCAACCATGGAGGGACCTTGGATCAGTCGACCAACTGATTGCAACCTATCCTAAACCCTGGAGGCTGCTATGAAGCTAAGGAGTTATCCTAACCACAAATAAACCCTATAGGCTGCTATGGAGCTAAGGAGATCACCTTCAACAGCACCATACCTCGCAAAGGCTGCTATGAGCTGAGGTTTCCTAGAACCAAATCCTTGAGAACCCTGGAGGCTGCTATGAAGTTAAGGGGTTACCCGTACAGAACATTATAACATTATAACCTTCATTATAGAAAAATTTTGTTATTAGAACTTTTGTAGACAAAATACTTAATTTTGTAATAAAATTGGCGAGGGAATAAATCTCTTCCGGATTATTATTTAGTCTCTACCTATAAATCATTACAATATCTTTGATTGAATGAAATATATTCGATCTTTTGATCCTAAAAGTACAACATTTATATATTATATATTCTTCACACAAACAAATGACACTTTACTCTGCTGTTTTTCTTTTCTTATTTTGACATCATAAATACAGATCTCATTAACATTTCAGTAATTAGCCATTGCAGTAGAATTAACATTTCACAAACAGTTTTCCACATCGTTCGGATTATTAATACAAGCAATTACCTGCCAAATGATCTGATGAATGGATTTGTTGACATATATCACACGTAACATTTTACGGAATTGCATTTTTTCAAAACGTACTTTTGTTAGTTGGAATATATATATATATATATATTATGTGTGTGTATGTGCGTACAGTATAATTGGAATTCTATTTTAGATTTACATATTCAAATGTTGCCTTTAGCAATAACAATTTAATCCTTCAAATCCGTTTATATATTATATCGTTTTGTTTGTTTGTGTTTGATCAATGGCATAGGTTTTCCCTCCTTTCCTTTCGTTCAGAGTCCTGTAATAGTTACAATAAAATGAGTCTGTTTTTTGGTAATCATGTTCATTTTAGGCAGGGAAAATGAGTTTGTGGGAAATGAATGTGCTATTTTGTAGGGATGTAGGTAGGGAGATAGAAAACAGTAGAATAGGCAGAGAGAGAGAGATAAAAAAAAGGAAGAGAGACAAAGAGAAGAAAAGGACGTAAAATTGTGAATTGTTTGTTAAATCAATTCTTGACTTTAAAACAACAGCAAATATAGAACGTTTGATTAAAGGTAGCGGAACACTTTCTTCTTTTGTTTATTCGAACAAGGTTTTACTCTTTTTTTCGTCGCTTTATATAAGTAAAACACAATGCATTTTACAAGTTGTGTAATCCATAATGTTAGGACTATTTGTGTCACTGTTATAAAGATAACCAAGAAAGTTCCGTCGCTTTTTCACCCACCACCTTCGAACATCGATATGATACTCGGAAGATCAAAGAGAATCCCCATCAGCATCAACGACCCACTGCCAACGTTCTGGAAGGCCACAGATTCCATCGCGATAGAACTTGGTGGACTGTGGAGCACAGAATGTATCAAGTGCATTTTGCACCTCTACTAGGGATGTCCTCTAAGATGATTGTCCAAGGAATGAAACAGGTGATAATGGGACGATGCAATGTCCAGGGAGTGTGGCGGATGCAATACTGTTTCCCATCCAAGGCGTAGAATGGTGTTCCGCGACATCCTAGCTACGTGAGGCTTAGTGTTGTCCTGTAACAGGAGGACCCCCTCGCGATTCAGAAGTGCTGGCTCCAGAGTTTTGAGTTTTCTTGAGCACGACTCAACTGCTGACTGTACACAGTTACATTGATGCTTTGACTAGCTGGTAGCAGCTCTCGATGTACTATGCTGTAAGAAGTCCACCAAACACACATGAGGACCTTCATCTGATGCAGTGCTAGTTTTGGCTACTTTGGAACCAGTTCATGGGATGCTAACCAAGATGACGGCGCCGTGCGGAGCTTCGTACAGAATCCACTTTTCATCACATGTCAACATCCTGTTCAGAAATGGCTCCTTATCTTAGTGACGCAATTATCTTTCAGCTTCAAATATTAAATTTACGAGAAATAGTATGTTTTTCTGTTTTCTTAAGAAAACTGCGCATCAGGATTTATGCTCATTCATATCACTTATTTTCAGTTCAATGAGATATGTTTATATGTAAACATGCCTTATCTATATACTGTATACCTCTTTTACTAAGTTCTAATAATACAGGATGTCCGGAATGGGCAGACGGTTTTAGAAGTTTGTGATTCCAGTGTCTTAAGAGATGAGAAGAAAGAAAACACACATTTTAAAGGCAGACCCAAAAAGTTCAGTTAAACAGAATTTCATTCTTGTAGAACTACCGGTAACGGTGCTGTTACCGCCGAAACAGAAATGGCACCCGAAAGTCGTAATGCGTGTGTTGGTTTGCAAAGACAAGAAATGTTGTTCAAGTGTGACGAAACCCTCGGCGTGGTTACCACAAGAATCCTCCATCAGCAACAGTATCCAGGAACAATTTCTGTTGACAGAAAGTATAGTTAAAACTCTCAGTAGTGGGTAAACAGCATGTGCCTAAACCAGCAGGTGGAGGCAGTAAGACAGTGTTTTCTCACGTAGCCTGAGGAAGTCATTCGCGCATCGAGACGGCAGCTGGGAAAGGTCAAAAGTGCACGATGTGGTACACAAAGGGTTAGGTTTGCGCGCACATAATGTACAATTGTAGCAAAGCCTTTGAACACTTCTTGTGTCTGCAAACCACCACACACATTGCGTCTTTTCGGGTACCGACGTCATTTTTGTTTCGGTTATACTAGCTCCGCCATCGGCAGTCCAAGTACGAAAATTTCAAGAACATAAAATTTTGTGTTTACTTTTCCTTTATTCCAATATCTCTCCATATTAAAATTGCACCACTTTTGAAACCACCACTTCCATTCCAGACACCCTGTATTGTACAATTATGTAGAAATAACTGTAACCTCCTCCGTGACAAATTTACGTTTTCTTTGTACACTCATTGAAGGAAAATGTACAGTATACTGTACAGCTCACAGATGACAAGAAGAACCTTAAAACAGGGGTAGCGGGGAAAGGTCAACGACACGATCAAGTCCATTTTCAGTTTTTTTTTTTTTGTGTGGCCTATACTTAGATGTCGTCTGCTACTCCGGGTAGTTATCTGTATGCTATTCCGTGGTGTCATTTGAAACCCCCGTGCGAAAAGTGGGCAAGCCCATACCTACGTTACACTAGTTCTGCTAGGGTTCTTCTCGTCATCTGTGAGCTGTACATAGTTTTCAACTATTTGTTTTAACAATAAAAACCGCCCAACAGTCACTCAAATGCATTTGTGTTCATTTAATTGCAGTGTTCAGTGTTCATTGAAGATGGTGCATAGACAGTGTTGCTACTTGTTGGTCAATCATTGAACTACTAATGTGCCACTGTCTGTACTTTGTGAAAATTGTGCTCTCCTTGTGTTTTAAAACTGTGTTTCTGTTGAGTTGATTTGAGTTGATTTTGAGTTTAACGTCCCGTTCAGCAGCTAGGCTATATGAGACGTGGATCTACTGATTAACGTGGAATCTGAAACACATGAGCTCCCGCCGGGAATCGAACCCGGTTCTCCCAAGCCAAAGGCGCGTACTCTAACCGCTTAGCCACGGAGGAGCTCTGTGTTTCTATTGAGTAAACAGGGATGATCAAAATAAACAATTGCTCGTTTGTGTATTGCAGAAGATTAATTTTGAATGTTATATGACAAATAACATATTATTTTTATTTGCATTAAAACGTATTTGAAGAAAACCATGTACAGTATACTGTACATTTTACCTTAGTCCCGTGGAGAAGTTCTTCTCCGTGCCGTGTAATTTTTGTTGGATTCTGGTTGCAACGCAGGCAAAAATTTAAACACATATATTTTTTTTAGTTTCACGTCCCACGCTTATGCCGCCTAGGTTAAAGTATACGGTGTTGATAAGGGATGGAGGAAATGGTCGAATGAAAAAAGTGGGAGAAAACGAGAGAACCGCGAGAAAATCCAGGCACACGGTGGTGTCCACCACAAAGTTCACTGACGAAGTGTAAAAGTGGACAAAGTACACCATCTTCCTACTCACGATGGTCGGGATAAACCAATCCGTTGCAAATATCAGACATATGGAAAATCCAGGTCTCACTTTCTCTGTCAAAAATACCAAGTACATTTGTGTCTAAACCAAAAAAAGAAAAAAGAAGAAGAAAGAAAGAAAGAAATTGTTTCTATGAATTCCACCATAAGTGATTTCTTATGGTGCGTAATCACAAAAGAGACCTTTCTATAGTACACTTTTTCATACTCGAAAATCTAGCAGTGTTCTGAAAGTAGTCATTTTATGTGTACTGTGTACAAACGCTACAGATAAAATGAACATTACAGTATACATTTTGAAACATATATGTAGATCTATATATTTTTAAAATTTTCATTATAAGCTGCCTTAAGGGTCCAAAATAAATGTTGATAACCAATAATTATAATTTTATCCCAACTAAATCAATAAGTGTCCCTAAAGCATACCTGAGTTCCATGTACTGTATACTGTACAAATCCACTGAGGAGGTTAAGAACGAACTTACACATAGCAACTTACACATAGCGAACTTAATACATTTGGATCTGTTCAAATTATAGAGAATCTATTTCAATTGATTGGCTAATTTGACGTAGTTTTCAATATTAAAAATATCGAAGTGGTACATTTACCACATATTTACTTGCAGTTGACTTGAACTCAATTCCCCTCACCACATGATGCTAAGGCTAATAATTTAACTTCGAGAGAGATGGAAGAATGTAACATAAGTAACTACAAGCTGTCATAAATGTTGCACTAAACCGAATGAATAATTCTAACTTCAAAATAACTACAAGTTAAGCAGATATATGATCACCAAGGATTATGTCAGAAATTGATACAAACTTTCTCGAAAATTTGATACGTGGTTCTGTAATTACTATTATCTGGTTACAACGATATTGTATATCTATTTCGTAATTTCTTCTATTTTTATATCTTGGTTTTGGGCAACGGTGCATAAAAATACACAATCTGTCGTGTAGAAGAAGAAGAAGAAGAAAATATTATATGTTGTTGTTGATTCTAAATAGAAAGAAATAAGATTTAATCTCAATAGTTGAAATATATGTTGGTTTTATAGGTGTAATCTGCACTTATGCTGCTATGACAACTGAAAAAGAAAAATATAATTAATGAAGTTTTGGAGAATAAAGGTAATAGTTAAATAAGTTGTCGTGTCTGATTTAATGTATTTTGACCGTGTTAACGTAACTAAAAATTACACGAACTGTGGGCTGGAATGTAACGTGAAAAATAACAAGTTAATAATAACAAGTTAAATGGTGGTTCCAATATACGCTACATTTTAGATGGTGTTATCTCGCCCGGGACGTTACATGGTATATTACAAAACCTATGCATTATTTAAGAAGGTAATAATCATGCATAATACAAGAGTGTAGTAGAGTAATTAGTACTACTTTATTTAATATATTTTAACTTTGGTAATCTTATTTCCTGTGTATTAGCATTATCAATGTATTCTATATTGAAATTGACTATGGGGGCCGCGGTGGCTCAGTGGTAGAGCGTTCACCTCTGGTGCTTGGGTCCCGGGTTCGATCCCTGCCCCCGCCAAGTGAACTTTGTGGTGGACAAACACCGTGTGCGTGGGTTTGCTCGGGGTTCTCCCGTTTCATCCCACTTTCTTCATTCCACCATTTCATTCATTTCTCATAAGTACCGTCTCCTTTGGCATAACCGTGGGACGTAAGACTCAAAGATTTCATTTCATTTTTTTGAAATTGACTATACTGGATTCATTATTTTAACTTTTGTTACGGAGTTAATTTATGAAATTTCTTTATACAAAGTGCGTACAATAATGATGTACACTTTGTTTTCTCGTTCCAGGTGAAGTTGACCATTAAATTTAGGAAGACAGTCACAGGCACCTAAGTAAAGACCATACTTTATCAATTGGGGGGCATTACTAGCAACGACGACGACAGCACCCAGTACGGCCCATTTCTGTAACCGCTATGAGGGTTACTAATGGACAACATGCAAAGTGATTATAAAGGACGGCGCTCGATGTTGTGGTTTTTGTGGAAATAAGATGTGGCCGCTGTTGATATCCATAGACAATTTGTGCCACTATATAAAGAATATGTACCGTCGCAGAAAACAGTTTATAATTGGATGGAAGGTTGAAAAGTAAGTAGAATCTTGACGGAAAAGAGAAGCAGTTTTGGAAGGAAAATGACAGAACGACAGTCTCATTGTCGTAGAATAGAGAGAACCATTAAAGAGAAAAATGCATCACATTCACTGAAATGAAGGCGGCTATAGGAATAGCCAGAAACACCGGTAAAGGCATCGTTTACTACCATTTACAGTTGGGGAAGGCCATTGGGGGTGGGTTCCGAAAGGCTTGTCTATAGAACAAAAACAATGTTGGGTGGACAAGTGCAGAAAACTTATACAATGTCATGAAAACGATCCCGAAGATTTCATGCCTAGACTTGTGATTGGTGATGAGAACTAGCTCCATTACCATGAACTGATGAAGAAGCAGCAATCAATGCAGTGGAAACATCATGACAGTCCACCACCAAAGAAATTACGATCAAATACCTTCAGCTGGGAAATGTATAGCTACAGTGTCCTGGGACTCGAAAGGTATGATCTTGATCGACTGTCTAAAAGGTGGAGTCACGTTTAACAGTATAACGTATGTGGAGGACCTTAGACGGTTACGTCGTGCCATTCGAAGGAAGGGGGCAGGAAAATGAGCAAAAGGAATGCTTCAGCAACATGATAATGCTCGTCCTCATGCCAGCCGGGAAATCACTGCTGCCATTGATCAATAAGGGTTTACAATGCTTTCACAAACTTCCTACTTTCCGGAATTGGGCCGTATCCATTACCACCCGTTCGGGGTAATGAAAAAAATATGTGTGTGGTGGTCCGTTTGCACATGCTCATGAACTTGAACAAACTGTCCAAACATGAGTGCGTGGGACTCCAAACAATTAATTCCAGGACTCACTTCTGAAGCAGACACACCACTGACAAAAATGCATAAATATGTAAGGGAGATTATATTAAGAAGGTGGACACATCAGTTGCTGTGTAACCTATATGAATATCTAAAAAAAAATGTAAATTATTATAGTATGCCCCTCGTATATTTACTTTGTCCGTGCGTCCGTCCGTTCATCCATGAGATGAGAAACATGAAGAAGTACTAGCTTTATCACTAACAAATTTTTTCAGGGTATAGAGGGCTGAAAATTTAGAAGCGGTAGAAATAAGTCGTTTCCGATTTTTGTGTTGATCACTATACACAAATACCGCAGTAGCTAGCGAGAACCAGTTACCTGCAATCAATTAAGCATCCAAAAGAATATATTCTATTTCAATCTCACTACTAAATTCGAAAGTGCTAGGTATCTACTATTACTTCTGGTTTCAAAATTAATTCAGAAAATGCTACACAATATAAAGCAGACTAGTTCACATGGTGTATCCATGACAATGTTAGTTGTTAGACATACAGACTATGACATGCGTAAGTATCGAAAGTCTTATAATGGGTACCCGCCCGTCTGTCTGTCTGCTCATCCGCCTGTCTACAGAGCAAAAACGATAAGTGATATTGAGAACCGTTTTTTTAATCGATAAGAGATTCAAAGAGTAACTTTCATTTTTACCTTCATCCTTGTATGACAACTGAAAGTTTTAGTATCGTGTGGGTTCCAGTTTGAACACTGACCTCAATAGTACAAATCTGTAAACGATAGAGAGAAGTGTTCTTTAACCCTTTCACTGCGGAATTAAATTTCCGGGCGATTCCTGGAAAATGGACACAATTAAGTAGCCAAAAAATGAAAATTGTTTGGTCTCAACTTCACTCTTATCTCCTGGCACATCTAAATCAGAAACTGCCAAAATATCTCACTGTCGCTGATTGTCTTACTGTTATCCGGTATTTTTTCCTGCTGTATTTCGCTAGCTTCAAACAAGCAAACGCATCAGAACAGAATGACACAAAGCTTTCGTATTCATTCGTGTTTAACTGCAGAGTTCCAAGAAATGGCCACCAGTTGGCAGCACAACGCAATGTATTGTCACTACCACATGTTCCATATATAAAATAAGCGACTGAAATCGAATATCATAGCGAATATCATAGTAACGTTGATTTCCCCAGCAAAAGGCAGCGACTAAAGTCGACTTTCGCAGCGAAAGAGTTAAATACGGATTTAGTATCGTACCCTACATATTCACCCAATATCTTTACCACTAACTACCACATTTCCTAGTATCTAATTTCTTCTTGTTACAGAAGGCTTCCCTTAATGATTGGGCAATGCAACTTGCGGTTGAGGAATACTTCACATTGCATACTTCAGACTTATTTCTGCACGGAATCCAGTCGTTGGCTTAGAGTACAACGATTAAATCACTCTGGTTCTTTTTTATATAATAAATTCGAGCCATTAAATAATACACATTCCATCCCGTAGTTTGATTCCATTTATTTATACCTGGTTGTCCTGACAACGACGTTCCAAAGACTTATTTTTTTGAAAAATTTGAATGTCTTTATACATTGACAATCATATTATTTAAAACATTTCTTTCTCTTCTTCTGATAGTAAAAATCAGCCAGCCTAGTACATATTTGGAATATCTTATGGCCCAAAATTACAAATATACCGTACAATGTACTGTTGTAAGAGAAATTAATAATGTGTAGTTGCAGACGAGAAATACGAAGTATTATACTGAAGAAGGTATTTTCATAAACGAGGTATTTTTTACTTCTCATTTTTTGTTGGGATGGGTTACGACGTTTCATTTACAGCAACATAATAGTACATAATGTATACAATTTGATCGAAAATATTCCTAAGAAATGTATAATAGCTTGTATAAATTTTTGGTTTCGTCACTCTAATTTTCAATTAATTTGTGTGACAAATCGAGTTATTACTATTTTGGTTACATTTTTGTTTACTGTGTGCAGCATGTTTATGCTTTCTGAGGGAAATTGGAACATGAGAAACTAGTATAACAAAATAGTATTTAATGGAATTCCATTGATGAAGCAGGGGCGGATCCATGACCGACTTCTGGGGGTGGGCGGTGGGTTGTCATACTGCTACTTTTAGGGGCTCCAAACTTTGGGATGGATTTTATTTATATATATAAAATAAGAAGGCTTCCCCTTCTGTGGGGGGCGATCGCCTTTTGGATCGGCCCCTGTGATGAAGATAAGCGAAACTCTAACCAGCGATCGTTTCCAAAGTGGCTCAGTAGTAGTGTTCTATTCTTTGAGCAGGGCCCCTGATTCGACCTCCGGCCAGGCAAGGTTGTGGTAAACAACATCGTGTTCGTCAATTTTCTCAGGGTTCTCCCGTCTCCTCCTTTGTTTTCCTTTCATTAATACTTTTGTTATATAATAATTCGCGTTCAGTATTCATCCGTTCCCTTCAGCCTGTAAGACATAACTGTGGACTGTAGACTACAGTTTCATTTTAACTCTTTCAGCCTGCAATTTTGTTATGTTCTTTTTTATCCTATAGCATACACCATTCAAATAGGCCTGTTACAAATTAAGTCGAAGCAATGAGGAAAAATGTTTTCATAACATTAACAATTGTAAAAATTAAAGCATTATACGCGTATCGTATAAAGTTGTATCCAAATTTAAATGCTCTGTTGCTAGTTACGTTTCAGTTTCTGCCGAATCTGTTTACCTGAAGACATCTCCCTCTTTTTTTTTTTTTTTTTTTTATTTTTCAGAGAGAAATTCAGATAGTAATCAGTAGGGCAACCCAAAAGCATAAAAAGTATAATGGCATTTTACACATATGGTTGGTATCTTGAACATGGTTGTGGTTGTCTAAGGGTCCAGAAAAGGCTAATTTTAACCCTAGATGCGTAGACTTTATAAATATCACGTAAAGAGTAGATATGCGTAAAATTTACGTATTTTTCGTTTGTTGTTTTGTTTTAAATTTATGCATGCTGAATGTATTATAGAAATGAACAACTGCAAAATAAATTACATTTAGAGTACAATACATAAAATACACAATAAAAATACACAATAACAAAATACACAATTTTAGAATAGCAGAAACTAGATAACCGTGAACAAAGGGGCTTCCAGTCCAGTCTCTTTTACATCTTCACTTTAATACCGCATTTACAGCATACTTTCTCTAAAATTGCAAATGTATCATTCTTGCACGAAAAAACGTATACACAATTTTACAATAGCAGAAATTAGATAATTGTTCACAAAAGGGTTTCCAGTCCAATCTTTTTTTCTTTACATCTTCAGTTTGATGCCGCTCTTAGAGCACACTTTCAGCTTATGTTCACCACAGATTGGTGTCTTGCAGACTTTGCACCCTGTTGTGGTTGGTATGTCTCCGTTTTTGTAACTGCAGAAACCACAATATTTCTTCTTCTCAAAGGAGGCGTTGCCTTCAGTTTCGGATCCTGCTGTTGAGGAGTTTGCTCCAGGTATACCAAGGGACTCCTTTATGGAGTTCTCAATGACATTCTGAGAGTTGAGATTTCCAATCTTCCTCGCTGCTTTTCTTCGATTAACTCGTCGTGCAATCGCAACTTGAAATTCTGGTGACTTAGAGGTTTCTTGTTTCCATTCTCCCTGTAGTAATTATGTACGTAAATTACAAAACCGTTAATGCACGTAATGTTGATCATATTATAAAATACGCACATAGGCCACCTTTGAGTCTTCCTATTGCTTTTGCACATTTGATCCATAGTGTCCACCGAGCCTTTGGTGGCGTTATAGGTCATGACAATTTCCGGCTTCTTTGACGTTGAGTTTATTGTTCCATTGTCGTGCATTGTTCAAATAAAATTGACGAGTATGTTGAGCTTTGTCTTGTAAGAAACAGCAGTGACATTCTCACTGAAGAGGAAAGCAGATGAATTCACTTTTCTTCCCAAATACTTCACATCATTGAACTCTACGGGAAATTCCTTTTTGTTTTTCTTGATTGTACTACTGTAGTCAGCTTATGGTCAGGAAGGAGATACTCTGCCAATGGTATAGTGGTGAACCAATTGCCCGTTATATTTCTATGAGTTTCGTTCACTGGTGATACCAAGTCTTGACAAAATATTCTCCAACAGGTTCATTAGCAGGCACCGTCCCTTTGCCGAGATATGGAATGGTGTTCACCAGGTAGTTTGTAGCATTGTCACACATTGCAACTACTTTAAGTCCGTATTTGTCTGGCTTAGATGGCAAATACATTTTGAAGGGGCAGCGGCAATGGAATCCAATGAGCTGTTCGCCAATGGTAAGGTAACAACTGGGCCGGTACATTTTCTTGCAGTTTTCAATGAATATTTGGAAGGTTTCTGATATAGGAGCGAATTTTGTGAGTTTTCGCCGCTCGTTTCGGGTACTTTTATCATCAAATCGCAGTGTGTAGATCAAAAATTTGAATCTTCTTTCAGACATGGTTGATTTATATCGTGAGCCAGAATATGAAGAATTGAACAGCAGTTCACTTGACAGGTGATTGCTTTTTGTTACTCCTGATAATATAAGCAAACCCAGTAAGGCAAGCAGTTCATCCAAAGTCATATCGGCAATGGAAGGGTCATCTTTCTTTGAGTATGACTGACGTCTTCTTTCGGCTTCAAGATTTGTACAGCGCACAATATTCTCTAAGATGGCAGTTGATAAAAATAACTTAAAACAGTCACTAGGCGACTTAGATTGTTGTGCATCCTGCGTGGTGCCTGCTCGGATGTGGACTATGTTCTTTTCAAAACCCTTGCCAGCAACTCGAGTTGTTTCCGTTTTCCATACATATCCATTTCTTCCTGCAAGTTGGAAATCCGGAAATTTTAGTATGTACTCTTCGACTACTGAGGCAATAGGATTAGTATTTGATCATATCCTCTTTATTCCTTTTCTTTCTACACTGAAGACAGTCTCTAACAACCTTTCTTCTACTTGTTCTTCATTGAGTTCGACAGCGTCCTCCGTTCGACTATCAGGTGCTTCGTAATCTGGATCATCTACATCATCGTCGCTTAGGTCATTAATAACGTTATCTTCTTCTTCACAAACATCTTCGCCAAATAATATCGCCAACACATTCTCGTCAGGCACATGTTCCATCCCGTTTCTCTCGGGTTAAGGTAGACATATGAAAAAAATATGTAGATAAATGTATTCATGTATGGGTAGATATGCGTAAAATTTACTCACTCTTTTTTAGAAGAGACTCAGTGAGGGCAGCAGCTGAAGCAAGACTGGCAAGTTCTCTCGGCTGCAGATAGAAATTGCTACAGTGGAGGCATTCCTGGCGGTAAAGCCTCCTGCGAGAGCTGGGTGCGCAGTGCCATACATAAACACAAGGTGAATGCGTAAAATTTTCGTAGTCTACCCATCTAAGGTTAAAAGCATAATAAAGCATAGTTTTAGAAAATAAAGCATAAAGCATAATTTAAAATATATAGCACAATTCTTGGAAAATTATGTTTAGCTGCAAGTTTCACATACTGTATTAATATTTTTAAAACCAATGTTTACGGTGCAAAATCTTTGAGAACATAACAATGCAACAATGGAAAGCTTATTTTTATTTCTGTATACTTTCGGTGTAATCCTTCGAAATGGAGGGGAAAAAAGAAAAGAACGAGTAATGTTAAACAATGATAGAAATTAACAATAAAGCATAATAAAGCATAATTTGGAAAAAATAAAGCACAATTAAACAAAAAATAAAGCATAATGTGGGTTGCTCCAGTAATAACTTACAGATACCTTCTTGATAAATTCTAGAATGAATAAATAAAATAAAATTGAAAATCAAACACAATTTTAATGAATTTGCAGAAATTGTCTTTACAATTTGTCTTAATTTCTGCAGACAACTGCTTAATCCTCTACGTACTGATTTTTTTTTTTCGTATTGGCTAAATTTCTATATCTAGCCAGATTTGCTATCAATATTTCATAATATACTTCCATTTCGAACAAGTGATTAAAATGTAAATAAAACAAAGATTCCAATACCTCACTCAAGCTTCTCATTCGTAAACTTACATAGAAGGACGGAAGTGCCCTCCATTTTTTTTAAGTGCAATATAATACCCAAAATGGGCGGGTCACAGAAGATAACACCTTTCTCTTGGGTCATGAGTAATTCTTTATTTTTAGGTTTCATTGGGAGATGAGTAAACAGGGTTTACAACACAAAGATATAACATACTAAGGCACATGAAAAACAATAATAATGCCTTGTAACGTAAGGAAGACGTAATGTACTCTCAGATGTTCATACATTTAGGCGAGAAGTTTCCTCTGTTTTAAATATATCGGTATTAGCAGTTATTTTTAGTAGTATTATAACTTAATTTATAATTTATTAGTTTTGTTATCTTTGCCCACCAATTTCAATTTAAATGTACGTTTTACTTCTGCACTAAAATGTGAATCATCTGAAATAAGGCAGATGAGTCATCTATGATAGAATCTTTTAACAAATGCTTCATACTTCTGTACTTGGAAAATATGAATTGATCTAAGTATACCTCACAGCCAAGGGCGCCCATAAGGGGGGACAAGGTGGGACGCTTACCCCCTAACAGGAAATTGTACTTGGGAATATTGAAAACCCAATAGAATTTTTACATTATTTACAGCAAAATTTGAAACTATATTTGAAACGTCGCATATACTTGCCCCCCATTGGAAACCACAACATGGGAGCCCTTGCTCACAGCATACTAACAAAAAAAAAAAAAAAAAAAAAAAAAAAAATGCATAGTTGCAATATAGTATCGCTCTGAAGTTTGAAGCAGACAATTTGTATAGCATCGAGCGTTGGCTGGTGCAGACATTATGGGGAATGATCTTTGAAAGCGGGGAGGGCAATGGGCTCCCACTCCATTGAAGTTTGGTATGACCAACATATTTGAATTAAGATCCTAATTAATGTCTTCTCAGATTACTCGTATATGGGACAAACTTAGGGTTGCCATATGTCCGTATTTTGTACGGACTGTTTGTATTTTTGGGTCAGTGTTCGTGTCCGTATCATACATAGCATGAAATAGGAAAATGTCCGTATTTGACAGTTTTTAGAGCTGCCTGAACATTTCCGATTCTGGAATCACTAAAATTTCGGGCGAAAAAAATTGTGTCTTTACCATATAACTTATACTTTAGTTGCTATTAATAAAGTTTTTAAATACTGTCTCATTTTTCCATTACATGGCTCTTTTAGTTAAATTTAATGGGTTACGGACAAAATCTCGCGGCCAAAACATCGCCGCCCAATACCTCGCGGGACAAAATCTTGCTGGTCCAAAACCTCGCGTGCCCAAAACGTCGCCGCCCAAAACCTCGCCGCCAAAACCTCGTGGGGCAAAATCTCGCCTGCAGCTTAATAAAAACTCAGTGTAGTATAACAATATCTGCTGCTGTTCTTATAAGTAAAAAGAAAAAAGGAAGGAAGAGCTTGGTGTGGTGAGAGTAGGGGCGCCGAATTCTACTTCGCCCCGGGCGCCGAAATCTCTAGCTACGGCTCTGTATATATATATATATATATCCCCCACCCCTCCCTCCTCCCTTTTGTTGTGCCGACAAAGTGAAATTATAAAAGACATCCTAGGCTCGAACCTCATCTATGTTGAAAATTTGATTGAGATCGGTAGGATGGCTCAAGAGGTATAATGTAACAAACATAGCCATTTAATTTTTATATATATAGATTTCCAAAGCATGCATTGGAATTTTTCTTGTCATTATTTTAATGTAATTATGTTTTATTACTAAATATATACATATAGTAATATATAGAACATTCTACAATGAAGAAATCGTCGTGAAGAGGTTTTATCCTGACGACATTTCTTCCCAGGCGACACTACGTCTCGCTTAATTTAGACCAGGTGAGATTCTGTGTCGCGAGATCATTACAACGAGGTTTTGGTCTGGCGAGATTTTGGGTATGGCGATATTTTGGGGCGCGAGGTTTTGGAAGACGAGGTTTTGGCAAGGCGAGATTTTGGCCCGCGAGGTTTTAGGTGGCGAGGTTTTGGCCAGGCGGGGTTTTGGCCAGACGAGATTTTGTCCCGCGAGGTTTTGGGCGGCGAGGTTTTGGCCCGGCGAGATTTTGGGCCTAGAGGTTTTGGGAAGCTAGATTTTGGCCTGGCGAGATTTTGGGCCGCGAGGTTTTGGGAGGCGAGGGTTTGGCCTGACGAGATTTTGGGCCGCGAGGTTTTGGCCAGGCGAGGTTTTAGTCCGCGAGGTTCTGGCCGCGAAGTTTTGTACCCAAACTAAATTTAATATATGAAATTTAGTTGCATGATTTATTATATTTGTGTTAATGAAAAAAAAACAAAAAACATGTTAGTTTCCAGTAGTTTTTTAAGTATTACAGTAAGCAATTGTGTGATAACCTTAAAAGATGATTTTTAGGTAAGAAATTTCAAAATATTTATTTTTTGTTTAGGCACCGTATCTTTGATGGGTCGTAATTTTAAGGCTTGTCCGTATTTTGGATCAAACATTTATGGCAACCCTAGACAAACTTGAATAGACTTGCATCCTTGCCTAGTTACAGAGAAAATAGGCGCTGGCAGACACGAACTGCAGCGCGGCAGAATCCTTACTCCAAACAGGTCCAAGCATCTGTTTAGATAACAATGCATCTGCTCTAAAGAGACATGGCCTGAGGTGGGCTAGGCCATGGTTTCTCAATCTGCTATACGGGGACCACTGCTGGTACGCGAACCATTGATTGGTTGTACGCACGACTTCTGTAAAACTGTGTTGGAAAATTCTCTTTCTTACAACTACTGAAAAAATAGAACGAAGTATGTCACCCAGTCTAGGAGTATTTTCATCATAAAAAGCCGAAATCCTACATTGTCTGGAGGAAGATATTTCATATGACAATCTTGTAGTTGCCAAAGGGAAACTGAATATCGAACATTCTGAGATAAAACTGTAAAACTTCTATGAGTGTTTGTTAGATTTACCTTTGTGAATATAGATTTTCGTCTCTCATGTATATATTTAAAAAAAATGTACTGGAATAAGTAGTGTGTAGAGCCCGTTTTAGGACAAATTAATTGAAACAATAAAAAGATATGTTTAGTTAAACAAGCAGAACATGCACACTGAACATACAATATCATTTCTAGATTTTATTTATTTATTTATTTATTTATTTGCATTCTGGACATTGGTAATCCTAACTGCAAATTTTAATCAGAAAAAAGTGCTTGTTAACTTTAGGTTGTCTAATTTTTTATCGAAACTTTGTGTATTTTAATAAAACAGAAATATTAAATTGAGTCAAAGAATACTTGATTTTGCAATATATATATATTTGCATTAAAAAGTAGTACTTAGTTATAAAATAGGTCTATTCCATAGTTGTGTAATTTTTGTTCCTCGTACAAACAAATCGCGTTTTTGAGAATATATTTCACTGTTGGTACATTATTATCATTATCTACATTAAATATAGTGGCTCACGAATGAAAAAGGTTGAGAACTCACGGTTTAGGAAACGAAGAGCAACAGCATGTTTGAACCGTCATCTCTAGACTGAGCAAGTATTCAGTTGACAATTTATGTTCTATCCCAAAGCATATTCTGGGATATGTTATGGATGCCTTCCTGTATCGTCCCAAGTTTGCGTTTTGTCAGAATAAGTATCTTTAGAAAGAACCAAGTTTGTATTTTGATCTGTGTGTTGGTCATATTATATACTGTACCTGCAAAGTTCCACTTTCTTTACACGAGGAAAATAAGGGTTAATGAGTACAGTAGGATGTCGATAGATAATCCGAACGTCAAAAATCCGAACGCGGTCCCTAAAAGCTTTTTACATTTTGTCTTAGCGCTAGCGATAAACAAACTATAGGGTTGTCCGCTGGCGTTCTATTACGTCAGTGTTTTTACAAAAGCTCATTCACACGTAATTGTTTGTCATACATTTTTTTAATTTTCCGCTAGGAATATAGTATACAAGTTAAGTTTTAAGTGTGAGTTACAAGAACAGTGTAATTTAGTGTACGTGTAGGTTCTTCAGAAACATTAAAAAGTAGTCTTACGTACGGTATTGTAATTACTAGTTACTGTATGTACTGTATAACCACTATATCGCTAAAAGAGCATACCGTACAGTATATTTAACCCTAATTGGCATTTTCTTGGTCATTTTCGGAAGTCCGAACAATTTGAAAATCCGAACTACTTGTGGTCCCAATTAGTTTGGATTTTCGACTTCTTACTATACTAGATTTTTAATATCATGTGTGTGACTGTTCGTGGGAAACTTCGTGCATCATGGGCAAACTTCTGCAGGCTTGAGCGATTGAAGATAGCGATATGACACGAGCCCAACTCGCAGTATCCCAGTGGTGGATCTAGCCCGGGGCCTGGGGGGC
This sequence comes from Thermobia domestica, assembly GCF_964235325.1. Taxonomy (NCBI): domain Eukaryota; kingdom Metazoa; phylum Arthropoda; class Insecta; order Zygentoma; family Lepismatidae; genus Thermobia; species Thermobia domestica. The sequence continues at coordinate 44,874,232 of NC_137469.1, forward strand.
TAACCACCAAGTTTTTTAATTGACAAAAATAATTTAAGCTATTACTGTATTTATATATTTTTGAAAGTTTATAGTAAACTCATGATATATCTACCATAATATGAGTTCTGGCTGCCCCCAAGGTTTTAACTTCTTGATCCGCCACTGTGTACACCTTTTCTCAATTTCTATGTCAAATATCAAAAACCGAAGAAACACGTGTTTAGTGAAAAGTCTCAATATCAATTTCATTTCTCTAAACTTAAAGAATTGAGAGATATGGGGATATTATTTAGTGACTCCACTGATTTCTTTTCTCATTTAGATCACGGGACTTATTCAACATCATATTAAGAGCTTGACTAATGTGTGATTAAAATTAGCGTCTATTAAGAAACACGTTAGCGATGTCATGCACAACTTATAGTCTATCGAAAGCGTTCAACCATCACTTTCTTGGATGGTTGTCCAAACATATTACGAAAAAAAACTAGATAGAAGTGAATTTTTAACGCATATAATACAACGCTAAAAATAAATCAATATTTAAGTGGAAATCAAGCAAACAAGCAAACCAGTTGTCTTAAATGATGACATACAAGTAAGTACAGCATACACTAAGAAAAAAGAATGTTAGGTTTGCGTAGTATATTTCGTACGTAAAAAGATAGGTTACATGCGTAAAATCTACAGTTTTTGGACTTAACGTGCCTCCTGCTGCAAGCGTATAACTGAAAACGTATATTTTATATGTACTTTCAATGTTCATATGTTTCCGTGTTCACAAAGTACAAGTGTTCTGAATAAACGTACTTTCCGAGAGAAAGAAAGAACTGTATATAAGCAGTCAATATCTCACATACAGATGGGTGTACAATATATAACATATAGCTGACGTGTGTAACATATGTATACATATATAAGATACGGAAGACTTTTAGATGTCAGACATCCTTCAGTGGCATGATGTATCATCTAAGCCAAAAAAAGAGGCAGTACGCGTGTAGCATAAGGATATGTTTCGTACAGATTTCTGTAGTAAATATAAGGATTCTGTATATTTGTACTACATTATACCGCTATCTGGATAACGGATGTTTTCACTGTTCTGAGCATCTGTTATTTATTAATACCTAGGTATTAAAAATGAGATCTTAACTGTGACCTAAACTACTTTGTGTTCGAAAAAAAGTAATTTCTCTGCACGTCATTTGATATTAATCTGCATCTCTCTAGGTCTGAATTTCTTATATATAATAGAATAAGGCAATTTCAAACCACACTCTACTTCATTTCTCTATAAGACCTGCAAGTTTGCAATACCCATTCCGAAATTGTACCTTCTATGAATGTATATTGTTTCATTGAAAAGTTTCACTTCTGATTGCCTGGTTGTATTATATAAGAAAAAAATATATGGAATAGTTTTTTTTTTTTCAAATTTAAAAAAAGTATACTACCATTAAACAATATGGGAAAAATTCTTCAATAATAATTGTGAAAATGATTTCATATATAGAACAGATTCAATTGCAGCTCAGTTAATATTTTCAATATTAAACAACAGTCCATTATTAAGCCTGCTTGTATTTTACTATTTAAAACAATTGCTATGCTTGATTTTCCCTGAAACATTATTGGTTTTTAAACATTACATTTATTTAATACTAGCAGCGTTCACCCCGCTTCGCTGCGGTCACCCCGGAACGCAATAAACTTTGTTACTTAGATAATTTTTACTTTTTCGCTTTCAAGTGATATGATAAAAACCATAGTAGATTGCAGTAAATGTTAACATTATATCGCCTGTCATTTATGTTAACCCGCCGAGTGACACGGTCATGCGGGTTGCATATAAATACGTTTATTTTTACCTATGATGAACTAACAAAGGATTTGTACGTTATGGACACTTGAATGGTCAATTATCTCAAGACACTGGTAATTGAAAATTAAAGTGATATGATAAAAACCATCTAGGGTCCAAATCCTAATAACCCCCCAAAAATGAAAGAAATTGGTTCAGCCGTATTAGCGTGATAAGGGAACAAAGGATTTGTGCGTTCTCTTTTATATATAAGATTTTTGTCTTATCTTCATTTGCACTAGTGTGTTTGTACAACTTTGCAGAAAAGTTATCCAAATCTATGCTTTAATAAACACACACGATCTCTTTGGTTATCGGAATTTAAAACTGTCACTAAAGGCAAGAATACTAGATTCTTTCATGAGTCTATGGTCGCTGCGCGTACTTGTTCACTTAAAATGCTTTAACTCCAATATTTGTTTAAAATTGATCAAAATAAACAAATAGTAGTGACACGTGTATATATCGTGAAGGAGTTTGGTTTATATATTTTTTTCAATTAATATTGAAGCCGGAAGTGGTGGTTGATTTATACCACTTTCCGTTTTATAAGAGTGGAGATACAATATATTCTTGGGATACTTCGTTTATTGCGCCAAAACCGCTTCTCGCTATCTATTATCGTTGTTTTTCACAGCTATCAACTTTATAAACGGAAGTGGTTGAATTGTACCACTTCCGGTTTAATTAGAGAGTTAAGAGTCTTCATCCCGGCGAAATTAAAATACCGCTAATTTTACAGTAATTATGTGATATCTTCAAATAGATAAAAGATAATTGAAATATGGAACAAGAGCGCCCTAGACAATATTATTTTGCGTGAGGTACCGTTATCACAATTCACCGAGCGGCTTTCCGTTTTCAGCTGTTTAGAAACGCGAAAATAAATGCCGATTTTCAAAATGGCTCGAAATCGAAAGCAGATAAGTGAATCGTGATAACGGTTTCTCATGTAAAATAATATTTTGTCTAGGGCGCTCTTGTTCCACATTTCGATTATCTTTTATCTATTTGAAGATATCATATAATTACTGTAAAATTAGCGGTATTTTAATTTCGCCATGATGAAGACTCTTAAAGGAGTAGATGTATATACTCTTTCTTAGAACGCTAAATCGATATTTGCAATATATATATATATATATATATATATATATATATATATATATATATATATATATATATATATATATATTTCTATATTTTATAGTTTTTGTTCCATATTCTTTGTTCCATGAACATCGAAATCAGAAATTCTGAATTTCTATCGCGTTTGCTTTTAGTAGAGAGTTGGGGATGAAGATCAAATATAGTCCTGAGATATTTAACTCTCGCACTACCAATGGGGGGATACTTTGTGCCCACTACAGTGTGTTTCTTATAGTTACTCTATAATCATTTCTTTAAAATTGTGAAAAATATGTTATTGCTCAACAAGTTTAGCTAAAGCGTATACTTTATGATAGTGCAAATTGAACGTTAATGTGTCTCATAAATTTGTTATTTTATGTTGGCGGGCACAAAGTATCCCTCCCCCGTTGGTGGGACATGTGACTGACATCTAGAAGTGTCACTTTTAGATGGCAAAAATATTAATAAAAATAAAATGAAATCTTTGAGTTTTACGTCTCATGGTTATGACGGCTAGGCTAAAGGAGACGATGATGATGAGAAATGAGTGAAATGATGGAATGAAGAAAGTGAGAGGAAACGGGAAAAACCCGAGAAAACCCACGCACATGGTGTTTGTCCACTACAAGGTTTACTTGGCATAAGCGGGGATCGAGCCAGGGACCCTACGCACCAGAAGTGAACGTTTTACCACTTTTTTGTTGTTTTTAACGTGTCTCAGTACCGGTAGCTTACTTGAATTATAATTTTATTTGCTTAACTGGCTTTTTCCAATTACCTAGAACGACAGGGACACGAACACAGAAATATCGAGGACAGTTAAAATCCCAAAGGCTCTCCCACCGAGAATCGATCCTGGGACCCCGTACACCGAAGGCGCACGTGCTAGCCACAAGAACAGCGGGGGAGGGCACCACTGAGCCACCGCGGCCCCACTTCTAGTGGGCAGTATAATGAATAGTTGTATCCCGCCTTTTCTGAATTTGGCGGTTAGTCTTATTCCCTGTACTCAGTTGCGTATTTAAGGGGGGCTTCCGGGCTTAAGCCCCCCCGAAATCTTACTTACTATAGTAAAGTATATGAAATATCTTGCAGAAGTTTCACATTTTCAGGCAAAGCCCCCCCCCCCAGAAAGTTAGCAAAGCCCCTCCCGAAACAAAATCGTAAATACGCCACTGCCTGTACTGGTCATTTCAGTCACTGTAGATTTTTTTGGTGAATGTTTCACATTAGTGTGTCTTATGAATTTGCTATTTTATGTTGGTGGGTACAAAGTACACCCCTTTGGCAGGAGATATGACTGATATTTAGGTATCACTCCTAGATTGACAAAACAATGCATAGCTGTTCGTCTTATTCCCGTGTACTGTGCACTTCAGTCACTGTAGATTTTTGTGAGAGTTTATAATTTGTTTCTGTTGAGCTATACATTTAATCTTAACAGGTGGATACAAAATGACCCCCCCCTTGGTAGTCCGTGTCACAAAAAAAAAAAAAAATACCTAGGAAGTAGGACGGTTAAACGATTTCAGCAAACCGCCTAAATCAAAGAACTCGATTGGCAACTTTTGATCCTCTATAATCGTTCCCAAAATCGATTATGATTTATTTTTAATTTACCCTTAAGAGTCGCTATCAGTGCGAAATTAAAATGCCGCTTATTTTCAGTACCGGTAACTATGTGATATCTTCAAATAGATAAAAAGATAATCGAAAAGTGGATCAAGACCTCCCTAGACTATGTTATTTTGCATGAGGTACCGTTATCACGAGTCACCTAGTAGCTATTCGTTTGCTGTTATTTAGAAACGCCAAAATAAATGCCGATTTTCTAAATGGCGGGAAATCGAAAGCAGATAAATCAGTCGTGATAACGGTATCTCACGCAAAATATTACTGCCTAGGGAGGTCTTGTTCCACTTTTCGATTATCTTTTATCTATTTGAAGATATCACATAATTACTGTAAAATTAGCGGTATTTTAATTTCGCAGTGAAGGAATAAAATAACAGATGGAAACGTAAGTAACTGAACTAAAATAGAATATTAAAAATGGAATAAAAACTTGTCACTTTTAAAAGCCAGCAGTTAAATCAGGACTAGGGAGGCGCACGCGACAAGATTTGAAACTGTCTCGTCTCGAAAATGTGTTCTAAAAGTGATGTCTCGAATTCGAAAAATGTATATTTTTTCTATTGGAAGAGCTGTGTCTCGACTCGAATTTTGTCAGGAAAATTCTGTCTCGACTCGTCTCGTGCGCATCCCTAATCACGACCCCACATTCGAATCTGCGGAGTGAGCCACAAACCCTAATCACGGGCGTCGTTAGCGGGAGGAGGATGGGGGGAACGCGTCCCACCAGATTTTAGTCAAATGTATTTAAAGAAACTATACTACTTTGTATATATAACTTTTGTCGGAAAGAGGATTTTGATTTTGATTCATCCGACCCCCTCCCCAGATTTAAAAAGCTCTCGTCGCCAGTGCTCTAATCACCACTATTTCTCCCAAGTAAGACATCAGTATTGCTGGTTCAAACTATGTTAATCACTCACAATTGTGTGCAAGGAAACTGAAAATTCAAGCAAAAGTGGACAGGAAAACAAAACAGATGCGTGTAAGAAATAGGGAGAAACAATATACGAAACGTACATTTTGTGTACTGATAACCAACGTGAATCAGTATTTTGTTTAAACATTGTTTAAGGTTTGTTGCACTGAATTTCCATCTTCTTTAGTAACATTTTTACGCACGTATGGTAAAACCACTTATCGCACATTTTGCAATACATATAAATATACGTTAAAAAGCTTTACCTCGTTAAAATATATGCGTTTTGTTCTCTCCGTTATTTTCAAATGCTTCGTTTTTATTGAGGATTTTACTTCAAAATAAAAAGAAAAAAAGACAAGTCGAAGCAGGAATAGAGAAGGGCAAGAAAAATAGAAAAAAAGAGAGAGTAGGGTAAAGACTTTAGCGAAGGATATAAAAAGCTCATAAACCACTGCTCATTCAATCCGTGATCTGAGGCACAAATATCCCTGTGCTATAAACCCTCCAAAAAACCAGAAAGGAAGACGAAGAGAAAGGAGCATCAAAAAATAAGAAAGAGGAGCAACGTTCAATGCAGCAGATACCCAGAGCCAAATGCCACGAAGAAGAATCCAATTTGCATACGAAAAGCATGCCGATGGACGTGAGTTGCAAGTTTCGCTCTACTACAGATACGAGTTCTGCGAATGCCTTTGTTTACTGCAACCTTTCACCTACATCTATAACATCTCTATTATTACTGTTATTAATGTATAGTTAGATGTTGCATTTAATTTTACAATTATCTACTGTCTGTGTTCCCTTAAGCGCATATTTTAACTGATTAGCAGGTCTTCACCATCAAAGATTTGACGTCTTTTACAAAGTTAAGAGTCTTCATCCCGGCGAAATTAAAATACCGCTAATTTTACAGTAATGATGTGATATCTTCAAATAGATAAAAGATAATTGGAATGGAACAAGAGCGCCCTAGACAATATTATTTTCCGTGAGGTACCGTTATCACAAGTCACCTAGTGGATTTCCGTTTTCAGCTGTTTAGAAACGCGAAAATAAATGCCGATTTTCAAAAATGCTTGAAATCGAAAGCAGATAAGTGAGTCGTGATAACGGTTTCTTATGCAAAATAATATTGTCTAGGGCGCTCTTGTTCCACATTTCGATTATCTTTTATCTATTTGAAGATATCACATAATTACTGTAAAATTAACGGTATTTTAATTTCGCCGGGATGAAGACTCTTAAGTACAAATTCTAAACTACAATTTAAGAAAAGAAATTCCCTAAATATTCATTGTCTGAGTACAATAACTATTGACACTATATAATTTCCTTCCAATGTTCTTGTAGATTGAAAATGTGGTTAACTGCATCTAATTCTTGATTTAAATGTGGTTTGTTATGATAATTAAATAAACTTCCAAACGAGAATTGAATATCGAAACTTTCTTTCTCCGGAAAGATCTAATAATTCTGGGATTTTTATTAGAACAAATTAGCAATACATTGTAGAAATTTTAAGAGTATTGATATATGGATTATAGTTAAAACCTAACAGGTGTTAATATGTAGAAAATAATTGTAAGTCAGTTTCGAAATGCATAGTGTTGCCCCGCGTAACGTAATTGCTAAGGCTCTCACCTTTAGTGTGAACGGTTCCGGGTTCTATTAACGGTGGAGGAACTCAGTCGGAAAGGTGTAACAGCTTTTTCAGGCCAATCATCTTGAGTGAGGTTTTTCCTCGGTTTTACTTATTCACACCAGGCAACTGCTGGGGTGGTACCTAACTTATAGGTCCCAGGCTGCTTTCTTCCTTCCTCTCCAATTTCAGATAGTGTGATTGCCAGAGTCCTCATATGATGACGGGTTAACGTGGCCATGCATACCGAAACTCCAGAAATCTAAATCGTAATTCTAATTGAAATGCATAGTCCAGTATTCGTTTCTCTCTAGCTTGTAATTTTTAGTTTCCACCCAGAATTAGGACCTACTAAGAGAATTTTAAGATTTTTGTTCTACATCTCTATGCAACTCCAAGGCCATGAAGGACCTACTGTTAAAGTGGGCTCTGAACTGCTACCAGGGCATTAATTTGGTGCAGTCTGTAGGTGCGCACTCTATTGCGTGAGAAGAATCCTTACAGTGTAAGCTGTTTCAAACCGACACTATTTCAAGAAAGCTAAACGACAGGTCATTGCCACTGGTTGTGCTATTTGATCTACGAGAGACCGATCACCTACATACCAACGATAGTGTAATCAGGCTACTAAGCTGAAATCGAAAGGGTAGGGCCGCCAGATTTTCTCTCTGAAGCTCAAAGCAAGTTATTAATAGCGTAATGAATTGTTGCACTGAACGTGCATGTTATAGTTCAACATCTGCATGTGGTCAAGGATTGTAGCAACAGCATGTTAAAAGTAGTTTTAGAAGTAATTCTTGAGAAACATTTGCGCTGCAAATAAAAGTTTTCGTGAATTAATAACTTATGATTGTTTGACAGAATAACACAGTTTGTAAGCCATCAGTCATAGTTATAGCCCTGTATGAACTGTCCTCAAATCATGTAGAGCATGCGTTATCATGTAAAGCATATCAGTTGTTTACTGTTGATTACTTCGTGTTCTTGAAAGTGCTCGTCTGTTGCGTGTCTAGTGAACCAGACCCTCCTCACAATAGTTTCCCAAGTGTTGAACTCCATAACAATAATTTAGAAAATATTACTGTTTGTAAAGCGACAAGAGTAACTGACCCTAAACAATAATGACAAAACAACAACAATAATGCAATAATTTAGATAACACACATGCACACAGCAATTAGTAAAACTCAAATGCGCGTAACTGATTGGGGAAGTTATGTGGTGTTTGCTAAATTGAAATACACCGTAACTTCCATATGATTCCAAGTGAGGGCGGATAAACAAGCGAGTGAAACCAAGTTATAGCAACGGCACCGGGACTCGTTATTTTATATATGTTGATTAGGACATTCATAAGTCCACACCAGTTGATCCACACTGATCCACAGTAGGAGCGGAATTCATACTCTCATTCTACCCTAGTTCAAACGTTGCTACAGAATTTACCCCGCCACTGTTAAATGAATGTCTGGCAGTATGAGGGGTGAAAGTAATGCTCACCACATATCATCCTCTCTAGGCGTCGAAAGCATGAAATTATGGAGACTTATCTTCACTCTGTCTGTATATCATATTGCTCTATTTTTAATGTAGGGCCGTATCGTTAGTCATTTTTAATCATCTGGTAGCATTTATATTGGTTAATCATAATCAAATGCATTGTACAATAATAAATAAATAAATTGTCTCTAGAACTCTACATACTATGTGAATGATAACACTGGCTTCGTCTTTTTTAATTTATTCTGGCTTTTTTGACCATTAAATGAACATTCGGAAAGTAATAAAACATATCATTTCGACTGACTTCAATTCAAATACATGAATATGAGGATGACTTTTGCGACTAGTCTAGCTGTTAACAGATTTAAATCTGTTTACTAACATGGCATATCTAGGATTCTAAGCTATTAGTGAATTAATATACGTTCTCTTCGCTCTACGAAAATTTAATTGAAATTTACAACGAGACAGTTGAGGTAAAAAGACAATTCCAAATCAGACTTATATACATATGTATGTAAAAATTAGGTAGTTTGTTTGTTGAAGAGATCAGTAGAAGAATCGAGTCTATATACGATATAGACATACAGTTTACGAACCACGGCAGTGAATTTGATGCTCTCCCAACGGGAATCAAACACAGGACATTGTGCACTAAAGACGTTCACGGTAGCTACCAGACTAGTGAAAAGGACTAAGAACTAGGCAGTTATGACTACATGTCAAATATATTCATTCTTCGAAGGAATGTTAATATTCTTCCTATTATAGGACAATTTGATTAGTTCATTCATGCTATTGACCAACTCTATCCTGCATCAAGCTAGATAGTCAAAAATTAGGAAACCTTCTTAAGTTTTTGGTATTAAAAACATATTGAATTTAGATAGTTATAGGAGTTACGATTTCATGACATATTCTCTGTCTCATTGAGCTGAATTCATTCGTAGCAATGCAGAATATGTTCTCCTTCCTTTTTGCACAAATGTTACAGCAATACAATTCTATCATTTACAATTCTTGTGTAGCATTGTTTGGTTTGCTCATCTTTCCTTTTTCTTTATTTTTTCCTTCTGTCTTCCCTTTTTTCTCTTTTCCTCCAAATCTTTTTCAATCACTTTATCTCTTTCTTTTTCTCCATTTCTACTCTCTCTGTCCGTATCTATATTTGTGCCTTTTCTCTATTTTCCTGTTCCTGTCTTCTAGCATTTGCTGTCAGGATTTACATTTATCTTCCCATCCTTGAACCCAAGAACTGTAGAGTTCATTTCGTTCCTTTATATTGTCTGTTTTCACAGTTAGTGTGTATTTGTTTGCTCTTTTGTGTGTGTGGGGGGGTGTATGTGTGTGTGAAGAAAATAACAGTTACAGAAAATATAATATACATCGATTGTAAACTTCATTTTGTATCCTCGGAAAGAGAGGATTGAAAACAAAACTTAACGATCAGTAGATTGGTTAACTAATGCTCCATTTAAGACTTAAACGTTTCGTACTTTTCTATCTTTTGCTCTGCATAAAATATTTATTTGTATTTTCATCTGTTAGAGAGAAAAAAAGTCATTTTAGATCAATTATATACCTGTCCAATTACGTGTTAGAGCGTTCGACTCACAGGTTTCAGGTTCGATTCCCGGCCTGTGCTTCTCAATTTTTGGCGTCTAACCAACGTCGTGAGGCATATTGGGGAATCACATGAATAAAAGACTTGACGACCACTACGTCTAGAGAGCTGCTGATACGCCTGGTTGAGACAGGGCGACGTAGCAGGCTGACTACGTATACGTCGCTAGACTCGACGTAGTTGGCGTTGGAGCAGTTCAGGCTCACAAAGGGCTGTGATGCTAAGGGGTTTGGGTCAAATCATGTAGGCTATAATGATTTACAATGACAATTTAAATTGTAATTCTTGATGGCTTAGTAGCTAAAGCACGTATTTTATTATCTTGTGTTCGTTGCTTTTATTCCCAGTCGGAATATAGATGAGTAGTAGTACCGATGCCACTTTAAATTATAGGTCATGTATCATATAATCTTTGGGGCTGGAAAAGATGTTAAATCAATATAATCTAATCACATAGACTGCGTGCTGAGAATCAACGTTAAACTGAAATAAGTGTAATTCAATCATATAGTATCGATGCTGAAGAGGAAATATAAACCCAAATCAATCCAATTAAATCATATTAGCATCGATGCTGAAAGGGGACGCTAAACTCAAATCCATCATTTCAATCATACAGTCTTGGTCTTTAAATTGGACTTTAAACTCAATCCAATCCAATGCAATCATATAGTATCAGTACTAAAGAAACTGTTAAAGTCAAATCAATTCAATCCAATCATATAATATTAGTGTTGAAAAGGGATGTTAAACTCAAGTCGATCCGATTCAATCATATAGCATTCACGCTGAAAACGAATGTTAAACTCTAATGTAATTATACGAGGGCCGTCCGGTAAGTAAAGAACGACTATGCATCGCGATTATCCCTCAGCAATGCGATTCCGTGCTCGGCAGTTAGCTCCTTCCTTCACCTCAGTGTAAGTTTAGTCTCAATGCTGTGCGGTCACACTATTTGTTTTTGCAGCGATTCCAAATATCGGCGCCGATCGAAAATACCTCGAAATGTGAAATACGGAGCGCCATTCGTTTTCTGAATGCGCAAAAAGTTAAGTCTTATTGAAATTTATAGGCAAATAAAGAACGTTTATGGCGATAGTTCTATGAACGAGTCATCAGTGAGAAAATGGTGCATTATGTTTAATCAAGGAAGGACCAGCGTGCATGATGAAGAACGGCCATTACTTGTTATCAAAGAATTAAAGGAAAAACTCGAAGAAAAAGTTCTGGGAAACCGACCTTTCACTTATTCCCGAAATTTTGAGGAGAAAATAGTTCCCAAAGGATGAAGAAATTAAAAAGTCTGGCTCAAACTTTTGGCGGCAGATGAATATAACATCGGCATTGAAAAACTGGTCCTACGTTATAACTAGTGGCTGTAAATAAAGTTTTGTAAATAAAGTTTTTTGGCTTTGTAAATGAAATTTTGTGCTCATATTTTTTGTTTTTTACTTAACCATGCCAAAACGTTCTTTACTGTCTCGACGACCCTCGCACATGATACTTGAATTATACAAGAATAACTTAGATAGTTAAGAGCCTGCCTTACTAAAAATAATGCAAATTTTATCATTTTTCTTTTGTTTGTTTATTCATAAGTGAAAGGAGACAACAAAATGCAACTTACCACAATCATAGATAATTTTATTCTACAACAGAAAATATAAACCTGAAGAATAATCAGTGTTGCCATCCATAGAAATTACAATGTTGCCAGAATAACAATTCCCCTAAAATCTAAGTTAAGGCAGCGACTAGAAGAACGAACTCAACTGCATTTGATTACATATCATGTTGTTTTGGTTTGCTGTGAAATACTTCTTAAATAGCATTATTATTTAATTTTAATAAATGTATGTTAAAACTATTTTGTTTATTACAAACCAAATAAAACTACTATTTAAAAAGTAGTTCACAGAGAACCAAAACAACATAATACGTAATCAATTGCAGTTGAATTCGTTCTTCTAGTCGCTGCCTTAACTTAGATTTTAGGGGAATTGTTAATCTGGCAACACTGTAATTTATATGGATGGCAACACTGAACATTCTTCAGGCTCATATTTTCTGTTGTAGAATAACATTATCTATGATTGTGGTAAGTTGCATTTCATTATCTCCTTTCACTTATGATTAAACAAGCAAAAAAAAATTTTTAAAATTTGTATTATTTTTAGTAAGGCAGGCTCTTAAACCGTGAATTACCGAATATGAGCACCATATTGTCCTTATAATATTCTTCAAACAGACATAATTAAAATTGGTACACTTTGTGGAGTGATGTATACTTGCTATGTAATAGCTGATTCGTGACTTGGCAGTTATAACGAGTGTTTCCTAGTTATGGAATGAAAAAAATATTCTTATTGACTTCTGCAATCCTTCATTATGAGCATACATTGGAATTAGTTAATATTTAACAAGTAAATGTTTGAGTCCAAATTAACTTTTACCAAGTTTATTCTCAAACTAAATACAACTTTCTTACAAGGCTGTTTATAATCTTTATTATAAATTAACTAGAAATGTTACAGTTTCGGAATTATATCACTTCCTTCTTCAGACTACTACTCCAACTGAAATCATAAATAATAGGTAATATTATTTATGATTTCAGTTGGAGTAGTAGTCTGAAGAAGGAAGTGATATAATTCCGAAACTGTAACATTTCTAGTTAATTTATAATAAAGATTATAAACAGCCTTGTAAGAAAGTTGTATTTAGTTTATGTTTAAGATGGACACAAGATCTTTTTATTATAATATCCAAGTTTATTCTATGTATCTCTCCTCAATTCTTCTTTTCCTGGTAAGTTGCAATTAAAGATTTTGTTCTCAAAAGTTTGTGGGTCAAAATCCATAATTTGATAGACAGCAGAGATGGGTACTCTCATTCATTTTTGCCCTCAAGAAGGCCACCCTCATCCTCACTCACCCTTATTTTGTTAGATGAGTGTGAGTGAGGGTAACTGTAACGGAGTCAATTGAGAGTAAGTTTAAATAAAAGTTAGGCATAAAAAATATTTGAGTGCGAGGGCGAGTGTGAGTGAGTGTGAGGCAGTCAATTGAGGACGAGTGTGGCTGAGGGTGAGGCCTTCAACAGTATTGAGGGCGAGTGATTGTGAAGGAATTGATTGAGTGTGAGTGTGGCTGATGGTGAAGCCATCAACATTATTCGAGTGTGAGGGTGAATGAATGTGAGTGTGAGTATGAGGGAGTTGATTGAGGGTAAGTGTGAGTAAGGGTTAGAAAAAATGCCCATTTCTGATGGACAGTAGAGAGTAAATAATACAGACGTCTATAGGCATAGCATTCAATCAGCGCCGTAACTTAGATTTTTCTGGGGGGGGCAAGCATTAATATGCGTATTTGGGCCCCCTAGAAAAAGTTTTTCTAATTCTTGGGCCCCATTTTTCCATGTTTCTCTTACTCTTTATGGCCCCCTCGGAGCCTGTAGGCCCTCCCGCACGGCAAGGTCTGGAGGGCTGTTAGCTAAGCCCCTGGGCCTGTTCCATACATGGCAAATTAATTAAGGGGACAATATCGACAAATCTCAAAGCCATACGAATAAATATTATTTCTAGGGCTAACAATAGTAGGCATTTTTTTACTAAAATGGACCCACGACTCATTTTTGTTTTATTTACCTTTGTTTATGTTGTGCTGTTTTGTTTTTGTAATGTAGTGAACCTGTTCGATGCTTAATTTATAATTTCATGTTCGTATCGTATTTGGAGTAAGAAAATTTTGTCTTAAAATGAGCTCCCCTCTAAGGGCGTGGAGCTTCCCTGGGGGGAGTTGCCCTTCCTCCCCCCCCACAAGTTACGGTCCTGCGTTCAATGCAAATGACCAACCAAGAAGTTTATCATCAAAGAGCAATGGCAAGTAATCAGATCGGTGAACAACACAATCAATAGTAATTTTCCACATTTACTGACTTTACGCGATAAAAAAGCAATCACATGGATAAGTACAAATATCATACATTTTAGAATCTCTCTCTTGGCGCAAACAATCATTATTTCAACTTCATTAAGTGAATATTTCATTTCACATCTTCGCAGACAAATAATAATAATCACATATATTTAAATGAACAAATCAGGTTTGGACAAAGCATTCAACTTTTAAACCACATGGACAACAAAACTATAAGTCTGGTAAGTAACATGCTTAAGAATGGCCATTTGATAAAAGTAAGTACTGTTTTTCTAATCAGCTTCCATTAATTAATAGATGGCCATATCGTATTATTTATAACTATAGAGATATTTGTGACCTTAGAGCGAGTTGGAAGGCAAAATTTAGGTTCTAACAGATTTTAGATTTCTTATTTACTTAGGTTCCTATACAGAATTTAACTTAATATGTCGCTTAGTACTTTAGATAAGTTCTAAGTTAAAATATACCACTACTATATATTATTGCATTATAACATAAAATAACAAATTCAAACAATGATGCAAAAATAATATTATTTTTGACTTGTTGTAATATTGAAAAGGTCATGAGTCTAGAAATCAATTTGAAAATCCTGATAGACATGAAATGATCGACCTCTGAAAAAGTAGAATTTCCTTGTGCATTTTGAACAACTTACTGTGAGCAATTGTTCAAAAATAAATAAATAAAATGTTGGACTAAAACTCTTTTCAAAGTAAATTTCAAATAAGTGAACATTTAAGATTTATTGTTCACACAGCATTTAGTAGACATTTATAAATTACACAGAATAAATGCAACAAAATTTATGTTTCAATATAGAAATTACTTGAGAGTCTTCATCTCGGCGAAATTAAAATACCGCTAATTTTACAGTAATTATGTGATATTTTCAAATAGATAAAAGATAATTGAAATATGGAACAAGAGCGCCCTAGACAATATTATTTTGCATGAGGTACCATTAACACGTCACCTAGTAGCTTTTCGTTTTCAGCCGTTTAGAAACGCGAAAATAAATGCCGATTTTCAAAATGGCTCGAAATCGAAAGCAGATAAGTGAGTCGTGATAACGGTTTCTCATGTAAAATAATATTGTCTAGGGCGATCTTGTTCCACATTTCGATTATCTTTTATCTATTTGAAGATATCACATAATTACTGTAAAATTAGCGGTATTTTAATTTCGCCAGGATGAAGACTCTTAAGTACGTATTGTTCATAATCACTCTTCTTCAACTTGTAGCCCAGTTGACAATGTCTTGGTAGAACTTAGTCATTTCCTTATCACCAGGAATGAACTTTATGAGTTCTTCGGTATCTGTCATCTTCTTGCCGTTGATTGGACAGTTTGTAGAACTTTCTCCTTTGGTAACGCTGGTATGACTTTAACAAATCCGTTGATCAGTCGAAATGAATGTACTGTAAACTGACCGATAAATCCTTTTGCTTTCACAAATCCAGAAACTGCTCTTTAGGGACTGCTTTTCCCAATGAATCGATTGACAGAGTTGCTTTCTTGTAATATGTTGGCCACCATTTCTTGAATGCTACTGCAAAGCTCTTCCCAGGTGCTGTGACAACAAAGCTTCCAGCTACAACTGGTGCTTGCTAATCATTTTTATATATTCAGTTGGGGTGTAGACATGATCTGCTTCAGAGCCGTAACTTGTGAGGACCCAAGGGGCAACTGCCCCCCAGAGAAGCTCCCCGCCGTTCGAAGGGGGGCCCACTTTAAGGCAAAATTTTCCTACCCCATATACGATACGAACATGAAATTATAAATGAAGCATCAAACAGGACCACCACATTACATAAACAAAATAACACACATAAGATAAACAAAACAAAAATGAGTAGTGGACCCATTTCAGTAAAAAAAATGTCTACTGTTAGTACTATTAGTAGCACTAGAAATAATATTTATTCGTATGGCTTTGAGGTTTGTCAATATTGTCCGCTTAATTAATTTGTCATGTATGGAATGGGCCCAGGTGGATAACTAACAGCCCCGCAGTTCTTGCCGGACGGGAGGTCCCACAGGCTCCGGGGGCCCACAAAGTGTACGAGAAAGATGGAAAGAAGGACCCAAGAGTTATTAAAAAATACTTTTTCTAGGGGAGGGACAAATATTAATGCTTGCCCTCCCAGAAAAAATCTAACATTAGTGTTTCTTACAAACATTAGTGTTTCTTCCATTGCAACTTACACCATAGATATAATTCACAGCTCGACCTTTTAGGTTGTCCTTTCTTGGATGGAGCACCTTAACATCAACAACTTAGATTTGACCTTGCAGGTCAATAAGATCAAAATTTTTTAAACGTCATAAACAACACCATTACTGAAAAATCTTACAAGCTTCAAAATAACATTTGGCGTATTTTCCCTCTCTTCTCTCCGAAGATTTCTACTTACTATAATTTATTTTCTTGTAAGTTTTGATCATATTATTCTTCTGTTATTTCTATTTTCTATATTTGGAGACACCCTGTTTTCATTTGCTTTCGTTCTTCTATGCTTCCAGATTCTCAGCATCTTGTTTACTATCGCCCTTCTTCTGTGTTTTCCGTAATCTCGTCCAGAATTGTGATAACTTTACTTCTCTAAACGTTTATCGTCTTCCAAAATTTTGTCTTT